>NC_091093.1:4200000-4562500 GCF_024713975.1 Paralichthys olivaceus | reverse complement strand
GTCATTGGGATATCGACAAAACCTTAACACTACATAATAAAACAGTCTGTCTCAAATTGAGGTGGGTTAGGTAGGAGGCTGTGGCCAACAGCCACAGGCACGGCCTAAGGCTGAGGAGAAGAAAATCAAAACCAGGGTGAAAAATCACAGATTTCTTGGAGGAAGGAAAAACAAAACATAATATGGTTTTAGTTCTATAATATAAAACTAAAATAGGTGTTTAAAAGGCTTGTGGACTTCTCAGTTCAGCCTTTTCATCTCGAAAGATTTTTTTTTTCTTCTATTACATACAATTTTTACTTTTTACAAGAACTTAGTTTCATTCTGAAGGAGCATAATTGTTTTTAATAAATGTTTTATTCTCAAAGAATTCATATCACATTTTATTTTTAGAGGTTTTCAAGTGACTCAGAACCAGAGAAAATAATTTGTTAGGAGAATACTGTTAATAATTATCTATTTTATCCATTAAAACCGCACAAGCTATAAATTGGTGACCTACACACTTTTCATCAGCTATATTTATTAACCATTGTCCCACTTTTTACACTGGAATCAACGCATGCAGGAGAACGGATCAAATGATTCAGGTGCTCTGCCATAGTTTGGGGTTTAGGGGACAAATAGTATATCATACTATTTCTTTTCTTTTTTTCAATTTTCCAAGCTGCTCTGCCAACTGTCCCTCCCTCTGGCTCTTTATCCACTCTACTAGAAACCAGTGTGCCGTGAAGAAGCCGGTGCGCCACGCCGCCTCTCCACGCCAAAGTGATCATCATAGAATAAGAGGAAAGAGCGAAAAAAAAAAAAAGAGGAGGAAAAAAAGAGTAAATCACGGATGGTGTGGAGTGGTGGAGCTCAGAGAGATAAATCACAGTAGTTGTGCTCTAAACCTCCCCCTGTTTCTACTGAACCGAACGCATCTATTTGCGTTTTGAGGAGGGGGGCGGGTGCCTAATGCGCACTGTGACAATGTCCCTGCAGCCAGAAGAATGTCCACATGGAACTTTAAAACTCGCATTTTCTGATTTTATTTCTCCGGAAAGAAAGTGTATTACTCAAACCTAAACTTTTTTTTCGCACATTCATGATAAGGTGTGTGTTGCTACCACCAAAATACTGTTTAGAAAGCACGTGTCTGCGAGCCTGTTGGATGAGGTATCTGCAGGATTTCAGTCAGGTTCGAATTAACCTGCTTGTTCATCACTGAATGAAAACAGTAACAGAACCACAGGGTCGAATTTGGACACACTCCCTTTAGAGTGAGTGCCAGAACCCGTGCCATGCCGTGCGTCCGGTCCGTGAACAGGCTTGTGGGGGTCCGACCTGTGCGTAAAGACTGCAGCGGCGGGAGTCAGACGCGAGGTCCAGATCACCCGCCTAATCCCTAACACCCCACCTCACACACACGCACGCACACACACACGCACACAACTCAGGATACTGAAGGAGAACTGCATAAATGACTGACTTGTATGCGCAAAACTTGAGTTTTTTGCGCAGGCACACACACATTAATAACAATTTATAAGCTCTCCTTTTAATCATTGGTGGAATCAACATTACAACTCCCTTCATCACTTGCACCCCCCCTAATCCCCCCACGTCCTTAAACAGTCCACGGCTCAAGCACTCAAACATGAGTCATGGACGTGGCTGTCATAATATTCCTGCACGACTCCGCCTTTATAGAGTCCGCGTCCTGTAATTCCAGCGGACTCAAACATGTCACCGCAGATTTATTTCTCCGCATGACGCATATTGTTTTAAGAGGGAAGATGTAAATCTGTTCATATCATCAGTGCGACTTGGATATCACAGATTCAAACCACCGAAGGGGACAGAGTTAAATTAATTTAGCTTTAATATAAGTGATAACATATGCACCAGGCAACAAAAAAGATATACTGTGATTTATCCTATAGGCCCATTAGCAAGAGTTTGTCCATGGATTTGTGATGATTTTCTTTGGTGCAAGCAGCACGTTAATAAAATTGTGTTCTTATGTCGAGTATTTTATTATAGAATAAAAAAGAAACACGCAATGTGTGCTACAAAACAAATCCAGGAAATACAAAATGTTATCAAAATCAGAAACTTAAACACACATAGAATTAATATAAAATGTGTACATGCTATATACATCAGATATAGATATATAAAGTGTTTCATTTTACTGGACCTATAGTTTTCGAAACTAGATATTTCGATTCCACACATTTAGATGCATGAATGAGTTGTGGGAATATAAATTGTTTTCATTAAAAGACGCACAGCTCTACTTACTGTGAAATATATTTACTTTTTGTAAACTCAGCTCAGTGTGTTTATTAGTGTGTTAAACACTAATGATGCTTTAATTTGTTTTGTAATTCACACATTTGTGTTGTGAGTGACAGAAATGAATGATTAGTGTAACCTCTCTGCCCCTGTCTCACACAAACACACACACACACACACACACACACACACACACACTGCACTTCACTTTAATCTTAAAATACAAATCTGAAAACCTTGCGTCAAACGGAATAAATTCCAAAGTTGTTTCTGTTTCGTAAGAAGATGAATTGTGCTAAATTAACTGGGCACACATACACAAATAGACGCGCGTGCACGCACAGAAACACACAGGGTGTGTTGTGAAAGAATTACTAAAATATGAGAAGAGCGACAGTCTTTTAAATGGGACACACTGATGTGACACTGAAATAGAAAAGTCATTTGCCTTGTATTGGGTTATGTTGGATGTCTGATACTCACACTGCTGCTTCCACAAGTCATATTTGGACTCAGCAGCACTTTGGCGCAGTGATTTGATTCCACACATGAGGTTTGGAGAGAAGAGAGCTCTTCAAACGTACATTAGCCCTTCATCCACACTGGATGAACTCTCCAAAAACACATCTGGCACACAACGAGCTGTGAGTTGTTCTACCTGTGAACCCAAGGCAGCGCCAAACATGCTACACAAAGCCTCAGGACCTCCATCCGCAGAGCACAGCAGAGGGGAAAGTGCGTAATTAGGTTGAAACTGAGCTTAAAGTGAAGAACTAGTCTTCGTGGGGACACGGTTGCGCTTTATATAAAAATGGCAAATGTTGGCAACACCCTACAGAACTCCCCCCGAATAATCATCGTGCTGTCTGTCTTTATCCACATTAGTTAACACACTTTCCCCGGTTCAGAAGATTCAGGATTTGTCAAAAGATTCGAGAAATGTTTCAGAGGAAAGCAGGGGTAACCTGGTTTGATGCATAAAAAGTGAAACATGAGAGAACTACTGGAATATATTTCATTTAACTGGTTAATTTAAAAAAAGTTGCTGATTTTCGACACAATTGTAGGCAAAAAAATGTTTTATTTTTACTTGTTTTGACTTTTGAAAGCGACTGAAAACATGGTGACAGATTTGGTGCAAAACAAAAAACGCAGAATCCTGCAGCGTGTGAGCGCCCCGGTAATTAAGTCGACCTGTGTCTTGTCCTGTTTTTATTATACTAAAAGCAAATTTCAGATTTAAAAAAAAAAACTTTTTTATTTAAGTTCTTTACATTCGTTCGTAAAGCACCACAGCGGAGCCTGCTATAAAACAATCTAAATGTTCGGCTGACAACAAAAATAACCTACATCAGTGTCTCAAAAACTTGACGCAAGTTTTTGGTTGGTCTTATAAATATATGTAAGAGAGAATAACATGTTGACGCCACGAGAAGGGAAAAGAAAGAAAAGAAAGGAGAAACAGACAGAAAGACACTTGCGCTCCTTTCCGGGGCTGGAAACATAGAAGCAAAGTGCAGATGTGTCGCTGAGGAGCTCGTGAGGAAGTGGACTTTGTCACTCAGACGGAGAGGAGAGCTCTCCATCGCCCACGCGTGCGCGAGAGTCGCGTGTTTGTGTGTGTGTGCACGAGTGTTGTGTTTGATTGTACATTGAGAGGAGGGAGGGGAGGGGGGGGGGGGGGGGGCTGTTGTAGCATCACAAGGAATGCGAGCACGGCAGCTGTGTGTGTGTGTGCGTGTGTGTGTGTGTGTGTGTGTGTGTATGTGTGTGACACTGATGGATGCGCCAATGGAAAGACGGACAGATGCTTGGGCGGATCTAACGGCACGCAGTGGTGGAGCGGCGCACACAGTCGCGGCGAGATTAGGGCGAAAACATCCTCGATCGGCGGAGAGTCACCAATCACCAACCCATCCACCGAGCCCGGTGAGCGGAGCAGGAGCTGAGAGACTCCCCGGTTCACACGGGGAGCGACACGGGGAGGAGAGACGCTGAGCAGATCTGATTCCCTCGACGGGAACCGACGCGGGGGGGAAAGGCTGTTTCCACCGGCTTTAGACGAGCGTGAGAGACGAGGCGCAGCAGCACCACATCTGGCGCAGAGGAGGACAGGAGGAGAGAGAAAGACAGCCTTTGGCAACTCACCCTTTTAGTGCCCTCCCTTGTTCCTCCATCCTCTCTCCGAGAGTCTTTTATCCTTTTGCTGTCACCACCGTGAAGCCACTCTGAGGATAACCTGAAAAATACAGGATAACATTTTTTTTATCCACTTCACCAACTCACTCGAAGCCAAAAACTTTTATTCCTTACTGCGAGAGAAGTGGGGGAGCAAGGGCACCTCCAGAAAGCATCGAAATAACGTGCACCTCAAGGTGTTAGCGCTTACCTGTAAAGAAAAAGGTACTTTACTCCACTCAGTGCCAATAAAGGGGGACATCACTTGGAGAGGATTTTGCGCCTCTCCGGTCACTTGACGCGCAGGAGGGAGAGCGGAGCGCAGCGCTGGGAGACGCATCTGATTCGCTGCGTGGCTGATTTAAATAGCTCCTATCAGTCCACGTAAGGAAGAAAAAAGGGGGAGAAAAGTACCGTCAGCGGCCAAGAAAGTGTTTGGCAGTGGGCGCCAGAACTCGGCTGATCCGTGCGCTCCAGCGAGCCTGCATGCATGGGAGCAGCCTGAGCCCGTCACCTCCTCCTCCTCCTCCTCCTCCTCATGTACATTATTACAACAAGGGAGACCCAATCAAGCACGTATCTCATCGATTCACGCACACGCGCGCGCAGCTACACAACCACACGCACGCCCACACGTGCATACGCGTACATACCGACTGAGTGACTTGGCCTCAGCGGATTTTTCAAAGCGCTCTCGGACAAAATAACGTGAGCCGTGCCAGGCAGGGCAGCGTGTGGGCGACCAGTCCCGGCCGTCACCTCCTCCTTTTCCCTCCTCCTCCTCTTTTCTCCTCCGCTATCGCTCCTGAGAATTAACAAACTGAAAAAAGCTGCATGTGGCTTTGTTTTTTTTCCTCTCACACCGCCGCCAGGACTTGCCAGAGGCGAATGGATTTTTATGAGATGCTTTCAGGCACGTTTCAGCTGGTCCACCTCTTGGCTTTGAATTGTGCGTGATTGCCGGGAAGCTCATGGATAGCGCTGCGGAGGATCAGCCCCTGAAGTAAGTGTGCGCATTCCCGTTCACACCACGCTTGTCAGCCTATTCGCGTGCTTGTGAATGATACTGTATATGCGTGTGTTTCTGACAGGCTCCCTCCCATGTGCACGCATGTCCGCTCCCCTCTTCTCCCCATCTGCAATACCCCTGATATTACGCACGTTTCAAGCCGCACAACCAACGGCTTGTGATTTACCCCGGTGGTTCGCAATAGCCGGGGCTGGAATAAGGTGGTGAATGACAGAAGGAGTGAGAGGGGTAAGAGAGTCAGTGGGGTAGGAGAGACAGAAAGGGTGGGGGAAGAGAGAGCGAGGGAGAGAGAGACAGGGAGCTACGTGACGCCTATCAGCGGCGGAGAGGTTGAACCGTAGAGGAGGCGCAGGGCTTCAGTTGTGTCAGCTCTTGATGTGTTGTCCCCTTGTTTGCGGACTTTTGACTGACGCGATCATTTGGTTTTGTCTCTTCAAGCTTGCCTGTTGCAGCCCCCGACGCCAAACAGAGGATCACACGGAGGCGTACGGTGCTTTTTTAAAGAAATTCTCCCGTCTGGTGTTTTTCTACCGCGGAGCCCCCTCTGTTCCTGCCCTCACCGCGTCCATCCGAGCCGGAGCGGGCGAGAGAGCGACCGAGCCGCCGACGGAAAGAGCAGCCAGCCCGGGGGGAGTCACGCTGGTTTCCCGCCCCCCCCCCCCCTCCCTCTCTCCCCTTTTTTCTTTACTTGTCTTCGCATCTACTGGCTCTTTCTCCTTTGATTTGTTTTTGCGATCCAAAACTGCACATTACCCCTCCTCCCGACGAGCACCCTCCCCGATCTATGTGGGAGCCCTGAGAGCGCACCCAGGGGGGCAAAACTGTGTATCAAAGCTTCGCGGATTCCCCAGGCAGCCTCGGATCACCGGGGCCAGAGAACTCCCCGCCGGGCCCCCGAAGCCGACATGCCGCGGAGGAAGCAGCAAGCGCCGCGGCGCGCCGCAGGTACGCACTGGCTCCGGTTTGCATGCAGTTTACCTCTCTCACTCTCTCTCCTTCCCCTTCCCTCTCTCTGTTTGTGTCTCTCCCTCCTCCCCGCCTCCCCATTCAGTTACTTTTCATTGATATTTGCCTCACCCACACAGTAACATTTATGTAACTGCAACAACATCCTGTGTTGTAGAGCCAACTGTAAAAGTGCAGAAATCTAGCACCCCTCTCATACGTCTCCCAGCTCCACTGACCTCACCGCAACTTTTGCCCTTTCCTATTTGATTTATACTATAAATTCTGCAATAATTACAACATTATAATCACAGTGAGCGACGCCTCTGCTAAAACATCTGGAGAAGAGTTTTCATATTTCCATATTTCACCCTTAACTCCAAAGTTTTATATTTTTTCTCTAAGTAATCAATAAGCAACAGAAAGGTCATCCATGATGTGATGTGCACTTGGTCAATTAGTTGATCAACAGAAAAACTGTCTCCTTTTTGGAAAATCCGTTCATTGCCGCAGTCACTTTTCAAGTAAAAATATTAACACATGCCCTTTTCAGAAAAAAAAAATCATTTTCTGCTTTTGTCTCTTTGCTGTGCATCAATGCACAAACTCTGAGTTTTACTGGTTGGATGAAAGGAGACATTTATTGACGTCACCTGAGGCTTTAAAAACTGTGATGTGCATTTTTTTTTTACAATTGATAAAAAGAAGGGAAATCATTTTAAGATTAATTCCAACTAATCAATAGTCTAGTGATTGGTATCTTTCATACATGTGAGTCCTGGGAAGATTTGGTGGTTTACAGTGTGGTAAAAGTGGACTTTCCTGTTATTACAATTCACGGTCCAGCCACTCGATGTACTGGTACATTTTTCCTTATAGAGAGAGGGACAGCGTGAGAGTTTTCAGTCCTTTTCATTCTCACTCTTGGTTTTCACTTCGCCTCAGGGAACTCAATCTTTTATATATCTTTCCTTACCTCTTTTTACTCTTTCGCGCACCCTCCTTCTCGTCTTCCTCCTCATTCTTCTTCCTTTGACTGTGGTGTGAAAGGATCTGTACTGGAGAGGTGTGGTAGAACCCAATGGTCAGCTGACTGTCATAGAGGCCTCTGATGCTTGCTGATTTCTTTTGGGGGAATCTGATTTAAGTCTTAAATATCTCAGTATTTTACAGGAAGTTAAATCCTTTTGCCACATTTGTCTCATAACTTTCTATCTGTGTTGCTTTCTCATTAAAATGTTTCTCTAATAAGTCTAATAAATTGTTTTAATGGCCAACCAGTAATACTATTGTGCTGCTGTAATATCCTCTGCGGCAATTTGTAATGTTTGAATATATTGTTCAATTTCTAAATATATTTTATCCCCGCTATTCACATACAAACTTATCTCAAAGTATGTTCTCAGTCTGTGCTTTCTGTTTCTCTGAGACGTTAATGTAGAAACCTCTCTACCATCCTTGTTTTTCATCAGGGCTCGGTCTGTTTTCTTTTTCTCCTTCCCTTCGGTTTCTGGGAAAGACTTTTCTTATAGTCTAAAGATTCTTTCACAGCCTGGTGAGGCGGTGCATACTGGAAGAGAGCTTTAATGGACAATTGCCATCTTTGATTTGACGCCTGATTGATCGCCTGTCATCTGGCCGAGCCTTTGATCTGTTCATTCCCGATAAGTGTCAATAAATCTCCCCTCCCTCCAGCGCCCCCTTCTCGCTCACTCTGGTAGCAAAGCGGGGCACTGCTGAAGTCACGTCTGGCCCTGCAAACTTCTAGCCATCATTTAATTGAATCTTTCTATTCTTCCTTTTTAATCAGGTTAAATTTTCTACTTTTTTAAATTTTTTCCTTTGCCTAAGATTTGACGCAAATAAAGAAATTAACTCAGATTTTAATTCATGCTTCAACCGAAGTGGAGGGACGCCTTTCGTCTATAGATCAGATCATTTTCAGGACATTTCTGTTGTCTTGTCTGTAGCATGTGGCTTTGAAACACTAAGAGTATTCCTAATAATTTATTCATGACCTTTAACATTTCATTTTAAGCCAAGCAGAACTTTGTTTAACTCTTGAGCAAGAGCAGCATCCACAATTGCCTTCAGTCTAATGCTAACACACACACACACTCACAGTTTTAACCCATGTAATTACATCAGTGCAGTGGCGCATGCACACAAGACATGCTGCAATGACTTTATGCTACATATAAACAACAATGCAATACTTATTTTAGCAGGCGCGAATGGAGTGGTATGAAACAATGGAACTATTAGCCTAATCGTGAGGCAGAGACTGCTTTGCTCCATCAGAAGGAGCCGTCACACAGACTCTGTTTCATATTTGATTTAATTGTCTGCCCTCTCACAGCCACATTCATCAATGGCCTTAATGGTCAATCAGTGGCTGAGAGAGAGAGGGAGAAAGATAGAGAGAAAGAGAGTCTCATGTATTCTCAACCCAGTGCCTTGCTTGATCTAAATGTTTTAGCTAATGGACACATGGGTGGGGGCAAAACAATGGATGGATGGATTGATAGATTGATGGAAGTCTTTTTATTCAGCTGGATTGAGCCGGAGAGAAAATAAGGGATTTATTTCTTTCATGAGCGGACAAGAACAAACACGAGGCATGCAGGCAAAAGAGGACTTTCACTTCTCATTCTTCCTCCTCCTCTTCCTCCTTCCATCTCCTACTCCCTCTTTCCCTCCCTCTCTGGCACACAGCTGCAAGTTATAAGGTTGAGGAGAACTGCATGGCACACGAAAAGTGATGACAAATTGATTGCGCCACACTGATGGCAAGAGTTATGGGAGGATGGCAAATGATAGGCCTTGATTAGGAGCTTGGGGTGGGGGTGGGCTGAGGGGTATAGTTTTATTTTATCTCTTCCTTTCTTTCACTTTTTCCTCCCCTTTATGTCACTGATTTGGTCTCTCTGTCCTGCACCTACACAATGAAGCATTATTGATGGGTTTGCGGTTAAAGGCAGTGATTCATTCAACCATCAAATGTGTTAAAATGACAGAAACTAGTAAATCTGGTTAAAGGTCAGAGTGCTTAGTGAAACGTTCCTTTTTCTTTTGCTGATTTGGAACTTTTCGCACTTTGTTTATTACCAAATCAGACCATATGTGGTTCCATGTGAACATTGAGCACCCAAACTCTGCCACAGGGTTCTGGTAGGATGCGGCTGTAGAGAAGAACAATTGGTTTCACTTTACACAATTCTCCATCTATCTCTGTCCTTTCCGTGATCCCACACACTCTTCCTCTTTCTCTTCCCAGCAGACCTCTCTACTTCCCCCACACTACCACCACTAACAAACACTCTTCCCAACCCGGCGACGGAGCGCACTCAGCCATCTAAAAAGAAGAGTTGTTTTGCCAGCTTCATTAGCGTTCCCCTAATTAGCCGAGCATCTGATGGATCTCTGACAGGCCTAATGATTGGAGATGACAAGCTCCGCACACTGTCACGCTCGCCAATTAGGTCTGCAGCGTCGCTGGATGTAATCAGCTTGATCTTACACCATCCTTATTTGCCCCCTCACCCCCCACCCACTCACACCTTCTACCCGTCTTTTCCACCCCACCACAGGTGAGAGTTTGGACAGCTGTGTCATGGTGTGTGTGTATAAGTGGAGCTTGATGGGTAGAAGCTAATCCTGGTCGCTCTTAAAATTAGCTGTGAGAATGTTTCGTGGAGCAGACCAGAGAAATTAGTTTGTTAAGATGTTGACATCGCATGTGTTTGTGTGTGTGTGTGTGTGTGAGTGAGTGCGCACGTACACATGCAGACATGGATAAGCCAGGGTGACCACACACACACACACACACCATTTTCTGAGGTATTTATTTTTTCAGTGCTCCTGACATCAGGGAAGGACAAAGCTCAGACGAGCAGCAGGCTTTTGTCCGGTGCCTTCAAAGCCAGGCTCGAGCAAACAGATCATTGTTATAGGAGAGGAAGCTTAAACATCAAACACAGTATATTTTTCTACCTGTATTCTTTTTTTATAGTTCCTTATTCTACATAATTACAGTATGTCCTCACATGTGAAACAACCAATCTATTGTTTCAAAGCTATGTAGGTTATTTCAAATGAAGGATGTTTAGCAGTAATAGCCGCATGCTGTTAACATAGCGTTGTGTGTGTGTACGTGTGATTGTGTGTGTTTAAAAGCGTATTGTCCTCCTATGAGCCCACTGCAGATTGATGACGTTGACACTGGTCATTATTAGCTACTCAATGACACTTTCCCAGAGTGGGGGGATTTTTCACCCGAGTTGATTTTTCAGAAACACCTATCATCAGCATGGTGTCCAAAGAGGCTAAGCATGATTTATGTAAATATTAACATCAAGACAGATCTGGTTCTGTCCAACAGGAGATAGATGGCAGCCGTGGAGGAAAAGCAGCTGATTTCTGTGATTTCTCTGCCTCCCTGTGTGTGCACGTTTATGTGTGTGTGTGTGTGTACGTCTGCGAGTGTGTGTGTGTGATTGATTGTAGATGAGAGCGAGAGATTAATCACGCTTGATGTGTGTTAACGTTGCACTCGCGGTGGATCTAAGTCGAGATGCAGTGGCCCATTTAAATGTGCTCGCTCACACACACACACACGCACGCACACGTTCACAGGAGGGCGCGGGTACACTCACACACATGCACAATGCAGATGCACACATGTTCACACTGCTCAGCTGCATGTACCAAACATTTAAACAGGATTTTTGTTATTTATTAAAGTACAAGACATCTGCTGTTTTAAAATGCATTTTAACTGAGAGGTGGCCACAGTGAAAATATATTATATATAGTATATATTATATTAAAATATACTGTCATACAGCCCATCGTCTCGTCCAGTGGATGGTAATGGGATCTGATGAAACAGGTCATGGTAATGAAACTAATAAACCTTGATGAATCTAATAAAGGTTGTGTTAAAATACATATATATATATTAGATTATAAATAGCATTTTTTATACAGCGCTTTGCATCCACTCACTATTCTACAGCTGTTTTAGGGAAAGGTAAATTATTATCATACAAACCATTTTTAACATGTTCAGCTCACTGTGCATCATATAACAGAAATAACTGGAACTACCCGTCTCTGCATTTTTTGTATAATTGCAGTCGCAAAAATATTTCAAAATCAGATTTTTTTTTCTTTTGCAATCCAGTATCCTTCTTAAACATTTCAAAGTTCACAAAGAAAATGAGCCATAAGAGCCAGTGGAAGAATTGAAAGATGAAATTCAGGAGGTTGCTTGAAGTGAAAGTCGTCTGCTACAAACTCCTGATGAGGTGGACACATTTAAATAACCCCCCTTCAAAGTTTTATCATCAATATTTTTACTGGACAGGTTTCAGGAGTAAATCGACCTGCGGACAGATCAGATCAAGGGAGAATGAAAATGAAGAATGAAATTAAGTGTAGGATGTTTCTAGTTTTCTGTTTTGGTGCCGTTCTTTTCTTTTTCTTTAACTATTGCCACGAATGAAATAGTGTGTGGGATATAATTGTAGTCATCAAACATTTCTCCCTGCCCTCAGCAGGCCGTCTCTGACTAAAACGTATGATGTTTCCTAACTTTTGCACGTATGTTAAGCTGACAGCACCCTCTGTTTCAGTCAGTGTCGGCGTCCCAGCCTCGGTGCTGCTCCCTGCATTACTTTGTGCAGAGTGAGTCTTTCCCAGGCAGCTAACTGACACTGTGATTAGTTATGGCCCTTCCTCTGCTTTTCTCTGTGCTCCTGCCCCACTACGCTCTGCCACAATGAACCAAGAGAGAGACGGAGAGAATGTACTGTATGAAGTGGGGGAACTGTTGCATAGTTAAGTATTCTATCATAGGGAAAGACAGAAAGGGAATGAGATTGTAAAAAAAGATTATGAGCATGGGCAGGAGAAAGTAGAAGTGAATGGAAAAGCAAGCGAGTAGACAAATGACAATCATAGAGCGAGAAAAAGAGGGAGGGAGGAAAGGAGGGAGGCCGGGATGGAGGGAGGCGAGCGAGAGCTTCCTTTAGGATAAGTGGCTGATGGTTTATAAACAGTGTTTCTTTTCCTCCCTCTCCCAGAATCTTCCGTCATGGCTCCCATTAGGTTGACAGCTGTCAATTAGAGCTCCCTTGGTCTGGCGCACTGCACTTTATTGCAGGCAGTTGATGCTGTCATTTTGCTCCCAGTTTCGCCTTGAGCGTTATCACGAGCGCTCAAACAGTCAATAGCTGATGCATCAGCAGTTATTTCTTAAATTGGCTCACAAGACTGCATCCTGCACCCCCCCTCACTTCTTCGTCTACCCCCTCCCTGTTCTCCTCTTTCTCCCAAAAGACTGTTTTGTGAGAAGAGAGCAGTAGATTGTGCCTGCATGTAGAGGGGAGAAACATGCTCAAGTATATGCATCTGTATCTATATTTTTTCAGTTGATTTTATTTTAGGTACAAAGTTTACGACAAACCTTAGATGCAAGAAAACATGTGAAGGAAAGGAGACAAATAAGGTTTAATATATTTATTATATTATTGTTCATAATGGCCTCATACATGTAACAAATCAGATCTCTAAAATAGCTGTGAACTCTACATATTCTGACTGCCATCAAAATAGCTGACACTACGCAAAGCAAGTGGGATTCCAAAGTTTTTATTTGTCACATAATCATAAAATATACGCACTGAAATGCAGGGTCACATACTTATGAGACTGTGCTAAAAAAAAAGGCCAATATGCAATAAAGATTAATACGTAGAATAAGAGTGAACTCAGGAAATAAAAAGAAGTATAAAAGATTTAAAAATCAAATTGAAAAAAACTTTAAATATAGGTAATAAAGATGATAAAATCCCAGTGTGTATTTTGGCCTGGGATGAAGGAGGGCACCGCAAATTCTCAGCTTGTAAAACATTTGATAGTTACAAGGAAAATGCTTTGAGTGTTGCAAATAGGCTGTTAGAATATTGACTGGGAATCAAAATGCCGATGGCTACTATTTTCATTATGTTACTGTTTTGTGTAAGAATAAGATTCAAGCTTCATGCCTCCTTCCATTTAATATGAAAAGTGAAACCATGGAAAAAACGTCAAATTCACCTGTAATAATAGCAATCAAAGGTTATTGGTCCAAACCCAGCCAGTGGTTCTTTGATCAGTGGTCTGATTGGCTGACAGGCCCATGTTGAGAAAACTGCTTAAACAGGGATTGGAGTAAAATGAGTCTGATTTTACACACACACACACACACACACACACACACACACACACTACATATCCTGACGCAAGGCAGGTGTATGTGTATTTACTCCTTCAAATCCACAGCAAGTTTTACTACAGATCTGTCTTATGTTTCATAAATAAAGACGCTAAATTATGGTTTTGATCATCTTAGAAAAGAAGAAAAATGTTTTGTGTGTGTGAGTTTTGTGTGTGTGATAAAGGGGCCCATGGTGTGTAGGGAACTGGAAGCCCAGTAGGAGGATGAGACATTGTTAAGACAAGGTGTGTGTGTGTGTGTGTTTGTGTGTGTGTGTGTGTCTTTTGAGTGTCATCTGGGCTTGGCTCCAGGTCTGGGTTTCTTCTTACCCTCAGTGGGGGTTTCCTTTATGTCTGCAAAGTGTGTGTATGAGTGTGTTTGTGTGCACACTATCAGGGCCATTTGCTTCCCTTTCCCACGGAGGCTTTGGCTCACAAGACTGGCAGCCATCAGTCTTGTTTGTGTGTGAGTGTATGTGCGTGCTTGTGTGTGTGTGAGAGAGAGAGAGAGAGCGAGAGAGAGAGACAGTAGCTTTCATAAAAGGCAGGGGAGCCAGTGAGGACGCATCCCGGGCCCTGGTAATCAGGGCCAGCCTGAACTGACATCCTTCTCAAACTGACAGCGCCTTCCTCTTTTCTCCTCACTCACACACACACACACACTCAGCAGAATGGTCACCACTCAGTCACTACCAAAAGGCCGTCCTATTCCTCCAGCATGGTCTGATCCGTTTCAAAGGCTGCAAAGTAGCGTTACCCACCACAACACTACAACTGTGTCTGAAGGTTTGTGAGTGAATCAGGGAAATGCACGGCTTGATATGGTCTCATCTTACAAGGATGTGGAAGCCGACGTGCGTATACAGTGACAAACTCACCTCGGAGTGTGTCTATTTTGTGCGTGGTTTGAAAGAGGTTTAAGAGGAAAGGAGGCAGGTGAGAGGAGAGAGAGAGAGAGAAAGTCGACCATGCTGAACAGAGCGAGAAAAGTGAGAGAGATGCGAGAAGCTGGGAAGAAGGCTGTTTTATTTTATACTGCGAGGGCCTGTTGCTAATTAATGTTTCTTGGTCGGTTTCTGTCGGAGCTGAGTAATGTTTTTGATCTTTATGCCTGATAACTGCATACCTAATGAGATTTCAAAGCTGGTGGAGATGGGAGTTGCTGCTCCCTGCAATTATTGACAGATGCCTTTTCTCCGCCACTGGCTGCCGCGCCATAAATCCTTCCTCAGTAATGAGCTTGAGAAGTGCCACCCTGCCAGTGAGCTAATGAAACCGAGCAAGGGGGGCCGCCTGCGTGCGTGAGGGTATTGGTGTGTGTGTGTGTGTGTGTGCATGCGTGCAAAAGAGTGCATCACACTCCTCTGACACATTTTTTTTCTCTTTAAATGCACTCTGCAGATGTCAGCCAACTCGCCTGCTAACGACAAAGAAAGAAAAGAGGCAGGAGAAAGATAGTCGGTGAGGAAGATCGGGAGAAAAAAGAAGAAATACAAAGCAGAAGCCTCTCTCTGTTTCTCCACTTTATGAGAAGTTTAAGGGTGGTGCTGGGGGCTGCTCAGGTTACAGCCCCATGTTAAGGCTATTTGTCTAGGTTTGGCTGTTTTATTTGAAATACTAGTATCTCTGTTGCCAAACGGGACTGTGATTAATATCGTTGCGCCCCTCTCGCCGCTTGCCTACCCGCAACCAGCAGTTGCTTCTCTCTCTCTTTTTCTTTTTCCTCGATGAACTCTTCCTCTCTGTAACTCAGCCAGGGAAAGTGAAGGCCTTGAAAGAAAAGAGAGTGAGAAAAAGGCATAAGAAGAAAGAGAGAGCACGAGAAAAAAAGGAGTAACTGAAAAAAGAAAGGCAGAGCGACCTCTTCTTTGCCCCAAACACGCTCAGCCAGACAGGCTATCTGGTGCAGGTTTGAGCGCATGTCCGTGCGCTCACATATTAGACTGTGCATTGATGTGGTGTGTTTAAAGTAGTTACGTGGATGCATGTGCTGTATTTTTGGTGCATGCTGGGGGGGGTTTGTGCGTGTTTTCAGAAATCAGAGGAGAGCAGCGAGTAGACGAGCACCGTCTCACTGCCAAACAGTCGATTTCCCCCTCTCATTGTCCCCACCATACATCACAGACCCACCCTTCTCTCCTGACACAATGACGTGTGTCATTTATCAAACTGGGCTTTGCCAGGCCCTCACATGTGTGCGTGCACAGGGGTGTGTGTGCACATATTTGTGTGTGTGTACGAGCGCACATGTGTATTTCAGCGTTTAGGCGAGTTCCTTCCTTCTGCCTCTGAGGTCCTCTGGGGAAGGAGGGAGGAATTGAGGGATGAAGAGTGAGGAGGAGAGGGAGAAACAGAGAGAGGGGGATTACTGGTGCTGAATGAGTGAGTGTGTGAGAAGAAGAGGGTGGGGGGGTTGGAGGAAGAAATCGGCCTGGACTAGTTTCACTAATGTTTTGGCTCGGGCCACTTTCCATATCCCCTGTGGGTGATCGGGAGGAAAACAGCATGTGAATGTGATATTTATACAGCAACTTTAAATAGTATTTTACACACAATTACTCACATTTCTCATGATAGATTACTATAGATTGTAAATCACACCTCCATTAATCTCCTTGATGCATATGCAGGCGTGCACTTGTGTTTGTGTGTCAATAACAATCTCTGTATGTCTCTCACCCATGCTTATGTGTGTTCAGGGGGTTGCTTGCAGGCGTGTATCAGTCACAATGTCTTATCTAATGCGCACAAACACACACATTCGTGTACATGCACAACCACTCGCAACTGCACACAAGGGTCTCCCAAGGGTTTGGGCAGTGCAGTCTCTCTCTCACTTCACTTTTCCCTGATTCAAAGGGAGACCTTATAGAAGATGGATGCCCCTTAAAAAAAGTGCCCGTTGATGGATATGAATCTGGCGCTGCCATTCATCACTGCTATATTATTTAGACTGGATCACTACAGAGCTGTAACCTGAGCTACAGCTTCGTGCTTGTGTGTGTGTGTGTGTGTGTGTCTATGGGGACTTGGCAGGTAAAGAAGGGGGTGGGAGGAAGAGGGGACAGTCAGGGTCTCAAGAAAGGAAGGGAAAGGGGAATAACAGTGAGGGAGGACAGGAAGTGACCAAAGCTTTGCAACAAATAAAAACACAAAAGAGAAAGAAGGTACCTCACCAGGCATCTGTAACCAGCCCCTCATCCCTGTTCATCGAGCAAGGCACCAAAGCAACATCAAACGGGACCATGTTCCAAAATGCTCCCCCATTAATTCAAATGGAAGTTCAGGACTCAGAGTCGCCCCCTGGCCGAGCTGCCTGACGTCGTGCTGGTTTTCCACACGTGAATGTCATGAAATGAGTTACATTCAGCTTTTTTAAAAGAATTCTGAAAATGCAGTTATTTGGAGGGTGAAACATTTTATATCAGCGTCTTTTGTAATATGGGGATACAGTCTATTTGGGTGAAACACACGTCACAATCGCCTCTTGGCCTCACAGCCCAGTGCTGTTCGTGGTGACATGCATGCATTCCTTTAATGATTAGGTCTGAAGAAGGCAATGAAAGAATCGGTGCCGTGTTCATTTCTGATCGTGGCCAATGAAAATTATCACCAGATTCATTTTCAGTAGGAATTGTACACAGTCAAAAATTCTAGATTATGTTTGGACATTTGCACAAATGTATAATTGGCTATGAGCTCCGCAGCGTTGCCATCCTCACCTCGAACAACCACAATACATTACAAGGATGTGTCTGCCAGTCAGTCACATAGCAAACACAGTAACAGTGGCATGTATATCGACATTTTAATATTTAAATAAA
This sequence comes from Paralichthys olivaceus, assembly GCF_024713975.1. Taxonomy (NCBI): domain Eukaryota; kingdom Metazoa; phylum Chordata; class Actinopteri; order Pleuronectiformes; family Paralichthyidae; genus Paralichthys; species Paralichthys olivaceus. The sequence continues at coordinate 4,544,983 of NC_091093.1, read as the reverse complement.
TCTATGTACACAAATATAATAATATTATAATGTAAAATACCGTTTGTGCTATTTTGATAATTGTTTACTGTGGTGTGTTCAAACCCCTGAGTAGGCAGCACTTTCAAAATGTATAACTAACACGTATCTATATGTTTCTTTATGCTTTATACTCTACAAGGCTTTCGTACAATCACAGTTGGGTCACCATCACAGATATGGTATCACCAGATCACAGATCAGTCTGCAGTGAAGTTTTCACTTTCGTTTCAGTTTTTAGCTTTACAGGTTCTGTTGTTGTTGTGGTGGTCAAAAGTGATTCAATGCCACACTCTGGATCATCTGCACTGTTTGATATGGGACTGTTTTGTCACCAAAAGACAATCGAACACCTTATTGATTATCTGATGTTCCTTTTGAGCAGTTGAGCTGAAATGAGTCCATAAAACAAGAGGATACGTAGAAGTCAAGATGGGAAGTAGAAAAAGAGGAGGGAACAACAACAAACTATGTTTCCCTCTCAAAACTCTTTACGTATGTAACCATTTTGAATAACATGGTTTGCCCTCCCCCCCCTTCTCTTCCCTTCCCTCCTTCGCTCTCTTCCATCTCTCTCACTCTTCCCTGGCTTCTACTGCGCCAAGGCAGATGTGGTGATTTATTGTGGCCATCCATCTCTCGTACTCATCCATCACCGGCCGGTTGCTAGGCGATCATGGCAGCAGCTGTTTGCTTTTGAGTTCGACAGAGGGGCCGTCAGTCAGCGGCGGCAGGTGAAAAGCATTATGAACGCGCCGTTGTCACGCCGAATAATTAATCAAAGCAGGGAAAGATAATTAAAAAGATATGACCCTTGCCGGTACTTCGCCCTGGGTTTGCCCAGGAAGAGAGAAGGGGAGGAGGGGGAAGGAGGTAAAATAGAAAAGGTGAGAAAAAGAGGGCTCTTGCTTTTGTCACTGCCTCTTTGCAGTAACTTTGGACCCCCCCCCCTCCCCCCCTACACAGAGGAGTGGAATGACTGAGTGCTGATAAAACAAGCTCTCCTGTTAGTCAGTGCCACCGCTCTAATTAATTAGGAGGAGATCTGCGAGGAAAAGGAGTGAAGGATTTCAAAAGAGAAAAAAAGAAAAGGCAGAGAGAAGGAAATAGCTCTTCAAACTGGTGTGGATTCATCCGTCACCTCCAGTCGCACTTATGCAGCTATAGACCAGACTGAGTGATAAGCCCCTGCTCTGTCAATGTTTCAGAGATGGCTTATGTTTTTTATCATTTTAAGTTTTTTCTTTCTTTTGGAGAATTTTACCACGAGGGAGACAAATGGAAGAAGAAACGAGAGGCGAGTATGACGTGACAGAAGCTTGATGTCTGATTTAGACAGAGAACCCATTAAGGTGTCAGGATGCTTCAACTATCGTGCTAAAAACCATCTACCTGCTATCCTGTCTCACTTGTTGTCATCATGGGACAGTAGCTCCGCAGTGTGACGGGCCTGTGTCTGTCAAGTTGCTGACTGCTAGTAGGAAATGTTCTTTTTATTTTTTGCATTAAAGTAAGAATTGTGTTGTTTCATAAAAAGCTTTGAATCCCTTTTTCTTAAGAGACACACTTGATCAGACCTTTTGTTGTGATAATGGATTTCTAGTAGTTTGTTGTGGAACGGAACCTTGAAGTTCTGCTTTTACTTTGGTTTACGACTAGGACCAAAATTCAAAACACTAAACTTAAGAACATCAGAAGTCTGCCACAGTATATTTTTTACTAACACACTAACATATCCAAGAAGATTTTTGTGTAGAAATGGTGTGTGTGTGATGAAGTTAGTTATTCTGGCATTACTGTGTGACTCCCCATTGGGAGTATCCTTTGCAGCTGTCAGTTCCACTTAAAAGCACCGTGAGTACAGATTATGAAAGACTTTTTTGTTATGCACAGGAACAATTTGTAACTCTCTGTTCAAAACATAAGTGATCAAAAAACATGGGATTTAGCTAGGTGGAGGCTGATTAAAATGTTTAGAGAGATTTCACAAACCTAAACATTTTATTGCCAAAGATATATAAATTGAGGGTGTGTGTGCGTGTGTGTGTTCATGTGTACATTTTGCTTGCACGCTCCACTTAGCTTTCATATGTGCATTTACATCAGCGCTGAAGTATTAGATAGGATCTCCAGCCTTCTCCTCTGTGTCACATCTTTGATCTCCCATGCCGGGTCCCTGCGTGTTTTGACACCCCTCATTTTCTCACCACCATTTATTATCTGGAGTTTATACAGAGCGAGCGCACCGATGGAACCAAATGTTCTGTAAACACCACCAGCCAGGCTGAGACATAACAACAGTATGGGAGACAGAAATGCAAGCACAGGGCCAAACAGACAGAAAGACACAAACAGGAAGACACAACCAGATGATCTTATATTTCACATATTTCACAGTGGTCAAACTCCATGAGAAGATCAACTCTATTTAAAGATTTATAAGATTTTTAAAATGTATAAGATTTCCCCTCCCTGTGATCATTACTGTTTGAAATATGTCAACATATAATGACCTATTTATCAGTGGAAACATGATACATTTTGTGGTTCTTCTGTCTGGAATTATTTGTTGAAAATGTAACAGAGGAACATTGGAGGTATGTGTCACCCAAAGCTTCATTGTTACCGTAACAACAAAGGTCATGCATGTGTTCTGATACAGATACTTGGTAAGTCACTTTTTAACACCCTCTGTTTGTACCTCTACCCTGTGCAGGACACAGCATTTATGAAGCACTACATTTATTAGTAGCAGTGGAGTGACCAGGAAGAGATTGTGGTGGATGGTGGGCACACACCACGGTGTGGAATGGAGTGGAATGGTTGGAAGACTTGTTGGTACTCAAGGTTGTTTGTGGCCTTAATGTTGCTACGGGGTGGCGAGTTTCTATAATGCAGTATCAGCATCAAAAGTGCAGTTTATTTACAGAAGTGTTCTGCTGGTCTTTGTTATCTGTTGCATTAGCATGAGAGAAAAAAATCCCCTAAAGAATGAAAAGAATCATCTGACGAATGGCCCAAGAGACAAACTGTGGTCCAGGAGGGGAAAACTTTGCAGAACTCAAGTGTGAGAACAGAGTTGTAATGGAAGTCTGGAAATTACCACACTGCCACTATTATCATCACCATGTGAGAATATGAAATACCAGTAGGCTGCCTTTCATCTTTACTGTATCTTATTTACCGGCAAGTAACTTGATTATTTGTATTCATTGTTCTTTATTTGTTAATTTTTGGCTATCATTGATTTCCAAAAATCAAAAAGTCTTAAAAAATGACATCATTTTCATGATGTGCATTGTTTTAAAGGCTTGGTGTAAAAACAGTCTTTGATCTATAAGAATGACCAAACTAAAAACCTTTTATTGAGGGTGTAAATGATATTCTCACATAGTTTATATAACTGGAGATAAAGACAAGGAGGTAGAGAGAGAGAGGGAGAGAGAGCAGAGATGGAAGCAGCAGACAGAGCATCAGTCAGCATTTATCATTTTGCTTTCTACCTTTTCTGGCACTCTTCCAGGATTTATTTTGCCTCAAGTCTTGCCCCAGGTTATATTCAGGCTCTGTCTCTCTCTCTCGAACTCTCTCTTTTTCTCTCTCTCTCTCTCTCCCACACACACACATGCAGAGAGAGAGAACAGAGAAGTGTCACAGAAATGAAAGCCTCTGATCTGATTGAACTAAATGAAAGAACACGGGCTATTTAAAGGCCCATTGGCATCACAGGATCATGAGCAATCCACTGTGTGTGTGTTTGTCTTTCATTAGCACTTATAACCTAGTCAATAGACACTTGATTGGTTAACATGTAGTTATTGATTCATTGACCATTATAAGCTGGGCTGTAGCTTAAGGCTCTAGCTGTCATGGTATTAAACATGACTACACTGCTACTGTATGAGAGGAATCTACCCTCGAACACTCACACTCTTTTCTGAAGGCCTGAAAACAGGATACATTTTCATTCATGTCCTCCATTTAGTACGACTTGAATGAAATGCAATCTGGGTGTGCGAGGACCAATGTCATGACACCAAAACAGTGGGGGGGGATTTCTGAGAAATCAATTAATTGTTGATCATTTCTAGACTCTAATCGCCTATGAGTTTCAAAACATTCCCTGCAATTTGCGTTAAATAATTCCCTTATGTCATATGGGCTTCATTTCACTTGGCCATGCGGCATGAATCATCGCCACACGGTTTAAGCCAAAGCAACCATTACATATCTCAGTCAAGAATTTCAGAGATTAAGACGGATAGATCCGCTCCATCATGGGACAGAGGCTGCGTCACTGTGGAATGAAAGTGAAATGAGATATCCACTATTCCAAACAAATCTAATAGAATCTAATAGAAATGTTATTGAAGTTATCTCCAGGCTTTAACTTCAATGAGGATGTAAATATTCAGCCCTGACTACGGCATAGTTTGTTTGCTGGTGCACAGAGCATTAAATTAAAAATAGCCTGAGCCCTTATTGAAAGATACAAGCTGTGTCAACCCATGTTTCTTTTTTCTTCCCCCAAAGTTAAGTTCAGCTTTGAATGAATGGTCTTAATCATCAACATGTGTAACATCAGATGGTAAAACACTGTGCAATGCTAATAACGTAATTTCTTCACGTCCCTTCAATTTGAGCTAATCAAAAAGCCAAAATTGTCTCCTTTTGGTGCTCGTGCATTTAAAAAAATAAATAAAGAAAAAAGCTCTCTGGTCAATAAGTCGGCACGCAACCCATTTTATTATTCGCAGTGCCGAGGGTTATCTGGTGCAGAGACAGTTTTTTGCGGTGTGGTTTTTTTCTGTGATCAAAAGGCTCCTTTACTCTTATAGTTGAGATTATTTCATTAACACCACAGGGCCTTCTTACAAGAGGAATACAGCAAGTGTTGGTGGATTCCATAGACCAAACCAACAATTACACATGTTCGATCACACATCGTACCGACATGGAGTGTCTGCATGTGTGTGTACCATGTGTCTGTGCATGTGGGAGTTATGTTGTAAATCACACTAATCAATTGTAGCCGGTGTCAAGGCATGGCAGACATGGCAAACGGTCTGTTTTACATTGGGGGTGAGTGGTGGTGGTGGTGGGAGGGGGGTTGGGGGGGGTGTATGTATGCAGCTGTCACATGATGTCCTGCACACAGCTGTCACAAATCACAGTTATGTGTCTCCAACACCACAGTTAGTGTGTTTATCATGTAAGTGTGTGTGTGTGTGTGTGTGTGTGTGTTAGCATGTGCATGTTTATGTGATCCCTTAAGGTTTGGTTGCCATAACAGCACTCAGAGGTTGTGAAGTAAGGCTAGGCCCTGTTTGCCATCTTGTTCCACCTGTAGCCTGGGTTACATGTCTCATATGCTGAGGTGGTTTTACAGGTGAACACACACACACACACATTAACATGCATCTTGTTGATCCGACCACAAGTGGATAGCTCTTAGTACATCAGTTCACACCTGCCATTAGAATGTGTCTCCACACGTGTCTTGAATGAACACTTGTGATCGGATCTAATTTCCCCACTCTATATGCAAATAAACATGTACATCATTGCTATTAAAAACCAAGCAAATGCAATGTTGCTATTAGTGAGCAGGAAGCAGCAAAGCCTAGTCTGTCTGAAATTAAAGGAGAGGAAGAAGAATTCAGACTGCGTCTAATTCTTGGTTTGTTCCAGGCAAATCAAATCACCCAAGATGTTTGGCACATTCATAATATACTGTACATCAATGGGCTTTTACAGGCAGAGGACATCAGGTCAGTAGGGATTCTTATTTAAGGCACAATCATATTCACAATGCCACCAACAAGTAGCTACATGCATCATAAGCCACTTCCGAATGTGGCCTGAGTGATGGAAATGCTCACGGGTGTATTCACACCTGTACTGAGAACAGTCTACTTGTTAACCGCATCAACCAAGATGCATGTTAATGCACAGCCACACTCTTACACACACACATTGACATTAAAAAGACCTTTCTAATCTTTTTTGCTGTTCTTCAGGCCTAATTACATGGTGTCTCCTTCCTGACAGAATTCATAGCTGTGTATTTACTGCTGTGCTAGAAATGCACACATACTGTCACAAACACACAAATCCAGTTCTTTGAAACTGAAACTCCACTCAGACGCACGCTGCAACCCGTGGCCAAGAGGAAAGGTGTTGACGCTTTGATCCATCATGTACCGTGCCTAGAATCAGACAACATTCTAACAACACAGTAATTACACATCAAGGCCAAGAATAAATAACTATATATAGTTCTTAGGTTGCATTTTAATTGCATGTTACTACAAGGATGATGTAGGATAAGTTGAAAGTATAGAAATGATTAGGAAAACATCAGCAAGTCTTTATAGGAGGGTGACATGCAGGAGGTACTCAAGCTACAGTATCAATATATTACTAAAACTCACTTTTGAAAAATATTTAAACAATGGAAAGACAGAAAACCATGGGACAGTTTTTTATATAAACAGGTTTTGAAATTTTGCCGAAAAGGAAAATGTGTTTTTCAGGGGTGCAACTAGTCATGGAAACACACATTGGAATGGTGGCAACTTAATTGTCACTCAAGATTTTTAATGTTAGAATGCAGCTCTGTTTCTCCCATCAATTCATGTTCTGTTTATTGGCATGGAAAACACCAGTGTTTGCTGCCAAAGACACAAGAAGAGACAGTGCAGTAAGAATAAATAGTACTTAAGTTACAGGTGATATACGGTATTTGGAAAGTAACTGCGAGGGCATTAATGACTCAACTCAACAGCTGATGTAAGTGAATGACACAGAGATGAAGATTTACAGTGTGTGCAGACCTTGTGTTTTCTCCGTGTCCATGGCATCAGTCCCTGCAGTGGTACTCTGTGCTGTCATCGTACAGTTTGACATATTGACCAGCTTCATTTTGATATCCTGGAAAATATGTTAGTGAAGAAAAGAAGCTGTGGCGCTCTTTAGAAGTCCCTGCACGTCTAACGTTAACTTTATCTTAACACTGTTGGTCTTCATACTCAAGGAGAAGCAAACTGTCTTCACTTTATAGGATTATCCTCATCCTGTCCTGCTCCTGAGGACATTTGTTTCTAATAAATATAGAATTACAGCTATAATTCGGACAGTCGCCCTAAAACCCAGCTTCATAAATTCCACATTTTCAAACATGTCAGCATAAATGACAATGATACCTCAGTCCTTGTAAAGAAATGTGAAAAGCCAGTGAAAACAAGGCCTTGTGGCGAGCGCGCGCGGCCACATTAAAGCATGTGTGACTCTAAGCTTCATTAAATAAGCCTCATACGTGGCTTGGCGCTGTAAACATGCTAATATTTCTTGATGGCACTCTCCAACATTGATATGCATGTGAACTCTAGACCATTAACCCTCTCCATCCCAGCGCACCCAACCCAACCCCACCCTGCCGCTCATCAACAAAGACACACACATGCAGCCGCTACCATTACGGGGCCCCCTAGCTCTCTGTTTTTCCATTAATATCAAGTGATTGAGCATAACATTAGCCGATAAAGCAGAGACTAAGATGACATATATGCTGTGGATGGAGGAATTAAAGCCTAATATAATCACTCGGCCTTGCACAAGGAAAAACCATCGCTCGTCACTATGCCTGACATTTTGATTTCCAACGTCTCTGGCACAGCACGAGGGAGGCAGGGACGGATGGAGTCTGATTTCTCTTTTAAGTGAGCAGATACTTGCATGATTGTTCGAGGGGTTCCCACACACACTTGAACCGTGTGTTCAAAAACACACACTGATATAAATAAACATGTATGCATACAGAAAGTATCGTATACCTCTTAGGAAGGAGGTGTACGTGTGTGTGTGTGTGTGTGTGTATGTGTGTGTGTGTCCTTAAGCTCTCGGTCCGGCTGGTTATTTTCAGAGCAAGTGGAGAGCACATCAGTTTTTATTAGCTTAATAAATCACCTTTGTTGTCAATCAAGCAGCAGAGAATAATTGGATATGGTTGAAGCCTTGCGTGATGGATTATAAATCATTCAAGATTAAATTAAAAGATAATGCACAAACTTAATGGTTTGTGTTTTGCAGTCTAAATTGCCTTGGAGCTGTGCTGTTTTCCAGCTTTATTGCCAGCTGTTTTTTTTTTTGTTCCCTCTTAAACCCCCTCACATTTCACACCTTTTATTGCTTAGATGGAGCTTCGCCACAGCTCTTTTACATCTGTGTTTGATTTGTTTTACAAATCCATTTTTGGGGAAATTCTCTTTATTCCTTCATGGAGGATGTGCATTTGACTTTTTAGATGGAGGATGTTTTTAGCCAGAGCGCGTGTCTGTCTGCATGTGTGTGGACGATGAGTCAACTCACATGCAGACGCACCCTTGTTTTTTATAGATTTAAAGATGTGAATCTGTCTTTGAGTGACATTTGCGTTCAGCCTGTTCTCAGCAGATGCACCTCAGGCCCGTGGAGACGATATAACGAATAAAAAACAAACAGAAAAGGACATTACTGCATAAGAGATTGGGGCAAAAAAAGAAAAGGAAATAAAGGAGAGCCACTCAGGCAGGCAGGAAGAGACAGAGAAAGAGCTATAGCATGTATATTATGCTCCGGCCAGTGAATTTAAGTGTGTCCGTTTGTGTTTGAACAGAGCAGGCGTTATCATAATCGCCTCCTGCCAACATGACAGGACCTTAAAGTGATCCTGTCATTTTATTTACACCCAGACCACTGTGTGATTTACTCCAAAACACAGACACACACAAATGTTCTCCATTGCTAACTTCCCTAGCGAGCCCAGTCGAGTAGGTCGGATGACATCTTTTGATCAGAGCTGTCCAAAGAGATCAGAGCAGACGGGCAGGTAATAGATACCCTGCTACTAACCAGACTGCACTGCAAAGACTGTGTCTTTTTGACAGTGTGTATGCGTGCCTGTGTAGGGAAATAGAGGACACAGACAAGCATACTCTCCATTTTAGAAAAAGCACCAACATTGCTGCTGTAAAGCTGCAGTTTCTTTTGCAATTTCTGTGCGTGTCCTAAATGTATTACTTTAATTCCTCTATTGTGCATTATGGTGTTTTCCTGCACTGCTGTGAGGGCCCACTTGTATCTGTGCTGTTGCCCTATATTGACAAGTCAGACCTTTTCTCTATACACTTATAAAGGCCTGTGACAAAGATCAGAGAGTAAATGGCAAAGTAAAGGAAACAAAATAAAAAGACTTATAAGTGAAAGATTAGAAAGAGCAAACATACACGTGTGAGGAAGACAAGGGTTGATGAAGGCTGAAGAAAGGGGCAGGTAGGCAAGAGAAACAACACAGAGTGAGGGGGAGGCCACCATGTTTTTTTACATTAGTCCAGACTGGACAAACTAAACACCTTTTGAGTTTTATGACAACTGAAGCTACCACAGGTTCTTTTTCATGTTTGGAAGGAGAGGGTGAGGTGAGGGGGGTTCAGCTGCAACATGAAACTTCAACACTAGATATCACAAAATTCTACTGTACCTTTAAGGGAGACTACTTTGAATAAATGATGGCAATAGTGGACAAATTCAGATGATGCATTATGAAAGCTGAAATAATGCCTAGGTCAGAACCTAGGCATTATTATGCATACATTATGCATATTGCTAGAAACCCTTTTCCAATTCAGAGTATGATGCAAGCTTAATAGAGATCAAATCTTAATTACTGAATGAATGAAATGAACAGGAAGAGAATTGGATGTGTGCACTATAGAGACACTTTAACAAGCAGAAGGCCACTTAGGGAGTCAATGTTAAAGGAACACGCCATGTCACATGTTAGTGAAGGTGTAATGTTCAGTTTAAGTGAAGAGAACACCATCAACTACTACGTCATCTGTGCTCGCACTTCTTTCCCCCTAGCTCTACCTCCTTTAGTCTTCCTCATGATTCACATCGTTTACTTTTAGAGTTTGATAAATTACTCGACTTTGATATGTTGCAGTATGCAAGCCACAGCTGCAATGCTCTAATTCAAATTAAAAGGTGCCAGCTCCATGTGAAGCAGCCTTCAAAAAAGCACATATTTGGACACATACGCATCTAAACAACGATAACTTGCACCCCTGTTATGCAGATGACTTCCACTTGGAGCAGTCTCACTCTGAGAGCCCACAGGGCAGCCTCATCCTGCACATCCCAGGGGGTGTGAGAATGTCTGCTTGTATGAGTCATGTTGTGGGGACGTGAATGTGTTTACACAGTCACATTGTGGGAACTCAATTTTCAGTTGTGGACAAAAAACCATCCCCCATGAAGTAAATCAAGTTTTAGAGTAAAGATTTGGTTTAAGGTTAGAGTGATAGGTTTGGTTAAGGCAGGTAATGGTTATGGTTTTGCTGAGTCTCTATACAAATCAATGTGATATCCTCTGAAGTGATGAAAACACGACGTGTCTGTGTGTGCGGGTTTGGTTTCTGGATGCCAGTCTCAGACTTTCTGAAATAAGACTTGATAATTAGTTGGCTCATGCACACAAGTCTTACACTTTTTTTGTTACAATTTCTTTATATAAATACCAGAATATTCCTGCTTCTTCATGACACCCCCAAAACAACTCACACTCACACTCACATATCCACAGTTAAAAAGTCAGCGTGTAGGTGTGAAGTGTCCTTTGTCTGACAAGCTAATTTCAGACAGTTCTGTGTTTGATTTGTACAAAAATAGAAGAATCACTTTCTTCTCAATAAATACTGCACATGTATAAATACAACATGTACACTACACACACACATACATGCATCAGTGAGTGTGTCAGTAGCTCTTCAGCCGCGGCATACACTCTTGTATTGGCACTGTAACAGCAGCATGTAAATATACTGTCAGCACCTCCGCAGCTTGAGTGGCACAGGGAGATGATTAGCTGGGCTAACACTGTTCACCGCGCGGGCACGTACACGGGCACGCACACACAAACGCGTACATTCACGCGCCCACGAGCGTGCGACAGCGGGATATGTGTTTCTGAATAATTGCAGTATTCCAGTGTCTTGCGATGTTGCTGCAGCCACAGACAGACACACTAACTGTTGCCACTCCACATCTAATCTCTCCTCTCTCATCCTCCCTCTCCCTCTCTCTGTCTCTCGCTAACACCACTGCCACTATGTGCTGTATATGCTAATATTATCTCAGCCTCTTTGAAAGGCATTTTGCATATTTCAGGCTATCATGCTGTTCATTACCACTTATCAGCACGCAGCTAGTTCCACATAAAAATAATGCAGATACAGGTAGAGTACATACAGACACAGACCTGGGAAAATAATTTAAATACAAAATGCATTGTGCAGGGATACCTCAAATCAAACAAAAACACACAACAATATAACAGCCATAAATCATGCAAGACCAGCAGAACATTATCAAAACAAACATTTAAGTGAATAAACAAAAAGAGAAATATCTCCTGTGTAAAGTTCCACTGTGAAGCATGTTCTAAATGCCTCGAGTAATTTCACAGGAATATTAAAATATTCAGGACAGCACACAGAAGCACTAAAGTAGAGGAACTGTAATGTTACTCTTGATTACCACAGACACATTGTGGTTTCCTGTGGTTATGTTTTTGTGTGAACATATCGTGTGCTAGTGGAGAAGCAATTAGTGTGTCATATTCCAGTAATAGTGTAAATACGTTACAAGTCTGGTAATTCATGTACCCACTTGAAGGAACAGCTCAATTCGTCAGGCGTCTGGGTCGATCGAACACCTCCTGGGATCAATGGCGTGCCTCACCAGTCCCACGGCACTTGCTGCAGACACACATGCCCCTTTAACCGCTCACACACACACACACACACACACACACACACACAGAAGCCATTCCACCAATTTGTCTGTGCTTGTCAAATCACAATAATTAAGCATTATCGATCAGAGATTCAATTAACTTCATTAACGTAGGCCACACTGGTGATTGGGGAGGGATGGAGATGAGGGAGGGTGGGAGGTGAGGGTGGAGATTATAGGATCTCATTAAGTGGAAAATGGCGAGTGGGTGGGTGGCGGGGGGGAGTGGATGCGTATTGCACACAAATATGTATAAACACACTCACACAGAGGGTGTATGAGAAACTTTGGATGACGCTCTCATCCTTGGCCAGCAGATTTGTTCTCAGCTGTGTCTTAACAAAATTGTCCTTCATTAGACTTATGTAGACAATCTGTCTCTCTGTTTCTCACAGATGTAAGTGCTTGCACACACACACACACACACACACTGAAAATATGTGGTCAAAGCAGACATGTAAACAAACGGGGTTGACGTTTCTGTTCCTGTGTGTCTGATAGGGCTGCTAAGTGGTTATATAAGCATGATAAACTGTTTCCTAACATAACATCTGCAGAGGGCATAAGCATTTCCTCACTTTATGAGCTGACAGGGACACAGAGACATACTTCAGAATCACAGTTCATATTCTGTCTTTGCTTTTTCCATCTGACTGCAAATCCAACATTTCCATGGACTTCCATTAATAAGCAAATAGCAGATTTGTGTTTTGGAAGCCCTTCCATCTCTACCAGAAACAACTGTGGTGTTTGCAAGCTCGCCGTGGTTTACAAAAAATGGCTGATCTCTTCCTGGCCCATTCTCCTGAATATGAGATCAAACCTTCCGCTCCACCCTGCTGACAATTCATCTGGAGCTCTCTCTGCCGCTCTCCCCCTACTAATTAAAAGAGCACCTGCATACCTGGTGTGTTTGGGCCAGACTCTCTACTCCAGTAGTTTTTTTTGTGCCCCTCTGTGTGTGTGTGTGTATGTGTGTGCAGATTTGTTTCTACATTTTTATTAGTCGCCTCGGTCATAGTGTTGTGAACCTTGCAGTCTGGACCTAAGCCAGTGGCCTTGGAGGATCATCTCTGCAAATGCGTGTGTGTGTGGCCCCAGTCTTGACTTCCATCCAAGTCCTCCTCCTCTCCCCTCAGCCTCTCCTCCTTCTTTTGCATAATAAATGTGGTTTGTCTCTTTCTTCTGTTTGATTTACACAATAGATTTAGTTTTATTTGATTACATTGATTGCAACGACAAATACAGTAGTTGATAAGGTGTGAAACTTACCACAACTGAATGAAAACCATTTTGTGCCAAGTAATTATATATTATATAATATTGAGAGTGGGACAAAGAATAGACGCACTCTTAAATCCAAAAGGTGTTCATCAGTGATTCCAAGTGAGCAGTAATTATATCCCATTAGCAAAAGATCAATTCAAGATGAATTCAGAAATTTTGATCTGTTAGAATAAATACATATTTGTTTTAGCAAAAAAATAAACGCAAGCAGGATTACAAGTTGATGTGTTGGGGATTCTTTTGCCACAATATAACAGGACACACTTAATATCAGTATGAATGTAATCCTACTAAAAAAGAGAGAACATCAAATTTTGTATTATTGTGACGTATCAAAAATTGAATAGCATGTATTTTCAGCTTTCAGCTTCAAAATGAACTCACATAAGCCACATTTTCACAAAAACAGACATTATGGTGAAGTAGATATTTATGTGAAACTGATACTGAGACTGTATCATTTTACTGCACTTCACCTATTAAATGTCAAAACGTTTCCATATTTTAACGTCCTCCTTCAAACAAGTCCAGAAATCAGCCGTGTGCTTCATGCACCATGTAGGTGGATTTGGCCTCTGCTCCAAATCCCTATTCAGAACATACTGGTCTTATTCGCCTGTCTTCCATAAAAACAGTGCATATCACACACCCGCAGGTACAAATCGACACACATGCACGTACTCACACACAATTACACGCCGTGTTCTTATTACACAAAAGCCGTTAATTTGAAGTGGAGTGTGTGCGTGTTGTCTTTTAAAGGAGATTTCACATTGATGTTTGGCCTTGATGAGAGCGCCGCGCTGCTGCGTTCGGCTGTTCCCTCAGCCAGAGCATTGTTCTCTTAAACAGCTGTCGCTTTGGCTGATTCAGAACAGATGGCATGTACATGTGGGTCTGCTTGGCTGCACGTATGTAAGGGCGGGTGGAAGTGTCTCGGAGACACAGAGAGAGGGGGAGAGAGAGAGACAGGTAGAGAGAGGAGATTTGGTGTGCGTGTGTGTGTGTGTGTGTGTTAGTGTATGTGGATCATCACGGTTTTAAAAGGAAGTTGTACCTTAGTCAAATAAAGGAAACAATAGTAACTCATGCAGCAGGGATAGGGATCAGGTGACCCTGCAATTTTTCAATTGCACATAACATATAAGACAAGATAACGTGTTTCAAATGGATGCTTTTTGTCAGACTGAATGCTGGAGCAGACTGCATGTTCTACAGAGAAGCTCCTGAGATTGCCTGAAGGCAAAGACTTGTTATACTACAGCAGTTACAGTACAACCAGTGTATGTGTGTGAGCATGTTTGTGTGTGTGTGCGCGTGATGGGTGATGTGTGATGGGCTCTGGGATATCTGTGTCTCTGTGCATCTGTTTATCCCACGGCAGTGTCGTATCATTGCCGATGGCAACCAGTGGCTTGACAATGACAGAGACTTTTTGCTGTTGTGCTGGTGATGCAGTACGAGTACATACACAAAAACACACTCACACAACCTCACACAACTTGCACTGCTCAGAAGTAGGTTGGCAATGGCTGCAGTGTGTTTGTAGCCTGTATTTCTCTGTGTTTTCAAGCCCTTTTCCACCTAACTGTAGACTACCCCTTTTAGTTTATGCAAGCCTCCGTCTGTCTTTTATAAGCAATTTTGCTCTTAATCATCACTATAGATGTAACACAATTTCACATTTTTTCCTTGATTTAACCTTTGCATGTCTTTGGAAGTGGTAGCTTGCGATTGACTGTGTGCTTCTGTGCCAGACCCATCCCACTGACCGATTCACTTTGTGTTTACATACCAGGTTAGATGAGTGATGACCTGTTACAAAGAGGAATGCAAGGCACAAGGCTGCTGATGTTCACACCTACGCTTATCTTCTTTGCCAGGGCAGTTGCTAAAACAAGCAGGACGTCTGTGTATGCATGCGCCTGTGTGTGCTTCAGATGTTATTCAGGAATTCAGCCTTAATCTGAAAGTGTGAGCATGCATCATTTCTCATCTCATGTTGTTTTATCCTTTTGATAGACTTATTACCAAAGCAAAACATTTGAGGATGTAGAAAGAGGCGCGACTGTGATTTGTCTTGATACGTCTTTTCTCTGTATGATTTCCATTGTATTAATCTTAAACGAGAGGGATTTGAATATAAATTGAAAGCCTCAAGCCCAGTCCCCGAAGCTAAACTGTAAATAATAACTCTAAACTTTTTCTAATCTTTGGTAATTGAAGCAAATGGGTTTCGCGCGGAGAGATTTGTCGCAGGCAAACGTACATACATTCATTTTTATTTACGAGGAGGCGAGGGCTGAGCAGTGTAATGAGTGAAAATGCATGCTTAATTTAAATGGCGAGTGTGTCTGTTAGGGAATGCATTAGAGTCTGCAGAAGAAGCGTAAGACATATTAATTGACAGACAGGAACCGCTGTCTCCGAGGTTGATACAAGTAATTTATTACTTCAGAAACGAATGCCACCGCCAGAATGTGCTTCATTAATTTCAAATTTAGTTTTAATTTCAAGCTGTTGCCCCTTGAGAAGAATAAGGTGGCAAGTTCTATTTGAAGACACATTTTCCCCTTTCCCTCCCTCCATTTTTCTCTTTCCATCCTCCATCTCTCTCTTGCTGTCCCTGATTTTCTGCAATACAGAACAAAGACCTGGGGGTTTAGAAAGAATGAGAGGGTTTTGGTGACTTGATTCCAATTTGAAAACAATGTCAGTGTAAAAGGGAGAAGTTAGAACAGAATTACTTCAACAGTTTATCATAGGAAATACTTTGTCTACGAATGTCACTGGATGATTGCTCTCTTTCCTCTGGAGAAAGTGTGAATGCCAGTATCTTGAGTTCCTATCAATTCCCTGTTTGCTGATGAAACAGGAATACAGAGTTGAGAATCTCTGGTAGATATGCTGTCAGTGTATTCTTAACAAATCTCTCTCTCTCTGTGTTTGTTATTCTCTCTGTTTGAACAGCATATGTCCCTGAAGATGAGAAGGAAGCAGCCCTGTTGGATGAGGACCTGGACGGAGATGACTCAGCTCAGGAAGGGGAGGAACCTGCTGCCAAGTTCCTTTGTCAAGACAAGGACTTCCTTCTCAAGGACCGACCAGGATCAACTGGCTTCCATGACTCCCCCAATGCTGCTGACTTTTCTGGTCAGGAGCTGGACAGTGAGTCTCATGTGAGCGAATCCAGTGACAGAATGTCTGATTTTGAGAGCTCCTCACTTAAAAATGAGGATGATGTCCTCCTCTCTAAAGACCCCTCAAATGCCCTGTCTTTGTCTTCCTCTGCCATGATGGCAGCTGTCAACGCCACTGCCCAAGTAAGTGGAGATGATGCCATTTTAGCCACAACAGGTTCTGTGGCTGACAGCCTAGAAAAGATGAAGGCCATTTACACCTCCTTTCTGACCAATTCTTATTGGTCCACACTGAATTTGAACCTGAGCCAGCCCCCTGCAGAAAAACCTGCACGCAGTCACAGCAGCAGCAGTAGTAGCAGCAGTAGCAGTAGTTGTGGAAGTGGAGGCTATGACTGGCACCAGACAGCTATGGCTAAAACCCTCCAACAGGCCTCACAGAACCACCACAACAGACTGGGCCTGGTTCAGCACCCCACAGTGGCTGTATCCACAGCGTCTACAGAACCTAACCTCTTCAGCACTGTCCAGCTGTACCGACAGAGCTCCAAGCTCTATGGCTCTATATTCACTGGTGCAAGCAAATTCCGCTGTAAGGACTGCAGTGCAGCCTATGACACACTGGTGGAGCTCACAGTGCACATGAATGAGACAGGCCACTACCGAGATGATAACCACGAGACAGATGGTGAGGGTGCTAAACGGTGGTCAAAACCCAGAAAGCGTTCCTTGCTAGAGATGGAGGGGAAGGAGGATGCACAAAAAGTCCTGAAGTGCATGTATTGTGGGCACTCCTTTGAATCCCTTCAGGACTTAAGTGTCCACATGATCAAGACAAAACATTACCAGAAAGTGCCTCTGAAAGAGCCTGTTACACCAGTGGCAGCTAAGATTATCTCCACGGCTCGAAAGAGAGCCCCTATTGAACTAGACATCCCAAGTTCACCTGACTCAAATGGAGGGACCACACCTAAGCCCACCCCCCTCAATGACTCAAATGACATACTCCAGAGGGTTACCAACCCTTACATCACACCTAACAACCGCTATGGACACCAGAATGGTGCCAGCTATGCCTGGCAGTTTGAATCCAGGAAGTCACAGATCCTGAAATGCATGGAGTGTGGCAGCTCTCATGACACACTACAAGAGCTAACTGCTCACATGATGGTGACTGGACACTTTATTAAAGTCACCAACTCTGCGATAAAGAAAGGCAAACCCATCATAGAGTCACCGACCTCAGCCCCTACATCTAATTCAACGGGTGAAGAAAGGGTCCAATCTGTTCCCCTCGCTGCCACAACATTCTCTCCTCCACCTGCCCCAGTGCCTCCTCCAACTAGCATCTCCCCCAATGCCATGGTTGTGGAGATAAAAAAGGAGGAAAAGGAAGAGGAATGCACTAAGGAGTCCATTATCAACAATGGTAACATTCTCAACAAAGAGAAGAAAGCAGGAGTTGAGGAGGAGGCTGAAGAAAAGTTTGATATTTCTTCAAAATACACTTATCTGACCGAAGAGGATCTGGACGAAAGTCCAAAAGGGGGTCTCGATATCCTCAAGTCATTGGAAAACACAGTGACGTCAGCCATCAACAAAGCACAGAATGGTGCTCCAAGTTGGGGTGGGTATCCCAGTATCCATGCTGCCTATCAGCTTCCTAACATAATGAAGCTGTCTCTAGGCAATTCTGGGAAGAGCTCCCCCCTTAAATACATGTTCCCTGGAGCAGATATTCTCTCCCCAACTAGTAAGAGCCAGCCACTCCTCTCTCCTCCCAGCCGCCAGAACTCTCCGTTGCCAAAAAACAACTTCCATGCTATGGAGGAACTGGTCAAGAAAGTGACAGAGAAAGTGGCCAAGGTAGAAGAAAAACTGAGAGAGCCCAGTAGCATTGTAAGGGGATCTCCTCTAAGACGTACCACACCCTCACCTTGCAACAGTGAGGTAGGAGACTCAGTCCGAGGGGCGTCCCCTAAAGGAAATAGAGCAGATGGCTGTAAGACTCCTGAGAATACTAGTGGAGTGGAAAAAGTGGTAGGAAATGGAGCCGATCATGGGATGTCAAATGGAGATATTTCCATGAAAGACTCTGAAGAAAATGGTGTCGAGTCAGCTGCTGGGACATCACCCCTGCCTGCCTCCCTGACTGGCAGTACAGCTATCATTACAGACCATCCACCTCCAGAACAGCCATTCATCAACCCTCTCAGTGCACTGCAGTCAGTAATGAACGTCCACCTGGGGAAGGCTGCTAAGCCCGCTCTGCCCTCCCTTGACCCCATGAGTATGTTGTTCAAGATGAGCAACAGTCTGGCAGAGAAAGCAGCAGTGGCTGCTTCCACCCCACCAGCACAGACCAAAAAGCCCAGTAATGACCACTTAGACCGCTATTTCTACCAGCAACATCTAAACGACCAACCCATTGATCTCACCAAAGGCAAAAATGCTGATAAAAACAACAGTAGTGGTTCTCTGGGTTCGACAGCTCTGTCTTCCACTGCTTCCACTCCATCCTCACTTCCTCCCCCCTCCACTGTCACTATGACCAAAGCCTCAGCTGCAGTAGCTTCCTTTATGTCCTCCTCCCCATTGAGAGAAAATGCGCTGTCAGACATCTCTGACATGCTGAGGAACCTAACAGAAAGTCAGGCTCTCTCCAAGTCCTCCACACCTACCAGCCAGTCTGAGCGCTCCGACATTGAAGGTGTCACACAGGAGGAAGCGGAAGATGTTTCACCAGCCCAGAAACGTAAAGGCCGCCAGTCAAACTGGAACCCCCAACACCTCCTCATCCTACAAGCCCAGTTTGCCGCCAGTCTGAGACAAACAAGTGATGGCAAATATATAATGTCGGACCTGAGCCCACAGGAGAGAATGCACATCTCCCGTTTCACTGGTCTCTCAATGACTACAATATCCCATTGGTTGGCTAATGTCAAGTACCAGCTAAGGAGAACCGGTGGCACCAAGTTCTTGAAAAACTTGGATTCTGGTCACCCAGTTTTCTTCTGCAGTGACTGCGCCTCCCAGATCCGCTCACCATCCACCTATGTCAGCCACTTGGAATCCCATCTGGGCTTCCGACTGCGAGACTTGGCCAAGCTTTCTGGGGAGCAGCTGCTCAGCCAGATATCACACCAACACCATCAACGCCACATCAAAGGACTATCTGAAAAACTGCTCTCTAATCTTCACTCATCCAGCCACCCTTTACCCTCCTCTCTACCTACATCTATAGCCTCCTCCTTACCCATCTCCCTTGCCTCTTCCCTAACCACCTCCCTGCCCTCGACTGAATCCCCATCACTCTCCCCTGACGACGACGACATTGGGGCCATGTACCAGTGCAAGCTCTGCAAACGGACTTTTGCGAGTAAGCATGCGGTCAAGCTTCACCTGAGCAAGACTCATGGGAAGTCCCCAGAGGACCATCTCATGTATGTGTGTGAGCTGGAGAAACAGTAGCACTGGCTGGGGACAACTCTGCACTCTTTCATAATGGCTCACTGTTTCTTGCTCTGTCTCTCTTTATCCTTTCATGGACATTACTTTCAACAAAAAGAAAGGATTATTAATGTGATGGAACTGCACAAAGATGCCATACAACTACTGCTTTGAGTTTTGGTACATGGTTTTAAATTTTGCGTTGTAGCGTTTGTTTTTTTCTCTGTTTCAGAGTGAGGTAGTCTCACTTTGGCCCACTCGATTTCATGATCTGAGTGTGTGATGTGATCTCCTTTATAGGACTAGTACATTTTTTTCATAATGTGCAGATGGGGGCTGTTGTCATTAAGAAGACACCGTAAATGAAGGTTTAAAAAAAGAGATTCTTAAATGAAGTGGTATGTATTTTGTGTACATGAAAATTAAGTTCATTTATATTTTGACATCACTGGGGTGTGATAAGCTGCATGCATAAATAAAAAGGTTTAGTTAAACATTTTATAACTAAATCTGGTGCACTTTCCATGATTTTCTCTTTTCATGTTTTCACTCTTCTGCTCGCTCTTTTTTTTTTTTTTTTTTTTTTAAACATTTTTGTGCTGGAGTCAGCATTTAAAATTTAACCCTCTGAGTACGTCAAAGCACTTCTACACCTAAGATCCAAACACCATAGACTAAAAGATTTGAGATTGGGAATTACGGAAGCTATTGTGAGAATTTGATGGACAATGTGTGCATGTGTCTGCAATGATTGTTTCCCAGACCTACAGTATGTTGAGTCTAATGCTACACATGAAAGAAAGAGTATTATGTATTCAGTGCAAAGTATTCACCTTGGGCTAAATACTTGTCTGGAAGAGGCTCACAGGATTTGACACAAGCATAGTAGCAATGTGGTAAAAAAAAAAAAAAAGGGAAATCTTAAGTCTTTTACTTTGGTCGATCAGGGACCTATATTAATTCAGGTCTGTGTAAAATATGTATATAAAAACATATTAAATAATTCCTGTCTAAATTATGCATCATTTCTATATTTTTAATTTAAAAGGATTATGACTATCTGCTGGTGCACAGTATATGAAGACATAAATAAAAATTGTTTTGCACAATAGTTTTATAAATGTATTATTTAATCAAATGATACAAAAAAATGGAGGTAACAAAGGGTTGACAACAGGTGAATCTTTTTATTCCTGACTCGTGCTCAAAGGGTTAAAGACTCTTTTTACCAGACACTACTCGACATGTGCCGCTGTATGAACACTAAAAAGATATTAAAGGTTGTACAAAAAAGATGTTACTTTATGAAGATATTTCACATGTAAACTGTTATTTATAAGCACTCTTGGTTGTTTCATATCGTTGAATGCCTTTTTGATTTTTTCTTTTGTTTTGTTCTGTCTAATTGCTCTGCCATGATTCCACACTGCAGCTTTATCTTTTTGGGATATGAAAGGTAACCATAGTTACACTAACCCCTTGAGTGACAAGTTCTGCTACATTTCTGGCAGTTCATTTGCTAAAGTAACTGACAGCTGCCAGTGTAGAGAAATATAAAAAAAAAATCCTTATGTGTAAAATATCGGCATGTAAACAGCACAGATACTGTTATGCATTCTGTGCTGTTAGTCTTTTTCATTTTGTTTTTCGTTTTCTGTTGTTGTTGTTCTTGACAATGAACCCCCATTATATGACTTCATATAACCTTGTTTTCTACTGCAGCATTAAAAAAAAGGAAACTGTTTTTGCAAAAATGTGTGTGTGTGCATCATGTGTGTCATGGCTATCAATTATGTGTGTGCTGTGCAGTCCCTAATGAGCACATTAGACTGGGAGTGTGTCAACGTCTGTCTGTGACGAGCTGCAGACTAGTTTACAGTGAGTGCCAGCAGTGGGGCCGTGTGGGAGGGAAACATACATGCACACACACGTGCACACTCAGTCAATCAGTCACACAAACAGACACAATCATCGTCGGGCACTTGTTGGGCCTCCTTTGTTATTCCACTGGCTTAGACTATAAGGCAGGTACTGTATATGTAAGGCTGTGTCTGCAACATGAAACCTCACAAACAGTAAACAATCCAATCACAGAAAGTTTTTTTTTAACTTCTTAAGGGGTCAGTGGGTGTCGGAGGCTCACTCAAAGCTGTCATCTGATATGTTATTCATAGGGTAAATTAAAAAAACTTAACTCAGGTGCAAATGTCATGTGATTTGCTTGTAAATGTCATGCAAACTAATATTAAATGCAGAGATATTACAATTACTGAAAATGAAAACACACATACACACACATTGTCATCTGATTGCATACGAGATAGAAAACATCTGAGTTCCACCTTCTTTCACTTTCTTCATAGGACAAGGAAGGAGTATAAAGAGACACACACACTTACACACAAAGAGAAAAAAACAAAGTCTCTGGCCCTGCATATCTCCAGCTGTATTATTACCTCCGACATCGATTTTGTGGCGACTCTCAATAAGGTAAGGAACCTGGCAGACGGATTTGTTTAGGCTTTGTGGGAGAAGACAACAATGCTGACAAGATGAGCAGCTTCTTTCAGGTCTTTATTTATTCATGTTTCTCCCTGTCCAGAGCTGTGATTAAACAGGAATTGTATCATGATCAATTTGATGATATTGTATGTGCAACACAACAGTACAAAATAGATAAAACAGATGGAATGAAGTGTTGCGGCTTATAGGAGGAAGAGATCTGTGAGAGCTGCTTTCTGTCCAAAGAATGACATTAGATTCATTGTGTGTTCAGTAGAGATAAGCGAATAGGAACACAGAGTTAGGTATTGGCTGGAAAAAAGAAATGTTGTAGCACAAATATAATCGACATGCATGCAAATGATCACACACACACAAGAATATGACATAAACCTGCACAGAGGGCGCACAGCAAAGTGGGACTGTGGGCAGAGTGAGCGTGTTCCTGAACTACATCAAATGCTTTTGCTCTATTCTGCCAATTAATATACCATCCTGAAAAAACCCCACATCCATACACACCTGCATGCCACACAAACAGCTCTGCATGGCACAGACTACTATAACAAATTCATGTATTTTCCAAATTCATACACACACAGAAAGACACACACACACACACTCAAGGACTTCATCCGCCCTGACAAGGTGCCACTGTGTGTGAGAATGTTAGCCTTCAACAGTGCAGCCAGAAGTCTGGCACCATATTTAAGGCTCTCATTAGCCTCAAAGAAAATATGCGTGAAATTGAAGTGTAAGAAGCCATTTTCTTTCTATCTCCCTGCCCTCACATTCTGCAGGTAGAGGTACGGCTTATTATAGTTCAAAACTAACATAAAGGAGACAGTGGGTACCACCACTGGGAAGGGTGTGCATGCACACACACACACACACACACACACACACACACACCCACAAACATATTCACATTCATAGACTTACTGTGTCCCAGTGTAATCATATGTGCACTAAACTCCATTAGTTACAGTCAGTGAAGTAAAATGATGAGTAAATGTTGACCTCCAGACACTGATTATCCTGAGGCAAACATCAACATTTATGTTTTTCTTTAAAGAACCCTACACTCATAGAAAGTCTCCTCCGTTTAACACAACACCATTACACAATTATGTGCACAATTTATGTAAATCATGGAGAATCTCTAAGAAAAAGGGGTAATGGCAAGTGTGCTGTAAGTCTATTCAGAATGACACGAGCACTGAGCTCTGGGAGCATTTCACACGACTCGATACACAATATAGATGTATTCACACCAGAGTGGGTTAAGAGGTTTTTATGCTAGTATTCATAAAGACACCTGAAGAAATCAGTCATTCATTTTGTTCAACTCAGTGATGAAGGACAGAGACAACCACCACCAGCTTTTGAAGTTTGATGTGATAAAAATCTTAAATGTCACAGGTTTAACTTGACTGTAGATGGGTCAATATCAATTAGTCAACCTATTAGCTTGTTTTTTCTTAATTAGCTATATCTCATTCCACTTTTGTTTGCCTGACTAACGTCTCATGGTCAGTTACATGCAGTAAACCATCTCTTATTTCATTTCAAAGATAGGAAAGAATTATTTTCTTGGTTGTAAGAAAGAATGCAGCTGCCTGCTGAGTTTGTGCATGTTGTTCACTATGCAGGTTCATATTTCTATCTTGATAATGTGCCTTTGAATAATAGAGTAAAACTGTGCCACTGGCATCTAACCAGATTCATGGAGGTCAAATGCCAGCGCTCAGATGGATGCAAGTGCATTAAACCATGTGGGTCCTGGACAGGAAAATGACAACTGCATTGGCCTGAAACTAACAAAGACACTGACCCATTAAAATGTTGTGTTTTGAGTTTTTGTCTATTGGTCGGATATAAATGAGACATATCTAAACCACCAGTTGCTTAACTACTTTTGTCCACATTGAAATATACTGTATGTAATGGATTGCCAAATTGACTATGTTATCCTCCAGCCTCACCATGAGATTATTTCAGTCAGAGACACTTGCGGAAGGAAGAGGTAACCATAGCATGTTATTTGTTAGATTTAGTTTGAAATGGAAGGGGCTCTTAAAGAATTCAAGCACCGATACGGATTCTCCAGAGAGCTAATCCCCTCGCATGACCATGAATCCCAGTTAGATCAACAAAACAAAATACTTTATAAGGAGAAGGTTGAGAACGGAGGGAGCTGCACATTGGCCTGAATGTGACTGTCAGAGTAAAGGTGAGGAAGTATCAGGTTATAATGTCCTCAATGTGTACCTGAATGAATATTATTGGAAGTTACTTTCTGCACAGTGGTGAATGAGCCAATAAAAGGGTAATTTCAGTGCTCCGCCTGAACTAACGCTATGCTTCATTTCAGTCAGAGACACTTAACTCAAGGAAGTGACCATTTATTGCAAGTGGTTATACTGCACATGTAAAATGGCAGAAAAGGTTCTGTTGTTTGAGGGAGCGCTCAATGAATCCAAAAAGCAATGTCAACTCTGGTATGAAAGCTAGTCCTCCAGTACAAAAGCATCACTCCCTGCTTAATAAGTTAATAATTTAAGTATAATGCAATATATGTAAGTGCAGACAATGACCCAAAACAATGGAGCCTCTGTGATCCACCATCACGAACATACATGCATGTTGTGATTCCTGTTGAATATGAAAGCTTGTCTCATCAGAACAAGCATGTTGCAGTTCCATGCACCTAAATGTACCCTACGAGAAACACCAAGCCATTCAATAATCAAACATTTTATAAACAGGAGACCTGTAGCAGTGAGTGGGGGCTGTCTGTGGACCGACTTGAACACGTCTTCCTCAGACAAACTACAGCAGTGGACAAGCTGCGGTAATTTGATTACTTTATTTCACTATATCGGACTAACACAGACGCAGATGTACTAACCCATGATCGGTGCTTATCTTCGCCATGACAACTACATTTACAGAATCGCCTCATGTTTGGCAGTTTATCTTCAAAGCTATAAGAGTTTATACTGTGTGGAATAAAAGAGCTTTTACTACTTAAGTTAGTTTAAAGTTGTAAATTTGGGTCTGAATTTTGAGTTGATTGCTTGACAGACCTCTGAAATAGCCCATAACTCATAAAAAAATAACACCAACATTCAAACTTGCGTATAGGCCACACACTTGAATAGTAATAGAGCAAATTCTGTTTAATTTCTTGAAAAACATTGTCTAGGATAAACACAAAGTTTTATCTGCACACAACCTCCTGCACACAAACAATAAAAAGTGACAGTAGATTGTAGAACTGTTTGGGGAGGACTCACTAATGACAAGGAATATTTCTGAATTAGGCTCCAAGCAGCCCATTCCAAACAGGCACTGCACTTGTTGATGAAGAAGTCAGATTTCCGTCCTTGACAAACAGAATGTAGAAGTGAATAACTGTTTGTTATGTGTGTGACTCGACTACAGAATAATACAGGTTGCTGCCTCCTTGCTGCCTGCGTCAGATTCATTAAGCCAGATGGAAATACTGTGGGTTCTAAGAATGAATTATAGACTTGAGTGAAAAGGCCAGAACTAAGTTTATTAGCACAGCTGATCAAACAAAAGTTCAATGGGGGTCAGTCATTACTTATTGATACCTTGGATTTGTGACAAAGACTTATTCCTCCACATGAAAAGTTCTCTTTGTGTTTTGATACAAGCTGCTTGGCAAAGCATGTCAACAGAATAAATTCCATGATCAGAGCAACCATGCTCACAGATGGAACAAATGGACTCTTGTTGCAGGCATTTGGAAAGGAAAGATACAGAGAGTCTGATCTAATTAAATAATTGAATCTGTTATTTCTTGAATCATCTTAATGTTATTATCGAGAATGTTATGTAGGCTTATGAGCCATGTATAATTCATCAGATTCAGTCTTGCCTACTTGGAATCTATTGTATGACTATTTTGGTTTTATTTAATAAGCTTATGTAAAGCTGCTACATATTTGACAAAGGAATACAAGTGTAATAACAAACTAGAAATGTCATTATAAAGTTAATCTGAATTTATATTTCTTTATTTACACATGACGACAAAGGGAAAATTGAGTTATTGGTAAACCAGCAGCACCCATATCACAAGCTGGCTTTATCTTACTATATGGCTACAGCTGGGGCTGGGCAATATGACAACAAATCAGTATCAAGTTTATTTCAAAGTTTTACCATGATTATG
Organism: Paralichthys olivaceus; assembly: GCF_024713975.1. Classification (NCBI taxonomy): domain Eukaryota; kingdom Metazoa; phylum Chordata; class Actinopteri; order Pleuronectiformes; family Paralichthyidae; genus Paralichthys; species Paralichthys olivaceus. The sequence continues at coordinate 4,518,547 of NC_091093.1, read as the reverse complement.
ATTAATGAACAATTATTTTAGCCCGCTTGTACTTTGTGTAGTGAGGGCAGCACTAAAATGAAAATTTGTGAACCCAAGAAGGTTATGGGACAAGAATTAAGTTGACACTGCAAACCCTAATTCTAATAACTTCTGATTACTATTGGTGTTAACATGGTTAACATGTAAAGTGAACGCAGGTCAGCGGGGGAATGAGGAGGGACGACATGTGGCAGGGTACCGAGGTACGTAGCAGAATCCCAACAGTTCATGAATGCACATATTGGGGAAAGTATTAACCGACACAAGCAAAATTAAGTGGGTTAAAGGTTATAAATGTCGGTTTTGATGCGTTTTCTATTAATTACCGAGCCCTACTCACTGCAATGTTAGGGGAAAATATAGCTTCATAGATAATAAAGAGAATCATCAGTTGCAGCCCTGCCTATGTGTTAAGATACACTAGGTTATGTGCACATATGGGCCTCTGAATTGTCTGGAAAACGCATAGCAATTAAACACGATTGTCCTACTCCGTGGCCAATGTAAAATTCTCAATTGGAAGTAAGCTTTCGGTGTTGTAAAGCGATTGCACTGCCTAAAGCTAGCTATGCCAGTGAACATTAACATCTTAATAGTGGTTCTGGAGATGGTGCTGTGTGCCAACATACCACACCCTCATTGTAGCCCACACAATGCAACCGTCAGAATCCCCCAGGAACATAGAGAGAGCCTCCACAATAGTCAGCAGCTCACATGCATTTGAGGAAGGTGCACTGCAGATCCAGATAGCTTTATCTAAAGAAGGGGGGTGGTGGGAGGCTGGGAATACAAGCTCAGTGGATCTACTCTGCACAATGGAATCACGCGGCATAACATAAATAAAGCCAGGGTACAAGCAACCATACTGCTTACACAAAGACACACAGGGAGAGTGCCCTGTCCTCCACACTTTCTCTTGATTCCTTTTTCTGTTCCCATTTCTCCATTCACCTGTTCTTTCACTTGCATGCGCACAAACACACACACACACACACACACACACACACACACACACACACACACACACGGATAGATGCTACCTATAGGCAGAAGAGGCATCTGACTCACACATCCAGTATCCCAATTAAATTATTCCTTTAATAATGATTGGCTGATGTGTCTCAGAAGCAATTTCTCACACCAGGTTCATGCTACATGCCCCATTGTGATACCAACAACACATTTATGAAAAGGAAAGAAGATTTTTTTAGTTTATTCAGGAGAAAGCTAGATGAAACATCAGAGGCTGTCAAAACAGTTAATCACTGTTAGATACTACTTGATATTGGTTTGGACGCCTACGTGTGTCAGTTGCAGAGCTGATGCATTTTCAAGTGAAAACTTAGAAGTATGGATGGAACATCAGGATAACCTGCTTTGCTTCAGCATCATCAAATTCAACCAGTCCACTTGTGACCTGAAACGACACAGGCAGATTTTTCAGATGGTTTGTATGGAATGTTTTCGTTGTATTTTGTCAACACATTATTTTCCAACATCCAAACAAACAAACCGACACATGACATGAATATTATAACAAGGCTGCATCGCTGAGGTGTTTCAGAGTAAGTGACCGAGACACTAATTATATAGAGATATGGGTCACATCGGAGAGGCTGGGAAATTAGTTTATGGGTAGAAATTCCTGAGGTCACTTCTTAAACTACATTTGCAATGAATCTGCTTGTAATATAACAGTAGAATGACAACCTGCCATTCTCAATATTGTGCTGGTGAAACCTGCAGCAACAAAATAACCTTTCCACACAAACAAACCAAGTTGAAGTCATTTGGATGCAAAACATCAAAGAACCGTTCCATGAGACCAACAGATCACTCTCTGAACCTCTGTTAGTTCAAGAGCCACTCTTGTTAGTAACATTACCAGGGTCTTGATTTGCTAATGTCTTGGCTTTGGAAGAGAGTTATTCATTTGTACAGCCACTGACGTCTCTGATCATAGGAATGGCATATGTAAATTCTGTCTGAGCAGGTTCTCGGGCTAGATTCCTTAAGAAGACTATGGGAAGTGTGCCAAGAGACTGGGAAGTTGCACATCAAAGTCATACATCAGAAGCAGCTAGAAGGTAGAATCACGACATTTACTTGCTTTTTTAATGAAATATTCAGAGTCGTTAGATATATACAGAATATGGCTATAAGAAATACCTCTGAAATAAATTTGAATATATTTTCAGATAATACAATCATAAGTAACGTAAAATCACATCTTGTTGTTTTTACATGATACACTTTTTTAAAGATTAAAAACACCAATAATGTATTTTACAGTCCTGCAAATGCAAAACCAAAACAGGAAAAATCCACAACGTTACACACAGATATACACAAACAAAAGTCAAATAAAACAAGAAAAGTAATATAAATATAACACAAAGTGATAAAACAGGCATATTAAGAAAAACAGTGATGTTCCAATACAAATTTAGTCCAGAGTCTTTAACCACCGATGAGGCACATTATCTGTGAAAGCAGTTTTTTTTCTTTATTTTTCAAATCTGATGATATTCATTATTACATAACATTACATGTTTGGGCATGAGTTAAATATCCTGTACTCCTCGGTGTTTAAGTGACAATAAATAAAATGGAAGCTTATTTAAGATGGCTTTATGAATTAAAATAAGACAATGTTGTTTCCCTCATGTGCTAAGTGTCCACCCTACCTTCTCATAGAGGAGACAATGATGGGTTCTAAAACTGCCACCTGCAATAAATCAAAAGGAGCGGTGATACGCTGCATCAAGAGGCTGGAGGGTGTGGGCTGCAGCGTAAATTACATCTGCATAGTCAAGCACTGATTAAAATGTTGCCTGCCCAATCTCTGTTTTACTGTGAAAGAGAGGCCCTGCTTGTTTCTAAAACAGAAATCTGATTTCATTTTAAGCGTTCCTCAACATTTTTAATTGAGCCCTCTATTTCTTATTTGGGATCTGGTGATAAATCCATTCATGTAATAAATCTTATCTGCATTTTGTTAAATTTACCTGACTTTTATAAGAGCTTTGTCCATAAGCAATTATCTGTTGCAAGCTGCTGGGGGTTGTCTCATTCACTCATTCAAGACTTGACGTTGGAAATGTTTGAGAGAAAATACTGCTATATCAATTTGAGTCCATCTGAAATATTGCTGTGGATTCAGTAAAGAAAGAAGAGGAAGTGATCTGACCTCCCCACTGGCTTCACAGGGCTGACCTTTGAGGAAGAAAGACTGTACGTGTCCAAAGTGCAGCAAACTGTCACTGTGACACAGCATCCAATGCAAAAGAGAAATGCACCTTAGTTTCACATCAGTAAAGTCTTAATTCCACCAAGCTGCCAGCATTACCTACGTTAAAGAATCACAGGACATCGATCAATCAATCAGATGTTGTATTCAATTCAATCATGGATCTATTTATCTGCTCACACAACATATATTAAACATATATTAATGTATAATTAAAAACTTGCACTGTTTCTCTGAGATCACAATACTTGGGTGTTTCTTTTTCTTTATCCCATTCCATACTAACAACCATGTTTTAAAATATGTTGTTATTTGATTTGTATTATTAACCCCTCCTGTTCTGATGGAGAGTCAGTCAGTCATTATGTATATTTGTTACACGCAGCACTGTAAATCTTGTCTGGCCCCACACGTTTCGAAAGTATCTTAAAATAACGCCTGTGATGAATGTGCAATTTCCCTAATTTACAGCTGGCTGCCGTACTCAGGACTGCGGGCTGGATGGAAATCTTAAATGGGGCTTGAACAGCACTCTTCACAACAAGAAATCAATATGCCATGCAGCCTAGAAAGGCGACTTGCTATCTACTGTGGCCGAGGCAACGCTCGCAGGGTAATTTCCTCTAAACGCTACAAACACAGCTCAGCCACTTCACCGACACAAATAGAATCCCAGTCACACGCTCTGACACACATACACTCCAGAAGATGCAGGCTCAATGTGTGTGTCTATGAGTGTGTGTGCATATTGAGAAACAATGACAGAATGTATGTTTGCGCGTGAGTTATATGTGCGTTTTCACATAAATGAAATGTGCCGATTTTTTGTTTTGTTTTGTTGTCTCTACTATGCAAAGCAATACCCAACATGGAAGAGAATCTGTGGTGAACTTCAGTTGTCATGAAAACTCAAAAGGGTTTAGCTTGTGCAGTTTGGATGACAGTAAAAAACATGGTGGCCTCCACAGAGAGGACTCCCCCTCCATGTAAATATAAAGGTTCATTCTATGGTAACGAAACAACAATTCATACAATTTGGATGAAACACACCAGTAAAAACATCACAAGGATTATTTTATAAATATCACTTTCCACCAAAAATCACTTTCACCCAAATCTTACACACTGGACCTTTAAAGGTCCGGTTTGCGGATGTGATATCAAAAATTACTTAACTGACGGTTTACGTGATTCAGACATGCATGTGGTCCTTCATCTGGTATAATCAGAAGTAGAGTTCTGACTGAGGAAGAGGTGCAGGTAAGTGAGTTCAGACAATATCCATTACCAAATATAATCTGCTCTCCCCTGTGCAGATACTATCTTTCCCAAGTCCTACAGGAACAATACAAAGGATGTGCTTGCAATGTTATTATTGGACTGCTTTGCTATGGAACTCATCAGATAAGCTGGGACACTCAGTGCACTGCAGATACGCATACAGTATACCGCATTTAAGCATGTGAGTGTGTGTGTGTGTGTGTACGAGAGACACAAAGAGAGATGAACCATGCTACTACATAGAAATGACTAGAGTGCATACCTCGACCAAGGCTGACGCCATTTCTTGCCATGTCAAATTGGTCCATACTTGGGTCATGTTCCACCCCCCCACAAAGAGTCATGGAAAAAAGGGTTCAGAACCATTGGGTAATCCTGCTAACTAACAAACAAACCTACAAACACATGCAGATGGAAACACTAGCAGAACGCTCTGAGAGTGCATACCTCCGCCAAGGCTAATGACCTATCTCACCACATCAAAGTAGTGTTTCCCAAAAATGATCTAGACTGTGGTGACCCCCCATATTCTAATATGTTCGGTTCTGACACAAATTTTCATTAAAAATTTAGCCATGAAATCTTTTATGCTCTTGATTTGTCAGCTATACCTGGCAGCTAATGATTTGTGGAAAAATATGAACATTCAAGGTATTATCTTTTCTGAATAGACCATATTAATAGCATGGCAGTAGACTAGGGTTATGCCTTCTTTGTTAGCCCATATACGTTTTCCAGAAAAGAAATAAAAACTGCAGTGATTTTATGTCACCCACTGATGTTGACATCATCTTTGCTGCCGAAGCAGCAAATGTTGGGTCTCAAAAACTCATTGTAAACCATTGTAAAGATGCCATTAAACCTCTGATGACAAAGTATCAGGGGTGAACCGAGCTGACCCTGGTGATAGGAGGAAGTGCTTAGTGTGGTCAAACTTGCCTGCTGCACATGTGTGTAAATGAACATGTGAGTGTGCTTGTATATAGCCGTCCTTAAGGACCTCGACCTCCACAAGAAGAGCCTTCGGCAATAGCAGTGCAGCTGCATTATGAGGTCAAATGTGTGACCCCATTCAAAAGGATGAGCTGTGTTTTCCTTTAATAGACACAACATAGCTCTGCATCATGCTCAGAGTGGTTGTCTGCAATATGAACAATTAGTGCAAATTAAATTGAGATTTAATAAGCTGCTTTTGAAATGTGTCATTGAAGGAAATGCATGTGTTTAGATTACTACATAAGATGCATGTCCTACTGCTTTTATAACAGCTTATCTGAAGGCGATGAGAGAAGATTCACGAGGCTATAGATTGGCTTGAAGATCACTCTATTAGTCGATAGCCATGAGGTAAAAAAACCTTAAAACCCAATAGCTTGATGTTTGTTGTGATCAGCACATTATCAGAGGTTTAGTCATGTGGGAGGAGGCACTCCAACACTGATGGAGGTGGCTGTGCTCTGAGCAGTTAAACAATTTGACGATAAGGCTAATGAGAAAAAGTAATGATCGTTCTCACTCCACAAGTATCACAAGCAAAACTCTTGCTAGAAAATCAGGAATAAATGGTAGAGCTGAAAAGATATAGGTGAAGTCCACTTATTATATACACAGGTATTTTTTTTAAACCTGCACTTAAGGTCAACGGCGACAGACCTAGACATCTTATGCATCCAAGTAAAAGACCTTCAAATCTGTTTTCAGTATTTACGTCATACTTTGTGTTGTTATCTTCTTGTTTATATGAGGGAATTTTGTGCGAAGGCAGACACAGCCAAAACCTTTTCTTACACAAATGTCCTGTTACTCTTGCACTTTACTGAGGAACAGAAATGTCAGAATAAACCAGTAATAACATTTCAGGCTTCTGATTAGCCAACATGGCTTTGTGTATGGCTTGACAGTGCCTGATGGCATGTTTCTCGTGATATCAGTTTTCTTAAACAGTATTTGCATGGACAGGAGAAGACACCTGTTCTAAAACATAATGTGTGTTATTTCAGGTAAGATCAAAACTGAAGATAAGCATTGGCCGAGGTAACTCGCCATCTCAGGTGGTCACAAATGATGTTGTGATATCCAACACTTGAGAGCCGTGCATGTCTTTGTCTTGACATGCTGGTGTGGTTAACTGAAATGATTCATGATGTCTTTATTGGCGCCTGTACGATGTTGGCAGTAATGTGGGCGTCTATCAGCACTAATGTGGCGATGAGTGAGCTGTTGATTTATCTTGATCAATACACAGTCCAACCCTCACCTATGATCATAAGCTTTATGTATCTACTGAAATGTCTGTTTCATGCAGCCAAAATAACATTTCCTCAAAGGAAGTCAAGGTAAGGTGAGGTCTGGTATCACAAAGGAGCTGCTGGTAGAACTGTTGCTTAAAAGAACCAGTTGAGATGGTTTGAACATCCAACACCTTCCGGCAGAGGAATTCCAGACATGTCTGTCTGGTTGGACATTTTGGCAGGCACAAAAAAACAAATAAGGTGAATAAATATCTTTTATTAGAATTGGATCTTATATTTGACTATTTATGTTATCCAGGTGGATCTGAAATGTGCTGCAAATTTAAACAATTTACTGCCAAAATACCAGTATTTTCCAGTAAACTAGACAGAACAGAGAAATGCATAACACATTTGTTGCATTAACAAATCATTTTCAAAAAAAAAAAAAGAATTCAGTTATATTGTCATTATTAGATTATCATGAAAGACTGATGCTGGGACTATGTTGAGTTTATATGAAAGACTGTTGAGGTCCAGATTTTACTAAATAACATAAGTATCTGCTGTGGGCGGCAATAAAGGTTCAATTTGGCACTAAAACATCTAAGCCTTCAATGTTTTTGATGTTGCACTGTTACCAGATATGAGACCTTAACACATTTATAACTTTTATTTCCAAGCACTTCCAATCCTTAACTCACCTCCGATGTGTTCTTCCTAACCAGCTGAAGTCAGTCGAAGCAGGGTGAGGGCGCTCCCTATTCTTTTTGCCTGATAGCCCGGAGATCACTCTCACTGCTCCTCTTCAAGCTCATTATCACGGTTAAATTATTTCCTCCCACAAGAACGTTAATTAACACACACGTCCAGACCACGTCTGGCTGCACAAATTGATTACAACATCAGAGTCAGTGTGTGTGCCTGGCTGGCCACTTCAGGAACAAAAGGCGATTGGCCCTCATTGGGACCAGCGAGTTTCTGACGGCAGCAGAAACATATTACATATGCTACACAATGTATAGCGTACAACACACAGTGTAAGTGTTTGTGTGTATGTAAAAGAAGTGCGGCACATGTCTTCTGCGTACATGCTAATGAGTGAACAGAGGTAACAGCTTCAACAAAGGGATAGTAATAATCAAGAGTTATCAGACAAACAGGAAAAATAAGTGGCTGCATGGTGGGACATAGAAACACACACACTCACAGGAACACACTTTAAACTGAGAATGTGAATTATGTCACAAAGGCAATGCAGGATGTGTGATTTCAGGTTTGGCCTCAATCACCAGTGGTAATCATAACTCCAGTCCTAAAGGGGTTAATTAGGGGCTGCAAAGACAGGCCTGAATTAATTGCTTGTGACTTTTCTGAAAGAAAATAATGAGCGGGGAATTGATTGTGACGTTATTATATTTCAGAATCGGCTGACAGTGTTGACCTGACATAGATACAACTGTACATGTTGTTATTATCAGTATTGTTTGTTAGAATAAAAGTAGCCCACTGATAATAAAGGACAAGGTTTGCGATTTATCTATGGTTTTTACACAATGCAAACTGATGCTACTAAAAAAGTTATTTCAGAATGTCCAAAATTCGATACTCAGAAGTAAAATGAGCAAAGTAACTTTTAGGGCAAGGTTGTTTTTTTTGTTTCTGATACACCATCTTAATTTTTGTAATCCCCTTCACCTCCCAATAGCCATCAATAAATAAAGTTGTCCAATAAAAAAACAAAAAAAAAGCTTGTGTCAGTGGCTCTTGGAGAGAACTGTAATAAACACAACCGGCTATGTGGCTGGTGACCCCCTGCCTGGGTGAACCCTGCCCATGCTGTCACTGCTCATGACCGGAGGCTTCAGCCGGAGAGACGATTACCAACCCTGGTTTTAAGGTGACAAAAGGTGTTTCAGCCACATTTTTCAGTCTTTCAATCTTTGCCTCTCTCCATTTTTTCTATATTCATCTTTAGTTATTCTAACTGTTAATGACCAATCAAAGATTTGTTGGCAGGACGGATATTGACAGCCAAGTGTCAAAGTGCTTCACTTTATTGGGCAGCTGACACACCCGGGGTTGCAGGGCAGCCGAGTCTGTTGTTTTGGGATCTTTGGGCAAACAACATTTCAGACGCCATGTCAGAGCTATGACCCCGTGAATTTTTGGGGAAAATAGACAGGTGAGTCCCCTTAGAAACCTGACTGTCTTCAGAGTCAATGTGGCAGGAAGCAGATCTTCTAGTAATTGGAGCAGACAGTGGACTAGCCAGCTCAGGACAGGAAGGCGACAGGCTCTCAAACCTGTGCTGAGTTGGCAAGAGTTGAGGCTGAAGGCTTGCAGGCCAGAAGATAGCCAACAGGCAAGCACACGCGACACAGGCCACAGGAATCCGAACACAGGTCATACAAATACGATTAGAGGAACAAAGAAAAATACTGCGGCATAGTATATAGGTGTGTTGGTGTGCAGGTGGGAAAATCTTAACGGAGGCTGGAAACAGATGATGAGGGTAAGTGGGCAACTGAAGGAGCAGACTCTCATAGTATAGGAAGTTATGGGCGTGCTCTGATTGGGCATTTGTGAGGTGTCGGAAAAATGGGAAAACTTAGTTCCCTAATGAAACATTCTGCGTGAACACCATCTCAAGTTGGAACCATAACCATGAAAGTCAAGTTGTGAAATCATCACTTACTCATAAAAACATCTGCATTGGCTAAAAAAACGTAACATTTGAAACTACTTATATGCCTCCTTTTTCTTTGCTATATATTATTTATTGGAAAGAGCTGTCAATGTGTTGTTTACACTCTAAAAACAAATACAACACATTTCATAAACAGGTGCTTCACAACTCAGGAAATGGGAGCCTCTGAGGAGCACATGAATGCACCATGAGTTCTACAAATGAGTCAGGTAGGTTGGCAAGTATATTACTAGACTAATGCATTAGGAGGTTTTAGGAAGCTCAGTGCCAAGACTGAATGACAACATAGGAGTAAATGAGCAGCTTAAAGGGAGTGAAGTGGACAGGAGAGGTGAGCATATCTGAGATGAACAGGAAAGCTCTTTGCATCATGGGTATTTTTTTTATATCTCTTCATTTATTTAAGTTAAGGTGCATTGATGGGCGCCGCGCCTGAGTGCCCGTGAAACAGAGTTGGCAAAAAGCTGATGGGGGAGAAAGAAAAAAAGAGTCCTCCATCCATTTACTCTGTCTCTCAGGTTCCCTCTCCCTTCCTCTGTGCAGTACTGAAAGGCTCATCAGGACTTGTCATCGCTCTAATGAATATCATTTAAATTGCTTTGTGTATGGGAGTGAGTTTGGATGTCGATTTAATTTGCGCATGTGTTTGAGCTCTTGTGCTCGGCGGGGCGGACGGACGGAGAGCGGCAGCCCTAATGAAACGCCGGCCTCGTGACAGGCTGACGAGGCCCGACCCGATCAGATGGCGTTGAAAGGAAATTTTGACAGGGCGGCAGAGGTAGGGAACACACACACTCACACACACAAACATGCATGCAGACAGAACGGAGAATACAAAGATGCAGGAATTCATACATTTACACAGACACACAAAGATTAAGACACAAGATACACACTTGTGCAAGGATAATAATGTGTTGCTGTTCATATACAAATTTGACCAAACACACGTTCACAGAGAAATATCGGCTCGATTCAGGAAATAAACTGACTTGCAGCTATGTTGTTATCACAGCGTTATCACAACATCCCAGTGTACTGAGCACCTGTTCTAATTTGCAGATCCTATCTCCTTTTAGTGCAGCTCTGCTAATGATGGCACCTCAGTGTCCCTGAGCTGGGGGACCATGTAAAAAAACACCCACTTTACTCTGCTCAAGACGAGCCATAGCAGGTTATAAGCATGGCCTTATCAGAATGAAATTACAATAAATGCTGATGCCGTATTTCAGCAACCCCCACTCCAAATCCTCGTGTGTGCACTCCCACTGCCGCACACCTGGTGAAATATTACAACCTTTCCCAAAGCAAAAGATATAAATCCACATTGAGGAATTGCAAAAACAGCACAAAGCATTCTCATCCAGTGAGGCGCTTGTGATTTAGCATCGCAGGTGTATCAAGAGCTCTCTCTCCCTCCCGTCCTCTCTTGCACTCTGCCTGACACACCAGCGAGCGTGGTCACGCAGCACCCGCTCAGCCGCAGCGCCCTGTTTCATTACTATCACCCAGAGGTTTTTTAATTGAGTCAGATCCAATTATGAGCCAGCAATTAGCTATTAATATAATCTATTACTCCTCCATGCTTGTCACATCAGTATGTGATGCAGATGTGGAACGTGTGTACGGTGCATTCAGTGCATTACTAACCAGATTTATCCCGGTCACCGTGGGGAAAGAAAAAAAGAATAATATACAAATGATGCAAGTAGTTAGAAGAAAGGAAAAGGCAGTTTTACACTGGTACAAAAAGTGGAGCAGCGACCAGTGTGAACTGATATGAGTCTGCACTCAGGAAATCTGATTGCTGGGAGAAATTACATAATGTGAGTAATTGGACAATGTGTTTAAATGCACTGTAGTAACCTGGTCACTGAGAAATCCAGCTCCACACAGAGCATCACCTTCGTCCCTCACCTGTCTCCTGTTATCCATATAAAAGTTACAGATGACAAACAGAGCGTGACCAGATATTAGGGCACACTGATGACTAACAAACAAGAGATAAAACCACAACAGCCCCTTTGCATTGGCCTCCAGTTGATTTCAGAACAGAAATCCAGAGTCTTAAGCATACACTTGTGAGCTTATGTGCCAGTGTGTGTGTGTGTGTGTGTGTGTGTGCAGTTTGTTGTTTTTTGTAAATTACATTTCAACTCTGTCTTGAAAATATATTTTGATTATAGTTTGATCCTTAAAGATGTATTACTAGATTCCAATCCTACTGTGGCATGCTCTTTGTAATTTATATACATTTTTATGGATTCTGTCACTTATTGTGTAACATTTTCCATTTTTAGTCGTAATAGCCTGTCTGTAGCTGGACATTTTGATCTGGTTTACATATCATACACTGCTGTGTGACACATCAATGGCTCTCATCAGCAGCCATCCTGAATAACACAAATCTTGCTCCTGAGGCACAACATTTTCACATGAAAATGCATATTTGAGCTGTTACAAATGTTTATAACCAGTGGAAAATATTGAAAAATCTCCAAGAGGGAGAAAGAGTCAAGAGAGAGAGAGAGGGAGGGAGGTCCCTGACAGTCCAAGCAGCCAGGCAAGTTAAACAGACACACATAATAGGATATTAAACTTTAACTACCCCATATTCATTCCAATCATCCAGGAGAGAAACAGCCAAAACTTCGGGCTCCAAATTTCATTTGTGCCTCATTGGAAAGGTTGAATTTACGAGGCCTTTTTGTTAACAGAGAGGTATGAGTCGGATTAAAAAGTTCTCCAGGCCTTTTTTTCTTGCTTTAGCTCTCTCTCTCTTAATGACATACGTCTTCATTTGTGAAGGCTCAGCTCATGCCATAGTGGAACTTTCACTGGCAAGAGCCCAGTTCCCCCAGGAGAACTGTTAAGCAGTGCACAGGAAATAAAAAGGAATGCCAAGTTACTTCCCAATGTCGTGAGTGATTTCATTACCTCAGACACAGGACTAATTTAGGGCAAGTGAAAGAATGGGATTTCAACATGCAAAACAGTAGAACAGAATTCGTACAAAACTGCATTCATAAATGCAAACAAATAGGGATATGAAACTGCAGGAAGGTGCAATGGAAAATATACTTAACTGCCTGACGTCCTGAGGCAACTTCTTTGGAGTAAAGCCTGCATAAAGGGCGATGTGTTAAAAACCATGCAATTAAGAGGGACTTGAAGGGAAGGGGGAAGCAGAGAAATGAGATCTCATTGTGGGGCGGACATGAAGCTTAGATGATCCTGTGATGAGGCGAGCACTTGTCAGGACAGTGAGGTCGTTGCCAGCCAAGCTCTCTCTCTCCTTTTAACTAACCTGTGCATCTTGACAAGGCAATCAAGTCCCTCCCCAAGTGTAATTAAATGATAAGTTCATATTTGAGGGACAATTGTGAGGCGGCTGATCGGAGGGCGCTGTCACGGTGAACTGCTGGCGTGACGAATACCCTTATTAGCAGAGGAAGAGGGCTGACCGGGAGAGAGGAAGTGTGTGTGTGTGTCTGTGTGTGTGTGTGTGTGTGTGTGTGTGTGTGTGTGTCAGGTAGAGAAGGTCCACTGTTTCGTATTCACACATGCCCTCTAACAGATGAGAATATGCACACACGTTAGTGAATGATGGCAGAACAGTCACACACACACACACACAAATGCACACTCTCACCACAGCCGCCCGCCAGTGATCGTTGAAGATATACCCACAAAGGGCAGATGGAGGTAAAGGGGACATGCACTCCAGCGTGTCAGCGCAACATGCATCTCCCTGTAAATCAGTGAAAGATGATGTGAGCTCTGCGTCCCAGCTGTTTTATATGCAAACGGATTTTCTATGCAAATTTGTCTCGACAGCTTCAGACACACTGAGCAGGAGAGTGGCCCAGGTGTACTGAGGGACGGAGACTAAAATAAGTAAGTAAATAAATAAAAATCTTTCTTTTCATTTTAAATGACAAACAGCTGATTTGGGCATGAGTTTTGTTTAAGCAGCACTGCACCACTGATGTTTGCTCCCCCACTTGTCCCTTGTCTCCCCCCTCCTTCTATCCTCCCTAATGCTGAGATCATCTCTCACAACGGCAAAAAAAGGTGCTTGGCAGACACAATGCACCTACAGCTCTTATGAAAGGGTGTGCAAACATTACACTATTCACAAAATGTCCTCATCAAAAGCAGCGCACCAGATAGTGTTTTGTGTTCTTTTTTCTCTGTTGGTGTCTGTGTGTAAGATATATCCCCTCCCTTTCCTTTCAAGGGGTGGATCACGAAGTGTGTGCTCGCTTTAATCCTGTGTGTGCGGCTCGGTGTAGTGTGGGCCTGCTCGCAGCATGACTCCCATTGTGGCGTTTGCTCATTGTGTCTGTGGAATAAAGCTGCCTCTGTTGTCTAGCCAGCTTCCTGCTTCAAACAGCTCTGTGGAGCTCTCGCTCCTCCCATCCTCCCTTTTTTTTCTCCCTTTCTCTCCCTGTCATTCACCTTCTCATCTCAATTGTTTACCTCTGTCCTTTTGGTCTGTCTCGCTCCCTCTTTCTTGATTCTACAACTGCCCCTCCTTTCTTCCCCATCTTGTGAAAACAAACCTGCTCTTTTGAGCTCAAGCTGTACAGGATGAGGAAGGACGGTAGGAAAGGATTTTTTTCTGGAAGAGAGCTGTGGTTTAAGAAGTGAGGGGATGAAATGATACCAGGAGCCAAAGAAAACCAAAGACCAAAGAGAGGGAAATGAACTGACACATACGGCACATAAGCATGACTCACTTTGCATGATTGCTTTTCAATGCCTGACTCATTTTTGAGCTGCCACTTGAGCTAATATCCAAACTCTAATGTTCATCTGGGGAATATCTGAGACGGAACAGACAGACAGTGTGCAATGCACACCGATACAAACCTGGAAAGGGCGGCAAACTCTTGAAATCCTCCACAGGTGATACTTTTCTCTCACCCCATGACTTTTTGCAACAAACTAAGTGGCACCGCAAAAAGAAATAGGCTCCACTTCAGATTTCTGCTTAATAAATCATAGAGCGGAGCAGCTTGTTAAATTGAACTTTATATAACTTCTGTGTAAAGGTCAGTGCTCTCTTCGTCTGAGGTAATTTAAAGATTAGAGGAGTCAGTGTTTCCATCACACACACACATTTGGGTTAGCATGCACAGGTATGGATTCACACACACACACACACACACACACACGTGACATTCATATAAAGCAGCAGGCCTTAGGAGAGACAGGACCTGAGGTGAGACTTTTTTAATCATTTCTTCACCCGTACAAACTAATGATGATAGAATTTCCAGTCTTTTCTTTGAATCAAAGCCTTGTTTGACAGATTAGAATGTCATTAGGAGAGTGTCCATGCTGAGAAGCCCCAGATGTTGTCAGTGACTAGTGAGAGGGTCTGCTGAATATTTAGCTAGTAGTAATTACAGCTAACTTGATGGAAACATTTACTTCAAGTTCAGATTATGTTGTAGCACCCAGTAAGACCCTCAAACTGCTAGAATATCTGCTCACTTTCAATAGAATTCAGAGGAACCCTAGGTCTGGAAGTTCTTATTTTAAAAGTTTAGTTATCAATGGTCGGAAACCATATTTCTTCAGGATGCCTCAGGAATGAGCTGTAACCAAGAAGAACAATGAAGTATAATGTAGTGTTGTAACACTGTGGGTTCAGTTGTACTTTTCATCATTTAAAAAAACATGTATTGTCCAGCTCCACTCCTCAATCAGTCAATCAAATCACCTTCTGATCAATCTACTGACCCTGCTGACATCTCTGTCTGCCTTTACAATGTACAACTGTATATCTCCAGAACAGTTTGTCTTATCAGATGTACACTTGGCATGTGTATTGTTAACGGTCCAGGGAAGTGCAGTGTTAACTTTGGCACAATTTGAACAGATATTTATACAATTTGTGGAGGTGGTGTTAGTTGAACATGCCTTCTTCTACGTCCTTGGATAACCTATAGCATTAGTCAGCAACTGGTGGCCTGCGGGCCAAAATCCAGATCATTTTGAAAATGTCATTATTTTTATTGGACTGACAGATATTCATGAGTGTTGTGGGTGCTGATCTCTGTTATGTCAACAACATTCATAGAATGACTTCCTCTTTGGCAATTTGTCTTTAAAGTAAAAGGACATTCTTAATTTTGATGCTGCAAAGGTTTATACAGAGCTGAAATACAGAGCTTTTACTTTGAAACGTTGTAAACTTGGGTCTGAAGAGTGTGTTGATTTCTAATCAGAACTCTGGTGTTATTTTTCCATACATTGCATGTGCTATTTCAGTCAAGTAAATGGCTTAAGCTAAAAAAGCCTTATTCAAGGAAATTTTGTTATAGTTTATAAAAAACATTGACAATAAAATTTTCACTGCAGATAAACCACGTAGGATGAATGCAAAGTTTTCCAACTTTTTACCATAGACCGTTTATAAAAAGCTCTGCACACAATGTCCAGTACACAAACAATAAAAAGTGACGGTATATTGTTGAACTGTTTAAGGAGGACTCACAAGGAATAATTCTGAAGTAACTCTGGAGCATTAACACAGGCCAAGAAAAAAGCCTGTTCCACACAGGCAGGTTCAGAGCAGGCACTTCACTAGTCTGAGTGAGAATGAGTGACGGGGGGAGGGGGAGCAAATCCAGATGTGAGAGCAAATAATTCAGTGATTGGCCTGAAAGGCAAAGTAAACAACCAACTGAATATTAAAGGTTCAGTTTGTAGAATTTAGTGACCTCTAGAGGTGAAGTTGCATGTTGCAGCTGAATACTCCTCATCTCACCCTCCCCTTCCAAACATGAAAGGGAACCTGTGGTGAACTTCAATTGTCATGACAACTCAAAAGGTTTTAGCTTGTGCACAGTGAGAACCCCCCACCACGCAAATATGAAGTATTTAAATATAAAGAGCCCATTGTATGGTAAAGAAAACAACAATTCATACAATTGAGATAAAACACACCAGTGAAAACATCACTAGGATGATTTTATATTAAATTTCTGCCAACAATCCCTTTCACGAAAATCTTACACACTGAACCTTTAACTGAATAAATGAGTGTTGCTTAACATGCTACCTCTACCACCCCAACCTCTTCCTTCTCCTAACTACAATTCATGGTTATGTCGGGGGGGATTTAGGTCTTTGAGCAGAATCCACATCACTGCTTAAAATCATTGAGAGCTCCCTGAAACGATTCCACCTAATACTGTAACCACAAAAGCATTTACTCTGGCCGCTCTCTTGACACAAGCATCACTGACTGAAATGTCACTCTCATGGATATGCTGGAGGTTAAGTCAGTTGATCACCAAAGTGACATGATAACTTCCTGACCCTGCACTCTTAGAATTATGTTAATGTATTTTGCTGCTGCAGCTTATTCCACTGTCCAAACCTGCTCCTTATATGGCATTTCATGTTGTGTGCGTGTTTATTTGTGGGGGTTAGTGCTTTCAACAGGAACATCTGGTGCCAATCAACCAATGCACAACTTCAGTGCTCTGCCTGAAGTGAAGGAAAGGATAATGTTGTGTTAATGCATTGGTAATGCACAGTGTGTAATTCCCACCAAACAGAAACAAGATGTCAGATATCAAGGATACAAAATGTATCTTTCCAATGTGTTTTTAACTTAATAAATAAAATAAAATAAATACTGGAGTAAAACACATACTCGATCTGAATACTGAAAACATTCTCAGATCTCAGAAACTATCATTGCAAGTACATGGCAAACACACTCTTGACATAATAATGTAATTATTTTATAAAACGTGACATTACAGTCTACAGTGGATTCAGTAGTTCATGAATCACAGGAAGCTGAAACTAAGAAATAAAGAGTTGATAAATTCCTCAGTATAATAACTTCATTGTCAAACAACCTATACAACGTTATACGATCTGATGCTGTACTCTTGTTAAAGAGACGAATACAGACAGACAGCCACAGAGAGACATTTAACCATCAGGAGAGGGACCGGCAATCAAAGTGACAGAGAGACACAGTGAGAGGAGGAAAGAGAGATTGTGTAGGCTACATGACTCACCATGCTTCACTCTGATTGGACGACGATTCTCTTCACTTTCATGGTGAAGAAGTGTCCATTTCATAGTTAATGTCCAACTACATGTGTTGATGTCTTTTGTTTGTCTATTGTAAGGAACTCTACTGCTCCTATGTACATAAAGGTCAATGACGAATAAAGCTTCTAAGCAAGTATTTACAAAAAGTATTTTCCATATAAATTACATGCATACTAGAAACAAGTCTCATGTGTTCAATATAATATTTGATAAACTGCTTAAATTCCTTTTTTAACTGTTTTTGCAACTTCTTTGTTAAGTACCATTTAAAGTGTCTACACTGCCAAACGCATTATTATCTTGTTGTTGTATTTTGTATTTACAATCATTTAATGGGGCTGATATCATCAGCAACAGTGGAGCAAGCAAACTTTTGTGGTTGTTAAGTTTAATGAAAGTGACAACTTTCTTGTTTGTGGAGAGGTTAAGACTGTAACTGGTTTCACAGCTCAACAATCACAGATTCTTTTTACAACATGTCCATTCACACACTGACAGGACAGTGACAGCTCCTGTCTGTGGTTCTTCAATATGAATCCCTTTCTTTGGGAAGGCGGCAGTATTGTGTTTGAACATGCATCGGCTGACATTTAGCAGCACTTACAACCCTCGAGTACAGTTTCCCTCATTTGAGGAATTTCAATGAAACACGGGGAAGATTCCTCAGGTGTCAGGGTTATAAAATAGCAAATGGCTGTTATTACTGAGGACACTAGGAAGTGCAGTGTTGAGATAAGCAGATGAGAAATATAAAAATAAGGAACATAAAATTAGAACCGTTCAGGACTGCAGCAAGGCATCCACCTTACAGAGGTCCTCTAACGGGCAACACAAAAATGGCGCCTGGTCAAACCATCGTACAGCTATAAAACCTGCACAGTAACATATAAAGTGTGATAGTATCTTTGAATGAGAACCAAGATCTACCAATTGTAAACCGCTCATCCCAGCAGTACAGCAGCTATAAGATCATTTAAGTGACAGCATTACAGAGTGATTTGTTAAAGCACCAAACAGCACCAAGGTTTCCCTCTTCCCTTGACACATATTTGTTTAGATTTGGTAATTTTGAACATGATAGAAAAAAATATTTTAATGATAATGAATTCACCTGTTGTCAGTAACGGAATAATAAGAGAAGAAACTTTCATTTGTACCACTGTGATACAGCAACATCACAAAACAATCTAAACCCTTTCATGTTGTGAATAAAACTGCTTGTGAATGCACCTGAGATGTGGCAGGTCAAAGTTGAACCACTGAGTCAGGCTGCATATTATAGGGAATATTTAAAATGGACAGTTCGGGTTGTTATCATTTTCTCTTTTAGATATATTTGACTAGCCTGAGTTTGTTTGCAACATAGATGGCTATCTGACTGATCATGCATCACCTCATTCTAAGGTTTCAGCTCTGGCTCTGGTGAGTACAATGATTTTTTGACTGCACCAATAACCAGAGTTGCAGGAATGAAATTAGAAAAGTTGGAACAAACCAGTGTCCCCTTTAAATGGCCCTACCTGAGGGAGGAGCCAATACACTGAGTCACACTCATCATTTGAGGATCTTTAGGCTCTCTGTAGGTCAATGTGTGAACTAAGTCAGAGAGTACCTCAGGTTTTCTATCTTGCGAGCTAGTTAAGTGCATTCTTCTGGCATACTAGGTGTGAATGACTCCCATAGGTCTGAACCGAATAGAAAGAAAAGCGAGAGAGTCGAGAAAGAGACAGAGAGTTTGAGCTCAGATGTCCGTCAGAGTAATAGTTTAAAAAAGCACCTCCCTCCTGCTCTCCCCCCTCCCTTCCCTCTTCCTCCTCTCTGAGAGGCCTGTCACATGCACTTTGCACTGATGGCTGACGGACCGGGCCAAGACACTCGTCTCAGGGCACTTCTCTATATATCGTTAATTTAATGCATGATGACGTGGCCAATTACAGCGGGCTTGCACGCTCAAATAGCATGTCAAAACCTGTGTGTCTATCTATTAGGTCCCGTCTCCATGCACATTACAAGGCACCTTAAAGCCCATCCCTGGCGCTGAAGGAAAGTGCTGACCTCATGGATAACAGGCCTGTGATCCTCTCTCCAGCCTTTTAAAGTCCATAAAAATCCTAACAAGACTTAAACCCATATGACAGTGAGATCAGGGGATATATGGCTGTATATATACAGGGATATGTATGCATATATTCAAAGAGCAGTGCTGCTGTCACATAGGAAGCTTTTTACCTGTTAGTGTTTGAAGACCACTAAGGTGGCATGGTCAGTGGTAATGGGAAGGGGTTGGTTGTTGCACTACGATGATGGGCTGAGCTGAGTTCCCTCCAAGAAAACTTCTCCTTTGTCTTTATCGCTCTTCTCCCCTCTCTCCTTCATTGCCTCCCTCCCACCCCATGGAGCTTTCTTGCTGACAGGTGGGGCTGTGAAGTTTGACTTGGCTCAGCTCAGGCTTTGATACTGTCACTTCCGATCCACTCAAAGAGTTCAAGGCTATCAAGTATCAAAAAATGACGATGCCGAGAACACTTGTCAAATTTTGTCAGTGACAAATTGTCAGAGAGATTGGAGTAGCCTCTTGACTCATGCTGACTTTTCAGCTACCAAATAGTCAAGTAGTAAAACTGAGTAAATTGTTATTTTGCTCCACAAGCAACAAACAGATTCATAAACATGATCACAATACATTTACATTACATGTACTTGAAGTCGGTTTGAGACTGAACTGTAAAGCCTTGGAAGTGCCACTGATACAAATATCAAGGAATCTTGTTCTAATGTGAGTTCAAACTGAATTCAAAGTGACTTATTAAAACGCGACATTTGGAAATTAAGTCAATAGAAAGTTTAATGTGGACTCAAAGTTGCCCAAATTAAATCAAATTTAAGGACGTTTCCTAACTTGAGTGCTAAGATTGTTCTTATCTTTACTATATTGCTGTATCGGTTCAGTCAGTGCATTTGATTTGATCTATCAGTGTTTTGATTTCAGTCCTATTGTCAGGACCTTGAAATTGAATGATTTGGCAAAATGACAATTATTTTTCCATTGTCCAATCCTAAGATTTTCTAAAGAAATTCTATATCTTATAGTTGAGGTTAAGTTGATGGGAAGTCCAGGAGGACAGATCAAATTTTAATCTGACCAAAAGAGGTGGTCTCGGTCTGAATCAATGTGAACCATGGTTCGGATCAGTTTGAACTTTCAGATCAACTTCAGCACATTGAGACAGCATTAAACAATAGAAGAAGAAAAAGTATATAGTCCTCATGTCGTCTGAATGACGACAATGTTCATTTTGCTGATAGTAATACCATAATGATATTACAGTGGCAACAACATTGATAAAGTGAAGCTGTTCATTAATTTTCTTCATTTAAATAAATAATACTTTATTTTTTTTCTATGCACTTTATTATAAAAAGCTCAGCGGATACAATGGCTGAATTGACAACATGCCACGGTCAATCCGTTAACAGACCAATCATTTGGTAGATAGAGCCCAGGTAGGTAATGATGACAAAACTCTTTAGTCTGCTCCCTAAATTGTGACTCTAAAACTAACCAGATCAAATGTAAACAATGTAACAAATACATGAACCATTTGTTTGGACCATGGTCCAGACTTTCAGGTTGGAAAATGACCCTATTCATTGACCACTGAGTGACACAATATAACTGTATGGCAGGCTGTACAATTTTAGACTTTTTCTGAAGTTACAACAAAAATAATAGTGTTGGAGATACAGAGGGGTGATGGAAACAGCACAATGCAGAGTCTTGTGCTCCTGCTTTGGTGCTGAATGTTAGTGGTGTTGGTGAGAGTTGAGCCAGACTCTGGTACAATGTCCTCCACTGTTGGTGTGACTGTTCAGCTGATGCTGACACCATCCAGGCTTTACTGACATCCCGTGGTGTGATAATAACTTTTCATTAAACAGTGACCCGGACGCAAGTTTATATTTGTCTTTGTTGCAATCTGATGCCTTCACAGATTATGAACAATGGCATTTACAGGAAACATGGGACTCGACATGTAGGCTATTATAGGAGTTTAGTGTAGGACGGCTGCTTAGCAGGTTAGCTGGACAGTAACTGGGCTAAAACTAGGGCAAACATTTCGGACACCCCATTGTTAACAGGTTCTGGTTTACATTTCTTGCTAAAAAATGCCCCTATGGGTCGTCTGTACATGCACTTTACTAGAACCCACTAGAACATTTACTTTTAAGGTGACCTCTGGCAGCAAAGGTTGTGAGTAGAAAGCCTGATGGCATGATGATCTACAGAGCAACAGAAGTCCTTGTAAGGTTTGAAGCTGAGGCTGATGGATGGGTCAACAAAACACAGGACAAAAAACTGCTGTTTCAAACTCAATACTCAACATTGCTTCTCTGATCCATGACGACGGACAACCTTATCAAGTTGATTTGTGCCATAACCAAACCAAACTTTGATTGTTTTATTATTGTAACCAGGACAAAAGGATAAAAAAAGTTCTGGCACGACTTGAGGCAAATACTCCTGTGGTCTGCTGGAAGCAAGTTTCCTATGGTTGTTTGATGAGGGGACTTGGGAAGTGAACATCACCAGCCTGACCATCAAAATGCCCTTAAGCACAGTGGTGTTATGACTATCCTCTATGAGTACACCTGTCGTTAAGTCAGCAGGCAGATTAACGCATCAAAATGTGCACATGTGCTATAAACAAACTACTCTCATTCACCATACCCTGAATATGTATGACAGTGTCAATAGAGCTACAACTCTTCTCACTTACTTTTTCCAAAGACCTTTCACGCAGACGGAAAGAAAAGACAGTTGTGTGTGTTTCAGAGTGTGCATTTCGTGCAAGACTCCTCTGCAGTTCGCAGTAGTGTTGTGTAAAAGATCCAGTTGGGTTTCGGCAACTGTGTTATACCTTGTTGTCTGCACGGCACAGCTGACAGATACAGTCATAAGAAGACAAAGTGTGTGTTTGGATGGGTGTGTATCAAGGGGAGTAGTGTTGTTGTGTGAACTTCAAATCACAATATCTCGGCATGCACACGTCTTTTCGAGCGAGTACGTAAGACCATAAGTGCGTCTGATTACAATTTCATGTGTGCTACTGGATGTGATTGTGTGTCCTTTGAGGAATCCAGACCTGTGTGTGTGTCACTATGTGAGTGAGCAACAGTGATGGGCACTGATCTCTGGAGTGACAGGGCTAATCTCCCCAGTTACTGTCCCGCTCTCCACATCCTGTCGTGCTCCAAGTGGCTCTCTGATCAGCTCGCATTAAAGCTAAACTCTTTGACTGATTTGGAGGAAAATCAAAATCAATTTGCACCAGGGCCCTCCATTCGGAGCCGTCCCCCCTGGGCCCTCCAGCTTGTCACATCCCCTCGGTGTGGGATTGACGTTTTGACATGCAAAGTTAGATTAAAAAAGAGACAGAGCGAGCGAGAGAGAGAGCGAGAGAATGAAGTTGAGGTTTCCTCCCACCCACTTCCATCAGTTCCCAAACCAGCCATGAGATCAAGGTAGCCTGGGACGTGTCACTGCTGAACAGGTTCAATCATGGGGTGTCAGTCAGAAGTGCCTGGCTCTGAGCTCCCTGGTAGCTTGACGTCCTGTTATGTAAGTGTTAGCGTATGGTTGTTTTCAAGTAGCGTCCCGTGATACTGAGAGGAAGCCGGCGAAAGGACTCACGAACTGATGAACAAATTAAACTGGCGGTTGACAGATGGGGAGACCAAAAGAAGGCTTGCGGACAACTGACTGACGGGCTTGATTGAAAGCAGGGCCACGGAGGATTGACGGCACTGACATACAGATGGAGTGTGACAAGCTTAAGCTGGTGTGTGAAGCTGAACACCATCAGATGGAAGAGGTGATGGCAATGCAACAACTGCAGTGGTTGAACACAGCAGGTCGCCATGGCGGCTAAAAGTGTAGTGAAAGGATGATTGGCGTGGGGAGTTTTATCCTAGACGTTTACTTCTGTTTTAACATTTGCATATGTACGTGTGACGGGAGCAGCAGCGTGGAGTGAGTGTGGTGAGGAAGGACAGCATATTGGATTAGAGTGACAAAACGTGGTAATGTAGGATGAGGGAGAAAGAAAGATCAGGTCATGTGGAGGTGAATGGCCTTATCACACTCTCTTTCTCACACACACACACCGACACACACACACACACAGAGGATGTGGTCCATTTGCACTGACATGCGTAGTGATATCTCCGCTGGCATCGCCAAGGAGATGGGCTGTTTGTTGGCCTTGACAGTTTTGGGTGGGCTCAGTGCTTCACAGCGGCTCCTCCACTGTGAACTCTGCTGAACAAACGTCAATCCCCCACTGTATGGGGATTTGAAACTTAAGCAAAACAGAGACCAGACAGAGAAATAAAGGAAGATGTGGGGAAGTGTCTGGAATTGATATGGACCTCCTTTTCAATATAACCAAACCTAGGAACAGATGATTTAGCTTTGCGCCATGAAACAGATCTGCTTTTTCACTATATAATCGCCTGCTCTTGTACTGAACTGAGAAACGGTTTGTAAAACAAGCTGTTTGTGCGTAAACACATGGATCAACTTCACTTGATGTTCAGGCATCATCGGTTCTTAATAATTCCAGGGTTTCAGGCCACCCCCACTTAATTAGCTTGATTATATTGTTAGGTTTTCTTTTACTGCCAACATAACTACAGCCACTCTTTTAATTAGAATTAATTATGCTCTAAGTGGAGGTCTTTCAATGAACATTAATATAAATTGTTAACTAATTAATCATCCTGTTGCTGACTGTTCCCCCATTTGTTAAAGCTCATCCTGACCTTCCTGCGTCTCCACTGCCTCCAGAGGAAGTCAGATTTTAAATGGGCGATTCCAAAAGTGAGTAACTGTCACAAAAAAGCATGTGCCACTCAACGTATCATTGTCCTAATGGTATTCATTAGGGTCGCTTCTCTATGACCCCTTGGCTAATATGATATCATGGTTGGTGTGTAAGTGAGCCAATCAGGCGTGTCACGGTCCTGACATTACAGGCAAGTCACGCTCGCTAATGGACAACGGCTCTGACGTCCAGTGCTGTCACGTGGTTGGACCCAGCGATGTCACCGCGCTGACAGGCCTATTAGCCAGGGTAGGTGTGTGTGTGTGTGTCCGTGTTGAGGAGGGGGCGGGGGTCATTGACACAGATAGCCTCTGACAGAGAGAGATGTAGGAGAGAGAAGGGTCCAGTTGACACAAATAGACTCTGATAGGAACAGAACGGTAGCGGGGGGGTAGGTGGGGCTGACTGGGTGGACTATAATGTTTGGAAGAAGAGCAACATTTCTCTAAGTCAAAAAGTCTGACTTCACAAAGGAGACATTTTTCCCCCTGAACCTTTCTGAAGGTGTGTTGTTCAAATAGGAAAGAAAAAAAACAAGGTGATGACATTAAGTAATTAAGGTAAATGATTTAATCATTTAGTCAGCATTTTGTTCTGATGTGTTTAATGTGTTGTCTTTCTTTGATTGAAATAAGTGACATTTAGAAATTGGAAACACAATTTGCACTTCTTTTTTTACAGATTCATGTATTACACATTGCATATATTGTTCCTCTCCATGCTTTCAAACACTGGGATAACATTTTTCTATTTTAAATAACATTCTATCTTGAACTATAGCCCTGCAAATAATCTTCTTGTTATACTTATTAAAGCTTTTATTTACTTGCTTACTTAATTAACTTTGTTGGTCCTTACATGAATCAACACAAAACAAACTCCTGACCCTGTGAACAGTTGAGGATCTGTCTGAGGTACCTGAGTGGTTACCACTGACTGACTTCCACATCTACAGTATGTCTGATCTCTGATTTCAGCTGTTCACAAAGATGCACTGTAATTACTGTTATCTTTTCTTGCTGTGTTTTAGAAGTAGATCCTTATTTAATCAAAAAAACATTCAAACCCTGATGATGTATTCATTTTAAAAAAAATTCAAAACTGTTCCCTGAGATTTAAGTCAGAAATGTGTCAGAGTTCATGCATCAGGAACCTCAGCACAATGTATAGATATAAGAATGTTTCTGGATACATTTTAAAAGGTACCTGTAATAGTCTCTGCATGGCAGTTTTTCTGATTCCCCGTTCGTCTGCTCGACTCTTTACCCACCTCTCTTTAACTCCTACTGATATGATTAGGTTTTCAGGTGGTTCCATGACAAGAATATTTTTAAGAATATTCTTTAGGCGTAAACTCATGAGTTTGATCCCATTTACTGAACAGATTTCCATGAAATTTAGATGGATGGGTGGGACATGGCCCAAGGAGAACCCATTCAATTCTGCAGCAGATCAAAATAAATGGGTGGATTTTTACTTTCTCTGCAGTGTTTACCACGGGATTAATTCATTCTTTGGGTTTCGTGGCGGTAGCAAGGGGTGCACACACAGGTCAACAGATACTGAGTGACAGGTACACATAAGAGTGAAAGAGAACTTCTTGCATAAGAGAGAGAACTGCAGTGCGTGCGACTTGCATGTACGCACACAACTGCAGCTGAAATTATGAGATCTGACTGTATGTGGATGGCAAAAACTTTTTGAAAATAGCATGAGCAAGCAATAGCACGAGTGAACACGCAGCAAATAGCAACGCAACTAGGCTGGACAAATTGGAATATGGTGTCTTGCCACAGTTTAGATGATTAATGGGAAACAGTGCTTTGACATGTCAAGATAGTGCATTGGCCTTGGTGGAGGTATGCTCTCTCAGAGTGGCCTTCTAGTTTGTTTCATATAGAACATTTAGAATTTATTTTTATGATCCTAGTTCCCAACTTTAATATCGCCTCAGTTGTTTTTTCTTGACCCACAATGGCAAGAATGTATTCCATGCATCAGTTTTGCACTGTACATTGACAGTTGCCACTACCTCAAGTGTTTGTGATTATTGTGTAACCAGGTCAATTAAACTCCATTTGAGCAAAGCAAGTTTCCTGCAATTATCTGCACTTGGGTCCTTATCTGACAACTGTTAACAACTAATCCTGTCATGATGTGGACTTTGTGAGATAAAAATGATCGTCTGACCTGCCCTGGCAACAGGGCAGCTGAGGTCAAAGCACATAATGTAGCATCAGATCCAAGGAATGAAAGGATTTCTGATACCATCCAACCTCTGAATGACCATGAGCAGTAAAAAATGCACCCATCCAAGGGCAAAGGGAGCTGGGTGCCAGGTTGAATGAGTTAACGTCAGTTGGACGTTGTGAAAAATACACAACATCTGTAACTATAATACATAGGAAGTATTGTGTTTTGTTTTGTGTATAACTCATTACTAGCATACTACATTATGACCTACAGAATAAATACTATCACTGAACAGTCTTCCAGTCAACAGTGAAGAAAAATGGGGATGGTAGAAGGCAGTAAGATGTGGTGTAGTTAACACTGACTACACAGGGGTAGATGATGTAAAGGAATCAGAACTGCAGCCATAAGCTCGACTGCTGATTGAAGGAAGATATGAGTGTGTTGCAGTGAGCTCTCAAGCAATAACACGTGAGCTATTAAGTGTAGGAGAGCGGGGGAGAAATGGAGAGAAGGCACTGTTCCTTTTTCAGATATTCCAAATGTCGAGGATAATGCACTTGGGGCTCCAGGCTAGGCAGGATGACACAATCTCAATCACGCTTCAGCATCACAAACACTGGTGTTTCCAAGCTTGGCCAGGTAGACAGCAAGGTAAGAGCACACACACACACTATAGCAAATAGCTAATGGTTATAGCACACACTTAGCCCCCCCCCTCTTATTCTTTGGAAGGTGTTGCACTGCAGGTGATGACTGAAGACGACCAGGACATAATACAAGCAGCAGCTAAATGACACACTTCATCTCGGAATTTTGAGCTGTTCACATCACTTGACTGTTGAATAGTTTTTCTGGATCAAATCACAATGACTGTCACGACAAGGGCTGAGAGCCAGAGGGGAGGAAAAGACATTTTGGATGAAGTTGAGCTTAAGTGTAGATATTATATGAAAACTCTCTACGTATATAATTTATAAATATTTAATTTGGAGTTATTAATCAAAAACCAAATGACTTGTCTGGGGGATGCATTATTAAGCATATTTCCAAAATGAGGAAGAGCTGAATGATGATGGGACAGCTGAAAACATCCAGAGTTCCAATGCCAGTGAATAAATCCATGAGGAACAATGAAAATCCCACAAAAACAAAAAGACCGACCTGAGAATATGAAGAAAATGATAAGAGATGAAAATATAAAGTCTCTTGACCATTTAATGGCCTTTACGTTTTTGGACTATATTCTATGGCACCTTCGTATTCATAGTTGCTGTAGCCTGCACTATCTTTGTTGATATGGTTGCCCACGTTTTCACCTACTGCAAATTACATAGTGACACTTATTCGATAAGAACTCTAAGTTTATAATAAACAGTCCAAATCCTACACAAAATATATATTATACATCTCAAAGTAAAATGTTAAGAAGTGTTAAATCATGGTTATAAATTAGCATCCACTGAGCCTCATCACTATCCACCAAAAGGAATTAAGCTAGGCTCAGGTTTGTGTGTGATATTTAACCATTATCTTCCATGCATCTGAGTATTTATCTACACCTCCGCCAACCTCTTTCATTTTCTCTCTCTCTCTTTCTCCCTGCCTTTCTTTTTTTTACTGCAGCCACCCATCATCAGTTTCTCCGCTCAATGCTGGGAGCACACAGGCACACTCCTTCCACTCACCAGGGTGTAATCTCTCTTTGTTTACACTGCCAAGGGGTTATTTGGCTGTCTGTTAGAGTGTGACACAGACAGCGCTACACTGTCAAAGACAGCCTCAGCACACTGCAGACGAGCCGATTCTGTATTCAGTGTATCTAACACGTCAGCCCACACTGACAGTATGTGATGGCCTACAATCACACAATAGGCTCTGAAAGACAGGATCCATCCATATGTCAGGGAAGAAAAAAACATGGAGAATAGCCATTGGCTGTGGTTGCACTTGTCATTTCACCCAGATTTTTAAGACCTAATGTTAAAAGAGGGCCACACTTGGACTGCAAGAAAAACATGTGATTCCTGTCGCTGGAGCCATTGAAATGTGAGTGGCATTATTTTTCCAACCCACTGTTTGCCATGTGTTTACATAGAGATATGCATCTACATTCTAACTGGATTGCAATGACATACAGAAAGAATATTCAAGCAGCACGCCAGGCCTCTGTGTGTGTGTCTCTGTAAACAAGGCCGTTGCTGTAATTTTAGTCCGTGTAGCTACAGCACGATCCCATCCCGACCCTCTAAAATAATATTATCATATTAAGTTTTTGTTAGATGTTGATGGTGAAAAGAAAAAAAAAAGTATAACTCATCTCATCAACAAGAGTTTGGAAAAAAGACAAAGGTGGAATCAAATATTGAATCTACAAATCAAACATGACAACAACCTGTATATCGTAGATAAATATACCAGCACTAAGTAAAACATTATTTATTGTACTTTTATTCAGTTCAGGTGTAAACTTTAAAGATATTGTCATTTTACACACAGAAAAAAAGTATATATGTCGGTGGCTGTGATTCTTTGTAGAGTCAATAACACAAAGTCATATCACAAAGCAAACCCAGTAAATGAATCTAGACGTGTATGATTAGGAACCACACCTCTGTGCTACGACTGGAAATGTAGTTCAATAACAGAATGACCCTTTCCCCTCAACAGCTCAGTGGACAGGCTCACATGATATTCACCAAAAACACTGAGAGTTGTTTTAACTGTAACAGGAAGGTGAATTACTAGGGGGGGAAATTGAGTGTAATTCTTTTCTTAGAAGACACTTGTTGAGGAATGAAGTCCCATAAAACAAGCTGCAGAGAGAAAACAATGATTTGCCCTCTGTGTGGACACTGCTACTCTGCTGCTATGGTTTTGAGCAGCTTTATTCCTCTGATCTTACAGCGTTATAGACATATGGTGTACTGTATCTGGGCATGTATGTCTCTGTTGTATAACTGATGTGCCACTAGGTATTCTGGTAAATGAAGTGTATTTTCATTACTCTAACAGACATGTACCAAAGAAATCTCTAAGTGTGTGAGTGTGTCTTTAAAAGCTCAGAGACAGATTTCATCCATTACGTCAATTATGAATTAGCACCTCTCTGCCATCTCTCAGCTCCCTCTCTCTCTGTCGGCTGCTGTCTTAATTAGCCAAACACAGGGCATCAACTCATTCTTCCTGCTGCAGGAGCTCTCCTCACAATTATACACACACACACACACACACATGCATGGACGCTCACACATATGTATGCATGCATGCACACACACACGATTGTAGACAAAGAAAGGTGTACATATCCATGCATAGCATGCACACATATTCAGGATGCAAATTTGCAGAGGCAAATATGCTAACAACACACAAGCTTATACAGACACACACACAAACACACCGAGTGGCAGCTCGTGGGTTTAAATGGAGTGTGGGGACACATAATGAGACAGTCCTTCACAAAGTGCCATGGTGTGACGATCTGTTACAAGTCCCTATCTGGCCTGTTTCAAGTGTAATATGAATCAGGGCCCTGACAGGCCCTTAGCACATAGATCTGTCACTTCTCAAAATGCAGTCCACTAAAAAGGAAGTGGAGTTGAAACACGGCCTTTTCGTCCGAAAAAGGGTTTGACATGAGCGACAAAGTAAACAGGGCCTTTTAAAAGCAGCCATTTGTGTGTAAATGAGGGTTTTATGGTTGAAAATCATATTAGCTGAGGAGGTAGAGTGTGACTAGAAATATGAGAGGATTTTGGAAGATTAGACTCTTGTCCAATTTACGATATCCTAAAGCTCTACTTATGGATATTTTTATTTTAACAATGCATTAAATGTCTGTGTAAATCGAAAAGGGCCATTTGCCATGATATCACTGCAGTTCAGTCTTTCCGTTCTTATTGTTTCCAGCTGCAGCACTCTAAGAACCCACTCTCCACTACTGCCCAGCACATAAGAAACCATGAGTGGATCCAACTGTGGGAAATATTGAATGCGTTTAAACAGGCTAGTTAGTATGGCAGTGTTGAGTTTACTGCTCGTGCTGCTGCCCCCAAATGGCCAACATAATTAATGCCATTTAACCTTGTTGTTTCTCTCTAACACCAATAAACAGATAACTAGTTTTTATTTCCCTGGATATTAGTTCCATGCAGAGTGGCTGTGGAAGGATACCGTCCAGTAGGTTTGTGTTGTGAATCGGCCTTAATTTCTTGATTGTGTAGTACTGGATGTGAATTTGTACTTTGAGATCTGGTAACTTTTGAAGTTTGTGGAACATTGGAATTTATAAGACAAAGATTAGTTTTTGTCTGCTGAGTGTTCTTCAAGAAGGTAAGGTAAGTCCATCTATACTGTCATATCATTTCCTCATATATTATGAATCCATGCATTTTTTTTCTGTGCTCCAGGAAATCTTTAAATTCTCTGATCAGATATTGTGGGCTCATTTAATGTTTGTGTAAAATGTCACATTCCAAATTAGATTTATAAATAAGTTCTGACGTGTAAGTGATGCTGGAATAACAAACTAATGTGGGTGTAATAGCACAATTTGAGGATTATATCACACATTCACTCTGCACAAGTTTAGGTTATAAGCATGTACCCTGTCTACAAGGGGAAATAAAACTTTCACTCAACATCTTATAAATAGAGTTTTAAAAGTTTCCAAACATCTACTAATTAAATTTCTATCTTTCGCACGATGTATATTAATGCCACCTTGGCTGTGTGGCCAGCAGCCATTATCAGAGGCTTCTGCCCTAGAATAATTGGAAGAAAGTAAATCTTCCTGATTCCCCCCCAAAAAACTCTCACAACTACACTGACGATGATGGTGACAGCAACTACAGTAGCTATGGTTCCGACAACATCTCCAACAACTTCAGCAATAACTAAAGCCACAGCAACCAGAGTCACAACTGCTGCCAAAATAGTTAAGTGCAAGATGAACCTCAGTGCATGTGCAAAGGCACCACTCATCAAAACCATCGGACAAAACAGCGAATCACCATCTATAATCAGTGTGCATTGATAATAAGGGGGATCTTTAGCTGTTTCTAGGACCTATAAGGGTCCTGTGCACTGCATTCATGTCCAAAAATGCAGCCAAGCGTCCTGTCAATTGGCGACATGCAACAGGGCAGATGATTATGCAAGAGAAGTGGGTTAGTGGGGTTTGACCATGTCCATTCCTTGGTGTAGAGTTCTGTGGCCACCAATTCAACTGCTGTTCTTCATGAAGGGATTCTTACAGAGATGGTAATGAATAAGTGGTTGTGCAAGGCTACAGAGAGTGAGTGGCAGTGAAGGAAGCTGGCTGCTGATACTGAAGGTGCACCACTGCGTGTCGAGGTGAACAGGGACAGGGAGGTGAACAGGGACACATTAAATTTTTTTGTATTAGAAACCATAGTCTAGATGGAGGAGGGTCATGGTCCTTTTTAATGATACACATGGTATGGCCCTTTCTAACAAAACTCAGAAAGATCTGCTTACACAATTCCAAAGCCAAGTGGCACTTGCCCAAAGCGAGGCCTGACTTTTTCACAAAAATAAAAACATGTAATCAAATTATACAGGAAAAACCATAAAACATCAAACATAGCAAAAGAAAAATGGTAACTTAGTTTGCAGGTTAGGGTTGAGTAAAATGTGCAAATGTTCTTTCTGTGTTAAGTAAAAAAGAATTTACTCTTTAAGATATGTACTTTTACTGACATTCAAGTGCTGCACACCTTCTGTTTTGATTGACCGATGGACAAACTATCAGATGGGCAAACTTTAGCAGAGTGTGCAAAGGGGCCACTGTCTGCAGCATGGCGTGTGTGGGGAGTAGCCGGCAGTCTGACAGGCAGTCAGGCTACTGAGCAGAGCCTCCTGCACACTGGACTAAGTGAGTTAGCATGGGGCTGCTGGCTCTGTAATAAAGCGTTTAATGGACACACAGCTTCTCCCTGCCTTCCTGGGGCTAACACTAAATCCCTCTTTACTGTCGCTTTCCCAGATGTTACCGAGTTATCCATTTCTCCCATCACTCCGGAGGCTGAAATGCACATAAAAAGATATTTTAAGTCAGACGTGTTATCTCAACTACACACACGCAGTCAATATCTGAGTGCATTATGATCATACATGCATGTGCTGCAGCCTACGTTTAATCATATAAGTGCAGTCAGGATTGGTCATCTCCTTGTAGCTCCTATACAGGTCTGAACCCCAGGTCGCTGTAGGAGGACTCAAGCCTCATTACGTGCACCCAGTGTTTAACAGTTTTATTGACTTTCAAATTTAAAAAAAATGTTACAGTGAAAATGATCCTGTTGCCATCATTACAGCCCCTTCTTTTTTCAGCACATGGGTGGTTTAAGTCTGAAAATCCACCTAGACAAATAACTGTCATCTGAGGAAATACACCCCTATATTTCATTTGAATGAGGCAACTCCGTTTACATGCTGAGGGTTACAACGTTACAAAGTTGCTCGACATAAGGGTTGCACCTGTCAAAATTGTTGTAACCATGTGCATGCACACATGTCAGATTTAGATTTACTTGATAATGTTGATAATGTATCTCTGCTGTTTCCCTGGTGTGGCGAAGGGTTAAGATGAAGCCATGAGAACTTTCCAGAGTTGTAAAACCCTGTCTCATGGTATTACAAACTATTGTGCAATCTTTTGACATCTACTCATCTCACCTGTACCAACAACATGTCCTTACCTTCCCCACCTACGCAGACACACAGGAGTCATCATTGTTTTGATCAAAGTGCTTGTAATCAGGTTGAGGTATTTCAACATAAACAGATGTTGTTTCCCTTGTGCAGACAGTCTCCTTCAGTCAGCTGTCATACTGCATCTGTTCGAGTGTTGGTCACATGTCTAAGGTCCATGTCTAAATGTTTTTGGCCTCCTAAGAGGGACTGAGTTTGATTTCTTTTGATTTTTTTCCAGATAATACACGGAAATGTCTAAAACAAAAGTCTTGATAGGTGTCAACCACCTGCAATCATCGTTCAGGACAAAAGACCCATTCTGAGAGATAAGATATTTAAAAACATGTTTAGGCCTTGCACTCATAAAAGGGCCACATAACAAGCAAATGACACCCTACTGTTCTTTATTTTGGGGATGGTCAAATGTCTCTTAGGGCCCCA
The DNA here is from genome assembly GCF_024713975.1 of Paralichthys olivaceus. Taxonomy (NCBI): domain Eukaryota; kingdom Metazoa; phylum Chordata; class Actinopteri; order Pleuronectiformes; family Paralichthyidae; genus Paralichthys; species Paralichthys olivaceus. The sequence continues at coordinate 4,484,728 of NC_091093.1, read as the reverse complement.
AATGGTGGGCCAACTATCTGCAGCGACTGCTATAATGGTCAATCGTAAATGTTTCACCTCAGCCAGAACTTCACAGGATGTAACACAGAAGTGATACAGGTGGAAGCTTCAGATGTAGTTACTCATCTGCAGGATTCATTTGATCAAGATGCTTTCTTGTTCTGCGGAGCGCACGCCTCAGATGTGATAGACAGTCGCTGAGTCTCACAGATACACACACAGCCCTCAGGTCGTCATCGCAGTAACAAGATTTCCCCTGTTGGACACACACTCATCATGTCACTGTATTTCTGCTGCAGCTTTAAGGAAAAAAGAAAAACTGCACAAGAAAACACAATTAAGCCACCAGGACAGAGCAGAAAACGCTGAACAGTCAAGTAACTCTGATGTGTCTAGACTGGGGCTAATGCACTGAGTCTGGACAGACAAGGAGTAATCTGTTTTGAAAAGAGGGGAGACCTGGGTGAAATAAAACCAAGAAAGGGGAGCTGGTGTTTTCAGAGATGTTGGTAACATTTAGCTCAGACACAAGCCTCAGAGTGTTAGCCACAAGACAAGATCTCAAGGGGACTGTTTAGTTTTTACATCCTTTCTGTCTCTCTTATTTTCTTTTTCCTTCTTTTTTTTTTGTTTGGATCTTTATTTCCTCCCACAGCAGCGCACCAAGTGTTGTCTGGACAGCCCTGATGAGCAGGGGCGTCTCCGAAATTACACATGTAAGCAGGACAAAGAGACAGTAGGAATGAGGCTGGGTGGGAGGGAGGAAGCGAGACCGAAGACGGCATTCAGCAAAATGCAGACGTGTCGAATCTGGAAGCGTAACAAAAATGTGTCTGGCCTAATGATGTCAACTAGTGTGTTCACTGCCCCTCTGCAGTGTGTGTACGTTTGTATGTCTGTGTGTGTGTGTGTGTGTGTCTCGTTGAGGTTTTTGTGTGTTTCCTCTTTGCTGTAGGGATGAGATTTAACCTCCCTTGCCACACACACATGTACACTCACACACGTATAAACAAAGAGCTGGTGATGCAGCTCAGCTTTCCTCTTTTATGCCCAATCTATGTAACAAGACTTCAATCGAGCACATATGAGACCTAAAAGAACAGCGACAGCGGCTAGACACGACAGTTGGTGGCACCGGCTAGTGTCTGCGTCTTTAAGGCTAACTAGGTACTAAGGAGTGGAAGTTGGTGAGCGGGCTCTGGAAAAGGTCACGCGGAGTTCAAAGCCTGCCAGGGGATGAGTGATGGCCGTGGAGAGGGGGCTCTGTTCCCGGCCTTGTTCTTTTCTGTGCTGCCTGTCGGCCTGCACAGCAGTAGACTGAGACTTGATGGATTGGCAGCCAGTGAAAGGGAACGTAGCCCCCTTCACCACCGCCATCACCTCCTCCACCAATCCTCACATTCCCTCCTAACCCAACTCCCTCCAAGCCCCCTCCCGCCATCTCTTGCTTCAGTGCTGCTGAAGTTATGCACATGCATGAGGATGGATCAAACAGAAAGACACATGCCAGTATGTGATGATGATGATGATGATGATGTACAGTATTAAATGCTGTTTGATTATAATAAGCTGTAGGAATTTGGAAGGAATATCTGACTTTGGCAGACAATCATGACAATCAGAAGAAAAACTGTTGAAGGAGTTAACTTGCCACTGTTTCCTCTGTGCATACACAAGGGGAGAGTCGATGCACAAGGAATGCGTGTGCATGTGTGTTTATGTGAAGTCCTTGAGGAGGTAATAGGTGAATGTGAGGGGGGAGAGAGGAGGCAAGCAGCTTAAGAGGGAGGAAAGACGGGGGAGGCAAAGGGTAGGGGGAGGGATGTCGGTTTGGTGAAAGGTTTAAGTACAGGACATCCCCTGACCCGGGGTCAAGCGCAGAGGACACCCCAGGAGCCTTGTTTTCTTGGCGGGGGGATGGAGTGGGGTGACTGTTGTACCTTGTTGGACACAAAAGAAGGTCTGCCAAAATAAACACCAAAGCCTGCTGACTCTGTCCCACTTCTGCCGCTTGGAAATGGACGGCTCTCAGACGAGCCTGCCAAGCTTCCTCTAGAATTCTTTCCTTTTTATAAATAGTCTATTGAATTGATTTATGTACATCTCACCTCTGTACTCTCCCTCTTTTGTACTTTCATTTGTTTTTTTTACTACGATGAAAAACAGATGGATTTCCAGACAAATTGTGACATAGAACAACAAATGTTAAAATAACGACTGTTTGCCTTTGCTTTTCAAATATCAAATACATTTAACAATACATTGTGGGTTTCCATGCTGCAAGCTGAGTCCACAGTTAATGAGCTGAATTGACTTATCAACAGCCAGCTTAACATAACAACACAAATATATCTGATACTTATACAAATCCACATATGCTTCACCATAATGTGTTTAAAGCCACTGCAAAGCTATTTTTTGCAGCCTGTCTTTATTCTTCACAGGTGAAAACTAAAACCTTTTTATCATCTCTGTAGATCATGAGTCGATGTTTAGTGAGCTTTACATCATGTCACTAGTCGAAGTATACAATACTTGCATTGTTTAGAGAGCAACAGGTTTCACTTGTTTGGACTCACTAAACAAAGAATAACTCTACAACAACCAACTTAAAGGGATAGTTCACAGAAAAATGAAAATTCACTCATTATCTACTCATAACCATGCTGATGGAGGGGTGGGCAAAGTGTTTGAGTCCACAAAACACTTTAGGAGTCTCAGGGGTAAACAGTTTAGCAGCCAAATCCAATACAAGTACTGGTGATCAATTTTCCAATGTAATAAAACAACAGAAAAGACCTCATATGCCCCCATACTGCTCGTGTCAAGAAGCCCCTACATTCAAATTCAATTAGGCCTAAATGTCTTTGGATATTCTTCTCAGAGACACACTACATTCACGCACATACACTTGAAACACAGCACACACACTGGACACAAGCTCTCGCCCAAGGGCAAGCGCGGGTTCTGCGTTAGCAACACTACTTCCGGTCGCTGACTTTAAGGCATAGAACTTGGTGTAAATAATGCCATTTCGAGATGAATATGAATGTCTGAGCTTCTGGACTCTTGTGTGACACCACAACAGCGGTATAGAGGTTATGTTTTTCTGTTGTTTTATTATGTTATTATTATGTTGGAAAAATGTATCAACCTTTGGCTGCAACACTGTTTACCCCTGTGACTCCAAAAGTGTTTTGTGGACTCAAGCACTTCACCCGCCCCTCCATCGTCATAGTGGTAAGTAGATAATAAGTAAATTTTCATTTTGGGTGAACTATCCCTTTAACAAATACTAAGCAGAGACACCACTTGTCATCGATAACAATCAGACATTTAGTTTGAATGGCAAACAAATGTAACATAGGAGTTTGTCACTCCAAGAGATCGTAAATGCTTTTGTCAGTTGGACCAATTCAGATAATCTAACTGTTCGAATGAGGCTGCCATGTGAGGCAGCACCTTAAACAAAATATGTGTGTGTGTGTGTGTGAATACCTCGGCATGGATGAGGGGACAGGAGAGGGTGGGTGGAGTGACGTTAGGAGGGGGTAGCAAGGGAGATGATTATGCCCATCTGTGGCAGATACCAGGTGTGCAGCCCCCCCTCACTGCTTCTCCATTATGATGCACCCCCACCCACCCCACCACTGATTCTCTCTCTCTCTCTCACACACACACACAAACAGAAAGAGAGAGAGGGAAACAGAGACAGAGAGAAAGAGAAAATGCACTTACTAGCATACAATCACACTCCATTAGCGCTCTCCAGCTGGCAGGAAAAGCAACAGCAACAGCCGTTGTCACTCTAACTGTTATCGAGGGGTGGCATTGTGTGCGTGTGCCCTTAAAGCTTGTGTATGTGTTAGTGGAATAATCAAAGAATACTTTATAATTTAGCTTGGAATGTTTGAAAACAGCATTGGGAGGGTTAGGTTTTGCTCAAGGGCACATCAGCTGCGTATAAAGGGAAAGTGGGGACTGTGTTGGTCCAGGGAACTGAAGTACAGAATAGGAGAGTAGATAAGGCTTCAACATTTGGTGGACAGACATGAAAGCAGTATCAATGTTCATGTTAAAGCAAAAGTAGTAAACTAGTACTAAGTACTAGGAGTACCTACTCAAATTAAACTCTGAGTAACCTAATGCCTTGACTACCAGAACTACTTGTATTACTCGTTGTGACAAAGTCACATCTTTCCATAAGATTACTGAAATAGCATTTCTGGTTCATTGTCAAGACATAAAAAACTAATAACTTATGCTTTTATGTATTTTGTATTCATGGAGAGTGTATCAAAGGAAAGAGTAAGCTTTACTAAACGTCCCATGTAAGCACTGCTCTCCAGATGTTTGGCACTTACAGCAAATGTGATTAATGTGTGTACGAACTAAGCTTTCTTAATAATTTCTGTGGAAACGTTTGAACTGTCAAAATTGTCTTGCTTACGTGCTTAATGACAGGAAAACCCACAAGCGGAGTCTTGGCTACAAACCCTCATGCATCGACCTGTCAAGAGACACAGTATATCTCATATAGACACATCATTATGTCCTTTCCTTGTTCCCCTGCTGCAGATGAGCATTTCACTTTGATCCTAAAAACCCAGCAGAGCAGGTAAGTTAGTCAGAATGTTATGCATCTTACCCTGTAAGAGCTCATGCATGACATGTAGGTAACGTATAGTAGAGTTGGGCTTGTCCTGCTTAGCTGAGGTATTTTTTTTAATTGTATTTATTTCTCGAAACTTTCACTCCACAACAGCAGCAGTTAAGATCATAGAACTAATTTCAACACAAAACCTGAGTGGAAGAGACCTTTATTCTGACCCGCATCTTTAGTTCACTTCTCCCTGAGTGACAGTCTAATCACAGTCACTGTAATATAACCAAAGAGAAGTAATTATTTCAGCTTTGTTGACCAGTACACGATAAAGCTCGTTTCTGTTTCTGTGTCATCTTATCTCTAAATGAAGAGCTACAGTCAGCAAATGGCATGAGTGGCTACTCAACAAGAGCTTCTTCAAACTTCAAACACACACACACACACAGGGCAGTAGTGAGGCAAAAAAGGCAAGGTAGGTGGCATGGTTTATTTAGTTTGCATGTTCTGCTACATTCATATGTATAGTATGAATACCTCCATTTATCATACCTAAGATTATTGTTGGATATTGTACTGCTACTGCACTGTTATGTTTCTTCTTTTAATTTTTCTATTTTGTTCAAATGTAATTCCCATATACTCTACTAGAGGTTGTGATTTGTTTAATCGATAAGGATTTTACATCCCATCAAAATGGCAAACTAGCAAAACTGAAAGTACAGATTTCTGCACCCCTCATCTGTTGCTGTGTGCTGTCTGCCCAGTGTCCCCCACAGCAGCCTATTAGTGATGCATTCTGCTGCATGTGTTCCTTACAACTAATTTCTCTTTTCAAAGGTTGAAGGGTGGGAAAAATAGCTACGTCAATAGTGTGTTTTACGGCAGTCTAAAAGTAGTCTCTGTATTCTTCCACCAAAGAGAAACAATTTTATTTTCATCAGGTCAGCATTGTTCTCCATGTAATTCATCCAAGTAGCTTAGCAACACCATGCACCCACATGCAGCTCCTGTATTTTGGTCATACACATGAATCATGTGAATCAAACTTTACTGCTTTCATACATTTCCTCTGTACTGTTGTTTTCCTTACGTTCATTTCATTTTGTTTGTACATACACAGTGTTGAACAGGATGCATTCTGTCACCATGCATTATGGAAGGATACAGTGTGAATAATCAGAAATTTGATAAATGCTCATTGTGGAGAAAAATGAGAAGGAAGAGTCAGAGTGAAGAGCACACAGGGACAGAGAGGGAACAAATGAAAAGAACACCATATCAAAGTTAAGTGGTTTTAGATTTGAGGTTTTATATGATTGAAACAATGTATTTTGCTGCCAGTGATTTTGACGTGAGGCAATTCCTGAATTTGGCTTTTTCCAATAGATACATTGACTAAATTGAAATGGGCACTTTTACCATTAAATGTATAGGCGTAACACACAATATTTATTGATTTCCATGAAAATATAAGACATTAAATAGTAGATGGAACAAATCATAACAATACACCATTTTTGGTTGGGATGGCACCAAGTTTTTCCGACACCTTAATGCCGGTTTGTTTATGCAGCTATCCTATCAGCCAATCACGTGGCAGCAGTGTAAAAAACATCACGCAGTCACAGGTCAGAAGCTTCAGTTAATTTTCACATCAAACCTCAGAATGGAGAAAAATGGGAATTCAACTTTGACCATGGTATGATTGTTGGTTTGAGTGTTTCTGAAACTGCTGGTCTCTTGGGATTTTCACACACACAACACTCTGGGGTTTAACCAGAATGGTGTGAAAAACAAAAACATCCAGTGAGCAGCTGTTCTGTGAATGGAAAGACTTTGTTGGTGAGAGAGATCAGAGGAGAAAGATCAGACTGGTTGGAGCTGACAGAAAAGGCTACAGTACCTCAGATAACTACTCGTTACAACTGCGGTGAACAGAGAAGCATCTCAGAATGAACAACATGTTGAAGCTTGAGCTGGATGGTTCTAGAAAAGCAGAGACCACGTCAGGTTCTTCTCCTGTCAGCCAACGACAGAAATGTGAGGCTGCAGTGACACAGACTCACCAACACTGGGCAGTTGAACACTGAAAAACATAATGAATCTGGGTTTCTGCTGAGGCTGCAGACGGTAGAGAGAACAGTGTGAATCTGAACCCAAACCCACCCAGTATTAGTATGGTGATCCTTAAGTGCTTGGTGAGTATAGAAGCCACAGTCGATCCACCATGAGCCTCATCTACTCCAATTGGAACATTATCATGCATTTTTTTCCCACTGTCAACAAACTGTTGGGACACTCCCCCAGTAAACAGGTATGTTAAGAACATGTTTCTTTTGCAGAGTGTCAGTTCAGAGTAGACTTTTGCACCGGGTCTGGTACCTGCAGAAAAATTGTGTAACAGTTTGAAGATATATTTATATAAAATCACAGGTATGGGCATGGGTGGGCAAGAACTGAAAAAAATGTTCTAAAGAAAACTGAAATTAAAAACAATGTGCAGTAATTTTAACACGTAAATTAGCTTAATGAAGCTGTCAGCTGCAAGGATTCATTGTACAGTGACAGCCTATAAAGCCACAAGAAGGCCATAACCAATTGAATGTGTTTGTTCACAGGTGATGGGTCGGGTCGAGGGTCATATGGTAATGGATCTGTGTAAGCCCGGACATGAGTTGAAGATAATCGTGGGTAATGGGTTGGGTCCATGATAGGAGCAGGATGGAAAAAATGGACTCATTCAAGGAGGAGAAGGAGAAGGAGAAGGAGAGTGACACCACAGGAGCTCTGCCTCTCTGCAGACACACACACACACACACACACACACAGCTTCTCCTCTACTGCACCTTTAAGCTTTTGTTCCATTTTTACACAATTCATCACAACTTTATCATGTGACTTTACTTTGTAATGGATGCAGCTCAAAATGTAACAAAGTACAATAACTGAAAACAAAAATTCAATGAAACTAAGAGTATTGATTTTTGATAATACACATTATGTGCAAGTACACATCAAAATACACAAAATGGACATGTTGTATCGCCACGCAAGTTTCAGAAACAAGAGCAGATGTAATATGTGACTTCAACCCTGGGTGTCCACTCTAGACTGCATGGCAGATCACAGCAATCACTTGTCTCAGTTTATTTAGAGGAAACTGAGGCTTTCATCTACAGTGCTTAACCTGAATTACCTCAGTGTAATAAATCCAATTTGTAATTGAATTATAAACCTTCTGCTAAGCCCCTCAGATAAGGAGAGGCAGCTAACCAAATGGAAAAATGATTTGCTCAGGTTCGCTCTGAATTATGATATGCAGATCGTCTTTGGTGGACAGTACACTTAAGACTCCAGACAGGGACTATGAAAGTGATATTATTATCCCTAGTGCCTGTGCAGAATACAGAGAGAGATTCACAGTGTATAGGTACAATGGACTGTTTAACCTGACATTAACCCTCTTTTTCATGGTGCCAAAGAAAGAAAATACAAAGCTCTCCATCTATTTGTCTATCTAACTACAAATTTACCCATCTGTATCTTTTCCTGTATATCTCTCTGTCTCATGGACACATGCACGGACACACACAACAGACTGACAGGGAGGCAGACATACGCACACAAACTTATTGCGGGCCCACAAGCGGAGAGGCCGCAGCTCGTAAAGCAAGCGGTGACGGGCTGATTGATCCCCTGGTGAAAATGGGCGATATTCCCCCAACATCGATATCAATAAAGCCTCTTAGGCTTGAGGCTTCTCAGGGCCTGCTTTTGTTTCTCTTCCGAGGAGAGCTAAGAAAAATCTATAGTCAATTGATGGTGTCTGGGAGAAAGGCTCTATTGGAGTATATCAAATCAACGTATCGGGGGAAGGGAAGGTTAGCCCTGTGAATTAGACTGTTTTTGCTCCAAGTTTAGCAGCAGAGTGAGAAAGATGTTCATCGCCATATGTTGAAGCCATGGGAAGAGGTGGACAATAGGCAGAAGGATAAGGTAATGTCTTTTTTTAAGGTGTGTAATGACGAGGATCAAAAATCTATTCCTCCTGGCTCACACCCAAGTGAAGAGTAGCCATATTAAAAAGTTAAAGACACATGCACAGATAACATCTGCTGTATGTAAGTGTAAATAAGTATTTCTGATCTTAATGACAAACAACTCAAGAAAATAAATAATTCCTTAAAGGAGACATATTATGCTTTTTCAGTCAGACCCTTTCCTCTCGATTGTTTTGTACCTAAAAGGTCTGCAGATGTTCACCCAGAGAAAACACTGCTCCTGAAGCTGCAGTAGCTGATATGTGTGCACCACCACCGCACCCTCTTACAAAGCATGTAAAGCGAGATGGGAGGCTAACATTTCCTAAAAATGCCGGAGATGCTTGACCAATCACATTAGAGTGGACCAGCTCGCCAATCAGAACAGACTGTTTTAGACAGAGGCAGAAAACGGAGCTGCAGCAATGGGAGATATGAGGAAAATGATTTGTGTTTTCTGAACATTGTAAAACCTTTTCATGAAATAACCCACATTCACTGAATGAATGAAATAAAAATAAAAAGTTGTAAAATAAGCTTCACAGTTTGCCATCACCCATTCACACACCAATGTCAGGGAGGAACCATGCAGGGCGATGGCCTTACCATCAGGAGTAATTATGGGGCTTAGGGTCCTCGTCCACGATGATGCTCTAACATTAAAGAACAGGAGGTGAGACAGTGTGATATTGAAGATAGTTTGTTATTGTAATTTCTGTGTATTATATGTTTCATGTTCTACTCCCCAGTAATCTTACTTTTTTATTTTTTAAACCACTTCTCATTTGTTTTAACTTCCTGTTCCTGTGTGTTGCAACTTTGTTACTAATTAGTTCTCAGTATATGTAAACCCTTGTGGTTCCTAAAACAAATACTAAAACACATACCACGGTAAACTACTCCCTCAACCTCCTCTCTTCAGGTCATTCGATGCCAGGCAGGACCTGTATTTAACATGATGTGATTGGCTGATACCTGCTGCACACTAGAGGTTTTTCAAATCTTAACTGGGAGAGCACATAAATAGCGTCTGATGTGACCAGATTTGAATATTTTTATCCTAAAGTCACACAGACTAGCAACACAAGTCTTAAAGGCATCCATGTTTTGTTTCTAAACACTAGAGCACAACATGTGATTGGTGATGGGGGTTCTGCTCACTCACTTCAATTGCCGTCCCTTTCATACAACACAAGTCTCCCCAATTTCAATCAAACATGATTGGGCTTTGTTCTGCATAAAACAAAGCCCCCAGATACAGACAAACAGCAAGTGCTTTGGTGGGTATAGTATAGCCATAACCAGCCATAACAAGCTGCAAAACAATGTTGTGTTTCAAGTAATAATTATGTTCAGTTATACCCATGCTGGTCAAAATAATGTGCTTTTTTAATTTAGATTTTTATTTTTTATTTTTTTTTGTGATGTGCATCACAATTCTTTCTCTTCAATTTCACTGCAGTTGAATCAGTGGTTGAAGAGACCCTTAGCAGGCCAGCCTCTGGATAATTATTCTTTTCCAATCACTGTGACTGTCTAATTGCAGTCCTAGCTGCTAATTTATGCACGCCTTTGTTTTCTTCAAGGAACGCATTTCAAAAAACACATCAACCGATTTCTGATATGTAAAGAATACAGAAAAGAAGCACAGGCTGCAGCCGCTTAAAAATAAATTCTTGATTATTTTCATATGATAATAAGTCAGAGAAAATGAGGAAATCAAAAGGGAAGTCATATAATGATGCATGGGCACAAATATGGCACTTATTGTATTTTTTTTCCTCGCCTTGAATACATTACCATATTTTTTGTTTTCATTTGCCTTAAGCTGGAGTTATGTAGGACAGCTTGGTGACCATCATTCACAAGCTGTTATCATTTTTGCTCATAGTCTGTCAAGCACAGATCTCACACACATAACTGGCATTGTTTTTAATGTAAATGATGTTGCAATGTGATGAGGAGCCATTAAATGCATACACATAAACACATGCATAAAAATATAAATCTACATAGATGCAGTTATCCAGCCTAACCACCCCCTCTCTCACACACACACACACACTGTGACACCAGTGCATATGGGAACAGCGGTGCTTATTTTGCATGAGGACAGGTAAAAAACACACAAATCCACAGTGGACACCCACTGTAATTGAATGTGACTCCCTCTGTATACTATCCATAGCTCCGGGATCTTGGCAGCTAATTGGAATATACAGCTCCCTAAACCACCGGTGAACTCCGCAGAGAGGCTGGGTTGTCAGACGCCGATGGCCCGCTGTGGGTTTCGCTATGTTAAGTTGGCATGGGACTCTCATACTGCTAACATTGAAGATGAGGGCTGGAATGAGAGGCAAATTGGAGGCTCAAATGTAGAATGACAAGAAGTGTATATACCTGTGTGTGTGTGTGTGTGTTGTATAAACATGAAAGAGCATGTGAGTGTGGTGCAGGCTTGTGCATGGACTGGTGTGTTTGTCTCCACCGACTCTATTTCAATGTATTATGAGTAGAAAATGTCACCGTAGCTCTCATTGCTGTCTATTGTGATTGCTTTCAAAGGCTGTCAGTGTGTAGTCTTTACCTATGCTGCCTCACTGGAGATACTGTGCATCTCCGTGTTTACTGGTTGTAATAGTGAATATTGTGTTGGCAACCACAAGGTTATTTATTATTTTTCTCCACCCTCAAATTGTTTGACCTTGAATCCTCCACTAATGCAAGGCTAAAGGATGTATCAGATATCTGTAGCATATTGTACTTTCCAGGTGTCATTGTCCCCCTTGGTGGGGTTTGATCTTTTCTAGGCCCTAAGGTTTAATCTTGGATCAGCGGCAGTCATGTCAAGACCAGTGGAGTGAGTCCTACAGGCTTGCAGGTCTGAAAGCTGAGCAAATACATGTTAAGCGAACGGAGAAGAGGCATACCTTAAAGGAAGCCACACTTTTTTTACACAGTACACGGGTAAGTCTCTAACATACTGCAATTAAAAGGTGTCATGTTTCCATTGCGGTTACTGGCAGTTAGTTTGGTAAAACAGTACGTAAACGTCTGTGAGGAAGAACAAGAGAGATTTGTTACTGTGAAGCTGTCTCTTCCCTGTGGTCCAGTGCAGACCTGGTACACTCAACTCCAAAAGGTATCAGTGGAAGGGATTTGTGTGTTCTGTCTTTTTTTTGCCAGCACTCCTCTATAAACTGTGATGAATGTCTGTTAATAACTCGGCTGATCATCCAACCACTCGTTTTCATTTCCCTGTTCTATTGCTCTGTCATGTTCTCACCATATTCCACAATCTCTCAATTACTCAACCAGTAGTCACAGCTGCCAAAATAAAATCCCAATGTGGTATTTATGTGGAGACATTTTGTCTTTTCCCACATGGTGGATGATGTCTGCATTTACCTTAATCCTTCTATTAGTGTTATGCTTAATTCTTAAAATACAGCAAACTTTTCCAAGCTCAGTTTTTTATTCATATAGTTGCAGTACAAACCCTCTGTGTCTGGATGGAAACACAAGAATTCAACAAGAATTTGAACACCCTTGTTTGCTTGCTGTTTATCTTCAGCTTCATTTAGTAATCTCTAATGTCCCTCTGCCCAGCAAAAAAGCCAAAAGCCCCCAGCTTTGTATCTATCCCATGTAAATAATGAAACACATAATTATCATATCATAATTGCAGTAAAGATGGCTTTGACAGAAATCATTTCCCGTATCTAATACAGCGCTAATCAAATCTGTTCCCCCACTCACTAACACGACCTCTGGTGATTGAGTTTCGGACATCGGTTTGTGTGTGCCTGTGTGTGTGTGGTCATGGTAGATTGATGTGTGTCTTAGCTCGCATACAATCATTCAAATTCTTCTCTTCTTTGTTTTTCCTTTTACTCCTGACACAGTAGCCGACATTCTCAAATAGACTTATGCAAGGTTTAAATACTGTACATCCTTTCAACCTTTTTTTGTAAGTATGTATGCCTCCCTTTATACTCTCATCTCCCTGCCTCAACACCTGGAGCTCACATATCACATTATTTATTTGATTACTCACATAGATGCTGATTAATCAAGGTGCAGCAGTATGTATGTGTGTATAGATTATTTCTGTGTCTCTGCTGCTTGTTCCCTTTCCATTGTTCCTATGCTTGATTGATTGACAACTCGTCAGATGTAGCAGAGCTAGCCCGGTCACATGACCCAGCAGATGGCTGAGGAGACAGCCGACAGCAGTCACTGTGTATGCAAGCATGTAAATGAGTGTGTCTGAATTATCTTTAGCAATGGAATTCCCTTTATAGATAGATAGATAGATAGATAGATAGATAGGAATATGCATGTGCAGAGATAGATGATGTCAGAATAGTCTTAAAGGGCAGATTGAGATAGGCCTGAGGATAGGTCTCTAACAATGAGTGATTATTGCACTAACAAGGCTGGCAGCTGGAAGGGATGCGTGTAATCTGATTGGTGCTGGCCGCTATTTTTCTTGACCAATAGACAACTGACCTGGCTATGTACCCCCCCCCCCCCACAGACACACACACACAGGTCAACTAGAGTTCACCAGGCTAAGGAACAATGTTAGAATACACTCACACATGCACACGCAAACCAGGACAAATACCAGAGAAACAGAAAATATATACCTAAAGTCACACATAATAAAGACAACACATTTACTCATAAGTATGTTATATACACACAGGTAAAAGCAAGAGGGTTTCTCTCTCGACATGTCTTATACTCTGAGTTTGAAAACTCAAAGTTTAATGTTTTTTAAGGTGTTGCTCCCAGCAGTGATTAAATACAATGTTCAGGATTCATAAATTGAACACTATTATTCAAATATGTCACATATATGAAGCGTTGAATTTATTTATCTCTTTCACTGAAACTGATGTAAAGTTAGACACAGAGATGAGGTGTCAAGGCATACAAAGAGGGAGTGAGATAGGAGGGGATGATGAAAAAGAAGAGAGACTCGCATGTAGTGAGGGAGGGCGAGGCATGTTGAGTAATGAGCGCTGTTGCTCCCAGAACAATCAGGTTCTCCATTTTGCTGCGTGTTCCTACCTGATGTATAGTGCGAGCTGTGGGAGCTGCTGTAATAAGACCATTTGGGCTTCTCATTGACGAGCATTAGTGGCAAATGTCTTTCACAGGCCTAAAGACAGCCTGCGGGGCTGAAGAAACGGCCACGTTAGCTGTGCTGCTCATTTGGTGCGAGGTGATGTGGGCTGGAGGAGAAAGTTGCTGTGCACACTTGATTAGGCTCTGCAGGTTTGTGTAGCCACATCAAGGAAAATATCCATTTCAAAACATCGGATCATATTTACAGTCTTGTAGTCTTTTTACTTTCTTCTAATGTTGCTTTTCTTGATATTTAAATTACATTATATTATAATTATATATTGACCCTATGTCATATAGAATAGCCTTAAAGGTTTTTGTTGACAGCACATTGACACTGGTGTCGGCCCATATCACCAGAAGCTCTCAAATCCTGTCATCTCTCGTGGGTTTATTCTGACAACATCCTGAATTTTTTCAAAGGGCAACTGACTCTGATCTTTGCATTCTCGCATACATCCTCTCCAGATAATTTCAGGAGATTATCTGGAGTTTAGTGCATATGAAAGCAGCTCTAGTGACACGAATGAACGTCTACAATAGACGCTCAGGTCTAAGTTGCCCATTCACAAATCTGCTATAAAGAACCTCTTCATCCTTTGTTAAAATATCAAACTGCTCCCTGAATTAGTGTAGCCTTGTTACACATTTAAAATTTCAATACCTGTGAAGTTTGTGATCAAACTTGCTGCTCTAGTTTACTATTTCATTCGGATTGCATGTATGTCATGGTCCATTTAGTCTAATACCTGGATACAATAGTCCTGTAAGAACGGTGACGCTTTCCCCACTTTATTGATGTTTTAAAGGAAGAACACATCAGGAACCCCTGTTGTGCTTCCACCATTACTGTATCCATCTATCTGATGCAAATCAAGGGCAACTTGCTTTGTACTCGGGTGCGTTTCATAATACAAAACCTGTCATGGAACCCAAGCAGAAGGAAAAGAGGGAGACAGTGATATGTGAGATTTCCTCCGAAATAGCGAAATTGAAATCCAAAGAAAACACACATTGATATTCTATTTACAGACCAATCAAAGCAAATACATTTGAATACATTTGGAAAGATGGGGGAACGCTTGACTCTTGTCACAAGTGATGGGCCTTTATTGGAGGCTATTTTAAGTGTCAGGACAAATAATTCAAGCTCGGCTTCACATACTATATTTTGAAAAGATATTTAAATATACACCCTATGCCATCCCGGCCACGGGCAATCAGCGTCTCAAAGCTTGCTAGATTGCTCAGTATGCAAAAAAAAAAAATAAGATGGTGAGATAATGTTCAGATGCTGAAAATGTGAATGAACGAAAGCTCTTTGGAGGGCAAAGCAGTTTGTGCAACGTACACAGACAGAGACAGACAGAAAGCTCAACTGGTCGGAAAAGTAATCAGTCAGATTGTTAAGGGATTATGCTGATGGCAGTAGGATTATCAACAGCATCATCATAAAAGGACGAATACATGTACACAACACATATAAAAGTGCTTCCTGTATCTGAATGAGTCAGTGGTACATTCATTTTCTCAGCATGTATTTGAAAGAGGATGAGTGTACAGAGGTGCATGTGTTTGAATGTATTCTGCCTATGCTGTGTGTGTGTGTGTGTGTGTGTGTGTGTGAGGCAGGAGGGGAGGGAGGGTTTGCTGCAGAGGGAACAGTGGAAGGCGATAAAGACTCTGTGAGTGGCAAGTGTACATGGATAGCTTCACATCAACTGCCAATATGTTGTGAGGCGGCGGTAACAGGCGAGGGTCTCGGGGGAGGGCTGCGGCAGAGCAGGCTTGCAGCAGACGGAGGGGAAAACAATTTCTGGTGCCAATAACCCCGAGCGGCACAGATGAAAAATGTTTTAATATTTGCAGCTGCTTTATGGCAGTTGGGGTGACAGTGATGGAGTCAATGTCAGCTTTTTCCTTTTAAATGTCATGCTCTGTCTCAGGCTGTCAGTGTGTGTGTGTGTGAGTGTGTGTGTGTGTGCCGAATTGATCTTTCTCTCTTGTTAAGTGTCCAAACGTGAGAGCGCCCCACCCCTATTCCCTTCACCATTTTACCCCTAAACCACCCCTTTGTGCTTGTGTTCCTCCTCCCTCCCCTCCCTCTATCCTCTTGTTGTCCATAAAGACAGTGCACTCAGCTTGTCAGATGAAACTCCCCCAAACCCAGCAGCCATCATTTAGATAATCACTTCCTCCTCTTTGCATTTTATTTGGATTTGATTATTTTTCATCTGCAGCAAGATGGAAACCATAAATTACATTGTGTCCCTTATGCGTTTGCTGGAATCAAACATGCTGCTAGAATCATAGACTCAGCAAATGGAGAAGAATGTTACAAGATCTTCAACTTGTGGACACAACACCCAGAGGTCTTCATAATCACACACACAGCAACAACAAACACATATTTGTCAATTTTATATATTTTTTGCATATAAAAGCAAACAATAGCCCAAAGTGGGAAACATTACCAAAACCCCTTTTTGAAATTACTAATAGTAATCTATAGATAGATAGATAGAGCAGATGGCTGAGCTGACAACAGTCACTGGGTATGCAAGCATGTAAATGAGTGACTCTTCATTATCTTCAGCAATGTAATTCCCTTTATACACATATAAGTTACTATTTATTAAATTTCCAACTTTAAAAACAGAACTGTATGTTTCAAATTGCTCAAAATGCTGACAGAAAACCAAAAGCAAGGAAATGAGCTCACACTCCCTGAAACATGCAGAGTGTGAGATTTGCTGTTTTTCCTTTTATTCTGTTGAATGCGGTTTATCCCTTTGGGCATCACATCCACTGGCCACACTATTATTAATTTCTTAATCGCCACTGGCTGTGAGTTAACATGTTTCGTTCCCTTTTCTCAGGTTTTCACACTCACAAAGTCATGTCATTTTCTCATTTATTATTATTTTCCAGATGCATTCAGTACGGAATGTTTCAGCATAGTATATTTACAGATTATAATTACCATGATTGTTGCCAGGAAAATGCTTTAAAAAGACTCAGACATTCAACACACGAGTTGAAGTTTCCCTACAGTATTCTGCTGCCATAATTGGCCACTCCAAACACATCATCCTGTGTCTTTTGTTGTGAGAGGTCCTGAATGTTTGTTATTGTTCCCAGATCTGCTGTGGATCCTCTTGACCTGCACTTGCTCCCACTTAGAGGGTCAGAGGTCAAACCGGCTACTGCTGCCACGGCCCCTTCTGCCCCCAAGTAATGCATGTAGTGCAGCGAGGTCAATGAAGTGTCTTTATGTGGCAAACAGCATCATTAGGATGGTGGTAGCGGGATGCTTTGAAAAAACTCATAATCCTAAATTACATTTTACTTTTAGAAACAAGGCAGATATCATTATAGTATACTATAGTAACACTTGCACTAACGCAATGTAAATGACACTAGCTTCACGAAATCAAGGGAAAAACATATCATTTTGCTCTGAATTCAGTCAATCATGTTGTTTTATTCATAGCCCATACTCACAAATCACAATTGCCTCATGGCTCTTAATAAGGTGGGGCAACCTCTACCCTTAGCCCTCGACAAGAGAAAGGAAGAACTTGTGCACAAGCACAATTTCCATGTGTGTGTGTGTGGCATGTTTTCCAGCATGAAAATCACTGTTTCAATTAAAGGTGTTGGATGAAGCAGCACAAGCAGGACATGCTTGCACACAGGTTTGCTGGAGGGAGGCAGCGCTGCTTGTTTGCTGCCCTGCTGGGCCTTTCAGCGGGGGACTGATTTGTACCCCAGTGCCAGGCTTGTGGGCCCCCACAGGACATCTCACCTACAATAGCAGTTTATAACATGAGGCCAGACCCCTGCTCTAGGTGTGAGGGGCCCAGCAGTCATGAACTCTGGTGCCATTTTCTCTCAACGTGAACCGTTCGAGTTCCATTTTTCCTGTACATTCTGGGAAACAGCAGGGACTAGATGTCCTATAGATGTGTTGAAATATACACAATTTGGAAATCTATTTTTGTCTGTGCGCAAGACTAAGAAACTGCATTCACATCATAATGAGGCAAGACAGAATAGTGAAGAGTTTACCAAATTAGTACTAATATCCAATATTTAAGGCAAGCAGTAAACACGGAAGTGAAGGAGGATAAATGCAGGTGTCTTTAGTAAAGCACTTTTTTAATTTAGTTTATTCTCATGATATAAATTCTGTTTGGATGAAAACACAACAAATACCTTTTTGAAAACGACTAAAAAGCTTGTTTTAAGCATAGACTGTATATAAAGAGGTTTTAAGTCATATACTGTGACACTTTAACTTTGAAATGAACTCGCAAATACTACAAGAGTTTTACGACATGCATCTTTGACCCTTAATATTTGTACTTAATATTCATACCTCTCAAATGTGCCTAAAAAACATGTTACAGTCATGCAAAAATATTTTAAAGCGTTATGGAAATATAGTATTCTAGATTTAATGGTCTTTTTGTTGCACTTTCATTTAGGAACTCATGGCTGGGTTTTCAGTGTGTCTCCGCTGCGTGGCCTAATTAAACTGCTTAATCAGTTAACGACTCCAGCGAACACAGTTAAAGGGGAATTAAGCACAAAGAGACTGAGGAGAGGAGAAGTGGAAATGCTGAGGAGATGCCTCGCCCGTCTCCAGTGTAAAATAAAATTGGGGATGGAGCTGCGTGGAGAAGGCCATTAAAAAGTGAGCCGAGGCTGCTGAACTGTTTGCTGCAGTTGTGCTGAGGGCGAGCGAGCCAATCCAGATACTTGTTTAAATGGGAAACGGGACGTTGCCGCAAAGAGGCAAATTAAAAGCACTTTGCTCTGTTAAGCAGAGGGGAGACATGGGAAAACAGTGGGGGAAAACAACAACAGAAGTGAAATGCATCTTAGAGGAACTGTACTCCTTCAGTGCATCTTTATAGTTCTCAGGTGATTTCAGATAAGTCGCACTTAATAGACTTGTGAGGGATGGGGGGGGGGGGGGTATTGTTGTGCTTTTTTGACAACAATACATAGAAAACTGCTGTAATGTGTCATAGTGTCACAAAACCTTCAACCAAAAACACGGTGAGAAGCAGCATAACTCCTCTATCTCTCTTTTATTCCATCTCTTTTACTCCACTCTCTTTTATTTTCCTGACACAGTTTTTCATTTCTAATTTCTAAAACTCACTTTCTCTCTCCATCTTTACTTCCACTACTTCCTACATCTCTGCCTGCGTATTGACCAAATCCAGATATTCACCCTCTGAACTTCAGGACTGAGGCCGCTGCTGACTAAAGTTGTTGCCAGGGATATGTCCAGAGAAGTGCTTGGCTCTGTAATCTCTAAGTGATGCTTTTTTTGATATATTAAATATAAATAAATAAACATATATATCACAGAAACTTATACACAACAGAAAAATACGTTCATTGCCTAAACTGCTGTCACGGCCTTCTGGCAGATCTCCCTTCCTGCACAGTGAAACTCTTACAGATGCTCCATAATGCGCAGTGCACTGTTGTTCACTTTGTCTTATTAAACAGATTTAGCAATTTCTTACTTCAAGGTCTCCTACTGAACATGTGTTGTCCCACACTTTCAAGTTGCTTTAAATAAAAGTGAGTAAATGTAATAAATAAATGTGTAAATAAACAGTACACAAAATAATCGTTTAATGTATCGCAATCCAAGATTTATATGATAAAGAAACTAAAATACAAAAGCAACAGTGTGCTTATTTGGTTTTATTCAATGTTAGTATTTGTTCACTGCACTGTAAAATTCAATTCAAGCAGTTTCTACACACACATTTACAAAAAATAGCAATGAAGTTGCTTGAATCGCAATTAACTCTTTTTACAGTTTTCAACATATTTCCATCCACAGTGATCTGAACTCCTATGAAGTAGTAATTTGCTATGACCGCAGAGGTATCAATGAATCTAGGAAGAATGCTTACGGTATGGATATGTTGAGTGTTTTGTAAAAAGTGAACAGGGTATTGAGACATTGTTGAAATTATTAAAAATATACAAATCACTTTTTCAGTCATTACTTGTTTTTTTGTCAGATAAAATATTGTTCTCATGTTATTTTCATGCTTTTAATGTAGTTTTGCTCATTTGGGAAAAACAGTGCTTTAAAGCTGCAGTTATTAGTCCTATAATATCAGTCTGATCAGATCTACTACATTTCACAGATGATGGGTAACTTATATTTGGAACCTTTATAGCCCCTTCATGTCCATTCTGTTTTTTTTAGTCTTTAAAAAAATCTATAATTGGAGTTCAACATTTAATGCAACTCTTTAATATACTTTTTTTATCTTTGTCCATCCTTCAGCTTCTACTTTCTTTTCTTTCCTGGACTTCTTTTTCCTCCTTCTACCCCATTTTCCTTTGCCTCGCCATCCTCCTCATCTCCTCCGCTGTTCTCGTCCTCCTACTCCACTCAGCACCACATGCCTCCTTGCCTTCCTGGATGGAACCCAAAATGATTCAGGTTCATTATGCAGGACACTGCATGTGGGGAGAGAACAGGAGAGCAGAGAGGGGAGAGAAAAAAGAAGGATGCAGGGGAAGAGCTTTACAGCATCTGTTGGCCTCTGAGGTAAGGCAGCAGTGTTGACTCACACATATGCACACACATTCTGCAGAGTAACATCACACTGTAAAAGTGTTCAGTATATTTCAGGACAAAATTGGCATTTTAGATTCATGCTCACCAAAATGCCATAATACACATACACACACAAATATCTGCCTATCTCATGAATTGGTATGTGCTTGCATATATTGTGTCTGGTGATGCATGCCGTGTGTGTGTGTGTGTGTCAAGAGTTTGCGGACGCTGAAGGGGACTGAGTTTTTTCTGATGCCTGTCTTGCTGCGCCTGTCTCACTGGGCCATGGAAGTGTCATCTGCCCAGGCCTACACACACACACACACACACACACACACACACACACAGTCTCTCGCACATTGGTGAGGAACAGGGACAGCCCAGAGCTTGCTGTCATCTCATCACACTGTGCAGGTCCAGCCGTATTTGTGTGTGTGTGTGTGTGTGTGTGTGTGTGTGTGAAAAAGACAGTGAAGGAGTGAGAGCATAATATTGCAGCTAAACAGCATGCCTGCTGTCACTGTGGACTTCAAACTTCAGGTTGCATCAGATACACTTACAGAAATTTCTCCTTTTTTAAATCCCTTAATAACATCACATTGGTGTCAAAAGCTGTGAGAAACACAGACATCAGGGGACATTCCCCCTAAATCACACTCCTCTGCTCTAATGCTGTCTATAAATTTGTCTTTAAAACAATCAAGCCGTAAGAAAATGCTTGGAAAATTACTGCATTGCGTTATTTCCCGGCAAAAAGCTTCTTTGTGCCACAACCATTTCTACTCATTACCACCAGACTTAGTGTATTCTAATGGAGAACCCAATTAGCTTGTACGCAGGAGGACTGCTAATGGAGATCACAAAATTCTTGAGTGCTTAACAGGATGCATTTATGTGGTGGTTGGCTGCGCAATTCATTTGGCAACCATCAAGGAGTAATTTGAGAAAAGGTAAGAAAAGACTGGAGGCTGATGTAAAATGTACCTGTTTATGGACTATGGATTACTGGGATTGTAGGAACCCATCACCCTCATGGATTTATTCGGTCACCTTTGTGTGTGCATTTGACGAAGTAGAGGTTAAAAACAAAGTTTGTAGTACAAAGTACAAAGTTTGTAAGTTAAAGAAGTATTTGGGAAAGCACTGCAAAAAAAATAAGGAGGTCGCATTCATTGTAAATAAGTTATAAACAGAAATTGATTCAGTGACATATTTTGGCAGCGAGCTGTCATGTAAAACATTTTACATAAATCGCAGCAGTAAAAAATGTTTTTCATAAGTTTACAGATTCAAATTGTAAATGTGAGAGGTTGAATCTCTGAAGCTTCTCAGGCCCACGTACATGTTTGAGCAACAACTGAACCAACAGGAGCACAAAGATAAACACAAACAAATGTAGGTAAAGTCTATGAATAACAGTGTAATCAAAGCGTAACATTTGAGATACAAAGTAAAGGTATCTGTATTTAGTTACATTGCAATCTGAATAGGCGGAAGTCAGTTACATTCTCAAAATCAATCATTTAATAAAATGATTTTTTGCATTAAATGCTTAGTTCAGTTATACTCTTGCTTGACTACCAAGCAAACTACCTACTACTGAATTGATAGCCAACTGGAGATTAGCCTGTGTTACCGCCTGGCTCAAGGCCGGCAACAAAAAGGAAGGCCGCACACAGATATTACAAGCAAAAAATAGTTTATTTAACTTAAACAAGCAAGCAAAGTAACTAATGGATGTGGTGTGTAAGCAGGAAGGTCATCGGTCATGTTAGGAGTGTGTGGATGGGTGAGAACATGGTGTAGTATGTGTTTGTGTGTTTGTAGAGAGCAACAAACCAAACAAAGGACCTGTGGCTGCAGCAGGCCCAGCTGAGAGAGACCCGAGATTGCAAAGGGCGGTCCTTTATAACTTCTGCAGGCCCTGTACCTGCAGGCACTCCCTCCCGGCTCTGCCTACCAGCCAACTCCCATCAACTGCAAGAGAACAGAATGAGACAGACAGGCAGACTGGAAAAGGGCGTCACACCTGTTATCATTGTCAGCATTAGATTACTAAGCATTCCTATACCAAACAAACCATAGAGTGGAGACCAACTAATGTTCAACATGCATCATGTGACCGGCCTATCATCTAATTATGTTTTAACAGCCATCTGCCAACTGCACTGTTTTGTTTGTGTGGTATGATTTACCAAAAGAGGATTAGCTGCAAGGCAAGATATTCTATGGAAATGTTGATTCACATTGTTATAGGTTTTCATTATTTATACCTTTGACATTATGAAACTAATTCTTCCCAAAAGTGAAGCCAAACAAATCAAATTAATGAACAAATTAACTAATATTTGTTGAGCTTCAATGTCCATTGCTTCTTTTATGTCTTGTAGTAGATTTCTTTGAAGCAGTTTCAGTTTTCAATCAGCCTATAATATAATCATACCTCTATACAAATACATTGAAATGAATTTGATAATTGATAATTTACTGTATGCGAACAAAGAACCAACTTGTAACTGAAAGGTTCATCAGTAACAAACATTTCTGTGTAGTTTAGAAATCAAAATCTATAGCACTGTGATCCAGATGCATCAGATCCAGATCCAATTCATAATCTCCTTGTAAAAGGCACCTCTAATAGAAAGTGGTACCAAGTAAATAATACAAGAATAACACATTTCCTTTTGTCTTCCATACACATGCATTCTCCAAACCGAGTGTACAAAAACCAGTCAGACACTCCTCTCCCTCCCCTCATTATCCTCCTCAGCTGGGTGGTCGACCAGCATCAGAAGTGACCTGCTTCCTGCTAGTGCCGGTTGCCACGGTAGCAGCTGACAGACGTTTCTATTCACAACATTAAAGGGAGATGGGAGGATGGGGGAGATGATGACATGGGAATGAGAGGACAATGGCCTCTGTTTCCCATCATCTTTCCTTGTCAAAGAAACTTTAGCCTGGGTAAAGGTTAAAGGCAGAGTGAGGTAGAGAACAATGGGATGAGAGAGAGTGTTGATGCATGCCAATAAATTAGATTTTTTAATTATCAGACAGATGACAAGAAGCATGTGACCACCCTCCCCTTTTCTACTCCTCTTTCTTTGCCCTGTCAGTCGTTCAGTTTGTTGTGTCTCAGCATCAACAGTCAATTGTGTGACTCGTCATCTCTCCCTCTCTTTTACCTCACCCCTGTTAGCGTTCCCGTTCAGCGTTCCTTCACTTCTTTATTCCCTGTCCCTTGGTCACTCTTCCTCTAATTTCCATCCACCTTTGTCTTTTTCTTCATCTCCCTTGGGTCCTGCTCTGCCGTCTCTCCCACCCACCATACACAATTCCAGAGGCTTCCTGTCAGCTATGCTTGGAGTGAACAGAACATTAACCTACAAGACTGATGCCAGGTACCTTGTATTGTGCTAATAACACTGAAGCAACTCAAATGCATACATGTCATGTACCAGACTGTGCTGTCAGCTTGTAGCCGGAGCAGTTGACAGACAAAAGCAAGATGCTGCTAATTCTCCTTCACTCTCAGACATGAAATGGACAGACAAGGCTGTTTATGGGTAGCAAGGCAGATGGTATTTGATTGAGGAGTCAGGCTAAGAGGAAGCGGGTTGTGGGGTCAGTGGGCTGAACTGTGATAACCTGCAACATTTATGTTTACATTCATTACTTGCTTGGAACAAAAAATGAAAGTAATCAAGTAAGCATGAGCAGTAATTGCCAATAAAGGCGCAATATAGAAAGGAACAGAGCTGACTGAAACTAAAGCCTAACAGCATATCCAGGAAAACAGACACCATGCAAAGATGTCCCCAAAGACAAAATCAATTGATATTGATTATCAATTTCCCCTTAAGCAGTCCAGAGATCAGGCCATATCTGTTATAAAAACATGGCCCTTCCCCCACCGCCTGTTAAGATTGTTGTTCAGGATGTTCCATCATTTCAAAAAGGTCATAAGTTAGTCCTTCAGGAGATGTAAACAAAATGTGTGATGTAATGTATTCTTGAGAGACAACAGATTGAAGTTTAATGTCCCAAAATATCAACTTTCTAAATATTAGGAGCCGTCACAATTTACTGTTAAATTATCTGACAGGGTGAAGAACAGTTCTTTGACCCACTTGGCTCATCAGCTGCCTAAAATAAAGAAACTGCCTCAAACAACTACAACTGAACTTTGCAGGTACATTTCCAGTTTAGAATCCACAGCTTTCTTTTCTGGAGTTTTTACTATCTCACTCTAGTCTGATGCCTCATGTCTCTCATCATTCAAAATAAATCCTTACATAATACATCCAACATATTTTAGACCAATCCAAGTCAAGTGTTATCTCAAGTCATCCAGAACATGTTAACTATCATGACAAAAGTTACAAGTCAAGCCCTAAATGTTTTGATACAGATCTGAGTAACATCTCAAATCTTTTTTAAATAATTTGGGAATGCCCAGTTTATAAGTTCAAGTAATTTGATCAAATTTGTGCAAATCCAGTTTTAAGTATTATATAGAGCTCTTAAGTCAAGTCTCAGCAAATCAAGACTATACAAGTTAAATGAAGTCATGTTCCACTCCACTTGTTTTCTCTGAACATTGTCATCTAATACATCTGTGAACTCAGACTGGGTAAAAATAACAGAATTTGGTCTTTGGGAACAGTATGACAGTTATGATTATTTGCATATAGAACAGGAAGTGAAATCTGATCACAAGTGGTCACAGGTGACACACACAGGACACATTTTGATTGCAGGTGTGATCACACAAACTCTCTCTCTCTCTCTCTCTGTCCATAGTGCGGTCTGTACTCATCCTTGTGTCAAGTGTTAACTGACTGTCCTCGTGGGAACTGTTGGGTTTCTCTATATTAAATACGATTTAAAGATCTTGACCTTCTATGTAAAGTGACTTGAGATAATGAATATTATGATTTGGCGCTATACAAATAAAATTGAATTGAATTGAAATGAAATTGTGACCGCACCACCCAAGACGCATGTTAATTCTAGGTGTGAACAGGCCGTAATGTGTTTGATCTCTTGAATACAGCAGTGAGTGAGGTCAATTGAGTGGGTGGGGGAAGGGGTATACAATCATTTGGGTAAGCTGTTAAACCGCATCCTCACTGGAGCAGCAGCAGTGGACGAAAAAAAGACCTCTGAAACATGGTGCCACGTGCATTTGCTAAACTGATCTGCCATCCAATGGTTCTGGTGTTTCTTGAGCAGCACTACCGTTTCACAAACAAACCGAAGGGGCCCCTGCTGCCTTAAAGATTTAAAATTCAACAATCATACAATAACTATCCCCACCCCAGGAGTGTTCCTGTTCATTAAATGGGTAGAAGAACTATGGTGTTATTTCCATTACCTTCATATAGACTGGGGGTCTCTTGATCCCACTTTGGTGTGACACCAGGAAAAACATCAGGAGTGGAAACTAAAGTGGACCATTGAGATAAGGTTAAGATTCATATAATTCCCCTCCTCTGCTGTATTATCAAGATAAGTGTGATCAAGATGCCTAAGTGTACCTCGTATTGCAGCCCATGCTGTTAAGTTTTTAATCATTCCTATCTAAATGCTTCCACTAACCACATGCCACATGCATTATAAAGGGTGTTTTCGTTTTATGGAGGCAAACAGTTGAGGTGAAGTACAGTATCAGCAGTAATAACATGTAAGCACAGCCGTTGTTTCCGGCTCTCCTCCCCTTATCGTGTCTTGTACAAACACTGTGTGTCTCTCTCAACGTCCCAACTTTGAAGTCCGACATCACTTTGAGGAGATTTACAAGCCTCCTCTTGTCTGTCTGTCTCTCTGCCTCCCTTTTCACTAGAACAACTTGACCACCCATTTATACACCACCCCACCCATGTGTCCGTCTTTCCGTCTCCAGGAAGAGGAGCGCCTGCTGATTTATGAGTGCTTAGCTGTTTAATTCTCCACTATGCTAGGCTGGACTATTGTGTATGTGTGTTTGTGTGTGTGTGTGTGTAAGGACGCGGGGGCCTTCGGTGGTGATGGGGAGAGGTAATTGTTGTGTTGGTCGGGATGCAAAGTTGCTGAAGGATTTTACTTCCTTGGGATAATTAATGGATTAATGGACAGGTTAATTCATGCAAACACACATGACATCAACACACAAAAATTGTGTGATGAAATCATTCTCTAAAAACATCCCATAGAAGCAATACTACAAGGTACTAAAAGTTAAGAAAATAATATGTATTCTTTGTAAAGTGCACAGGAATCAATTCACGTGTTAATGGATCGAGCAGTGGTTTGATCAGCTCTTAGCCGTTAAAATGCTTTATTCCTCATCTTTGGTAAAAAAGTGATGCACTCATCAAACAATAACAAAAACAGAAAGTCCTCCCGTGATGACCGGCTGCTCAATGTGTGCTATCTTCCATGGGGAACAGTCCTACCTCAGCAAGCCCTTCGGCAATTAACTGCTGGCACTGTAGGAAGTTGAAATTCAACACAGCCAGGTACAGTTGAGTTTAAAGGTTCAGTGTGTAGAATTTAGTGACCTCTAGTGGTAAAGTTGCATGTTGCAGCTGAATACCCCTCACCTCACCCTCCCCTTGCAAACATGAAAGAGAACCTGTGGCAGCCTTCAGTTGTCTTAAAAACTCAAAAGATGTTTAGTTTGGATTACTGTTGTAAACGTAGCGGCCTCCTTAGAATGGACCCACTCCCTGTGTAAATATAAAGTATTTAAATGTAAAGGGCTAATTTGGGGGTAAAGAAAACAACAATGTGTACAATTTAGATGAAACACGCTAGTGACAAAATCACTAGGATGATTTTATTTTAAATTTCTGCCGATAGAGTTGCGCCATCAATCAAGAATGCTGCTGTTCAAATTGCAAATATTCCACCATTCCACTAGAGTCTGGACTCCATACTCTGAACTTACTATACTCTCCATTGGGCAAGGCCTATGGATTCATCTAAATTTTCTTCAAGAAATAATTGAATAAGTGGATCAGTGGGAGAGAAAGTGATGCCAAGCTGACTCAGCTTGTGATCTACCGCCTTGAATCGGGGCAGTAATGTTCCCTTCCATCACTAAATGTGACAGCACACGTGAGAAAGGGCTAATTTTGCACAATTGACTGGTGAACCTTTTTGGTTCAGTGGAATTACGGCCTGATTAATCAGCCATGATTAGCATTTCGCAGGACCTCGTGGGATGTGGTGCTCTGATGTAGGTCTCTTATTTATTTATATACCTCCACCTTTCCTTTTTTTCTCTAACACATTAGGCTGCCAGTCCCATCACGCTGACAGGGTCAGTGCCACTGTTCATTACAGGAACAGGGGATGAGACAAAGCGAGCTTGCTGGGGAGCTCCAAGCTCGCTTGAAGCCTCAGTGTTTAAGCTAAGACTCAATGTGCAGTGCATGAGTGCCAGGCAGTCCTGACAATCTAAACATAAGAGCTTTATATAAATGATTATTCTGCTTTCTGATAAGGTTCGGATGAGATTTCCACAGAAGCTGTCACGACACTAAGATAAAATAAACAGAAAATGGAAAGAAGGGTGGAAAGGTTTTTTTTTAATTCAAATACCTAAATTTACCTTCCTACATTTACACACCCCTGACAAGTGACCTCTTGCCTGCATAAGATTATACTGTTTTACCTAAGTTCCTAAGTCCTAAAGGCAGATGTACTGTTCCACCACCAAGGCTACATCCACATTTATGTTTAAAAATGCCGAACTGTTGCTCATTTTACATCTGCCTTCCACACAACTCCAGAGTTTTTGAGTGTTTTGGAACAGACAACTTTGGAAAAACATCTGACGTTGCAGTTTGAAAAGTGACAGCCGGTGTTTTAGTTCGAGGCACAGTTGAATTTACAGTTTTCTAGACTAAATATAAAATAAGTGACTTTTTACCAGTTGATTTAACCCCCAATTAAGTTTATGTTCACTGTTAAAAGAAAGAAAAAAAGACTACCTTGTGAAACAATATTATAACAAGTTTCACAGCAATGTCCTCTGTCAGTCATGTCATTTATTGACCCATCCATTTGCTGCTATCTCCCCCCAAGGTGGACTTTGTTGCTCTTTGTGCAACATCACTTGATTTACTCATTTGCTCGCGTCAAAATTTCTACAGCTACTAGAGTCGCTTAATCACAAAACATAACGAGGGGTCATAAGAATTTACTTGCACAGATGACCTGACAAAGGACAGTCTGGTTTCTGGTGACCAGATGACTGTTCACTCAAACATCTGACCTCCTTTCACCTCTGTCCTGGTCTCAATACTCAGAAAAATGATCTTGCTTGCCACCCAGCTGTTAACTTTAGTATGCCATTTGGTCAGTAGGTGTTGTACAGTAGGTTTAGCCTATAGCGTCTTTAGACACACTGGGCAGCAGTTTTCAGCAGACAGTTACACTGTTGAGACTGAACTGAAGAAATAAAGCTGTGAACTAAAACTGAAAGTTGCTTTTAAGACCCAAAACGCTGATGGGAAAAAAATCTGTGGGTTTGGTCACGAGAAACTCTCAATATTCTCACTGTAAATGTAAAATATTTTTAAAATATAATTTGAGCTATTTTGTTAAAATACCATTCTCAGCCTAGTGCAGTAAAGATCCACACATCACAGCCCTTCTTCCTGCTCATACCTTCGTGTTGCAAATCATCATCATCAAACTGCCGTAGTTTGAAGTCGTCTTCGGTCTGTGAGTCTGCATCCATGTCAGTTTTACTCTCTTTCTTTTTCTCACTCCTCCACAACTCTCGTTTCAGGGCTGTTATAGTGGTGGCTGGCCCTTGGTGGCAATGCAATGTTCTCTCCCAGGACTTGAGCAGACCTGGAAATATGGCTGCCAGGAGAGGAGGTGGCAGATGGCTGACAAGGCATTTTTACCCATAACGCCCCAGTAAAACTTTAACTCCCAAGATTTAGTGCTAGCGCTCTGCACTTAGCAAGCTGCAGCCGCTGGCATATTTTTTCAAAAGTCCCAAACTGATGGTTTTGCCAGCTGCGCATAAACATGCTTTATTGATTGTGCTGTTAAAAGATTCAAAGGGCCAGTATCATTTAGCAAAAGACAGTTTTACAGGACAAATAAAAGCTAAAAATTGCTCAAACGTTGTGGTAGGCATCATTGATTTTTAGAGGAAAACACAGAATACTGAATTAAATTATTCATCGTGTCATAATATTGACTGATGACATTGGTGGACCATAATTTAGAAATTTAAAGGTTCCTAGGCAACAATGGCAATTAAGGTATTTAATTCCCCCAGTTACAATCTCCAAGGGCCTGGCTACAGTCATATCTCTTCATTTGTCCTGGACAAGAGCACCATGAAAGTCATGCTTGCTTACAAAATTGTCCAAAGAGAAAGCTTTATACTCATAGACCATTCAGAGTTTGGGGTATTTTCTTTATAGTGAAAAATATTGTTTGTTAAACCAACCAGTAAGAGAAAAAAAAAACATTACGTCATCGTATTTTATCCATCCTATCATTTTAATCAATACTAAATTCTCCTCAGAACGTAAAGCTACCCCCTTTAGGCTAATGTACCTGAAAGCATCACAAAATAGACAACATTACTGATGCAGGATTTTGCATTATGTGCTGACTATAGGGTGTTTGAAGGGCTAATTGGACCCTGGGTACGTGCAAGTGTGGCAGAATGACTGGAGAAGCTTCAAAGTGTCATAGAGGCACAAGAGAGACAGAGACATAGGGAGAAAGAAACAAATGGGGAAAGGCTGAGAGGCCGTGCAGGACTGGGCTTACCAAACTGTAAGCTAATACTGAAAACAGTAACGTTATTGGACTCAGGTGAAACATGCACACATCAGTGCCTATGAGCCAGCCTGGTGGTGTATGTGACTGAGAGAGAGTGTGGGTGTCTGTGCACAATGATGTGCATATCCCAAATCTGCACATGCTGGCTACAGATATATATTTTTTACTGCACACATCTGCCAGTGTCTCTACTAGGGACCCGTAAAAGGGCTGAACAGTGTACCAGTCATAACCCAGAGCAGCAGACTGAGGTATAGAAATTACACATCATATACTTCTCTTTCTCAAGCTCACATTCATCATTTTCTTTACTCAAAAAGGAAATGACATCAACATCTTCCATCCATTTGTGTAGCTCTTGGTGCAGCAGTCATTACTGGAAATACATTAAAGAAAAGAATCAATAGCAAGAGAAAACATAAGCAACAAAAATAACAGTAGCCGCAGCAATAATTAGCATCAATGTTTAGCAATAGAGTTCAGCTGGTTTATAAAAAGCAATATTGTTTTTCCACAAATTCATAATGCAGGTTGGTTTGATCTATGTGTCCATCATAGCTGTAGCCTTTCAGTTATGCACAGGAGAAACATTATTAGGTCCCAGGTAGTGCAACAGTGAAGTCTGAACCAGTTTCATAAAACTAAGTACAGTGGGAGTAAAAGAGAGTAGTGTTGTTGATATACTGACATAAGAGCTTTCATAGTAACACCGGTAGTAGTATCAGTAGTAGTATAGTAATAGCAGTGGCGGTACTAGATAGTAGCTGTGGCAAAATCTTACTTATTAAAATTAGTAGATGACCAGTCATTATTCAGACTATTATTCTGAAAAAAACAGCAGTAATAGTGATTTAAGGTTGCCAAGAATTAGTAGCAGCAGTTTGTAATAGCAGGATTGAAGCTGAATTAGCACCCGGACAAAACTGACAACTGGTTGAAGTACTAAAAGCTCCAGGCTATAAGTTTGTTTTTGCTATTTTTGAGAAAAATTTGTTTTGAGAAATGGATGACTAGACCCTTTATGAAAGCCTGAGCTGAGTCTTGTTGTATTACCCAATTTTGAGGTCTTGTCTGGAAGACAGCCCCTGAGTTAGAACAATCTATTTTTATTTGTATCCTCAATGATCATCTCTGTGTCAGATTATAGGTGATCACAGAGTCCTAAAAATCTGCTGAGACTTGGGTGGGAGACATGGTAACTTTGGCCCCGATCAATCATAGCTTGTCTTTGCACAACTTGTGTGGCACACATAATTGGGAAGGGGACACCAGCAACCAAGTTCTTACCAAGTTCACTGACAGCACTGACAACATCACACCTTCTCTGCTTTGCTTGTGCTTGGAGAAGCGCTCTGAGCTCCAACGGGGCAATGTCATGGAACAAGTGGTAGCAGTTGCCAAACTTGCTGAGAGAAGCCGAAATCTGACACACTCTCTTTTTGTCAAGCCATAATGAGGCACACCAGATGCACTGTCCATTGTCTTCTACTGTGTCGCGCTACACAGGGTACATATCATCTGTATTTTTATGCCAGCAGTCAATTTTGTTCCCAACCCATGTCTTTCATGTTAGATCGATATTGTGAAGCCTATTCTAGTTATGTGCTTACATAGGCTTTTGCATATGAGAAATGTTAATTAAATCAACACATATCAAGTCTGGGGGCCATTAGTACAGTTTCCATTCTACAAGTGAGAGGAAAACTGAGGGTCAATCAGGTCCTAGCATTGGCAGTCCCTAGTCCCCACTGGCATGTTAATCCAGTAAGTTTAAACACTGGTAATAGTGACCCGTATGTCCATTGTATTTCATGCTTTGAATAATGAAAGTATGTTTGAGGAGTAGTGTAATTTAAATCAAACTGCAATACTCTCTCACATTTTGCAGATGCACAGAGAACATAGCCAATGCAAAATGTCAAAGATGCTCTCAGGTTTACCACATATCCCAAGATCTCTCCAAGTCAGTGGATCGTTTTAGCCTGACAAAGTTAGCAGGTAGTTGTTAAACATCTTTACTGTATTCCACTGTGTTTGAGCTGCTCTCCTTTCTACAACCTGCTCCACAGTGCGAGCATTCAGCAGCATATCCAAGGGAAAATTAGGGGAAGTGAATATGTTTTAGTCGCAGTAGCGAATGACTCAGACAAAGTGGTGGGCAAAATGCACAGATATCCTTAACTTGGAGGCTTTCATTATGAGGAGCTGAGCATCACTTTCACTGGTTAAAATGTAAAATATAAAAACGTGAACCAGGAGGATGTTAAGAATTTTCCAGCTGCAGCCAATGACGTTCTCTCCACCATGGAGACCTGGAGAGGAATAGCTGTCGTAAAAGCAATAATTGTAGTAGTTGTACCTATGGCAGTAGAAGAAAGGTGCACCAGTGGAAAAAAAACATTCTGTGGTGTAAGAAATGGCCCAAACCAGCAACAGTCGTTCTTCTTGATGTCGCCTCAACACACCTCCATCTATTTATGCACCTACAGAGAGCAATGGGCCAGACTGCTGGCCCCAAACACACTGCATGAGATGCTTTATCTCCACACATTAACATGATAGAAAAATGCGAATACTAGAATCTTATCTCAGCTTCACATTATAAAGAGCATTCGTCATGAAGCACATTATGTATTTATCATGTCAGCAGAGGGAAAAGGATGATGCAGGCAAGATCACAATTACTGGTCCCATGGTCAGTACAAGGCCTCTTATATTGTCCATATCTTAAAAATAAATATATAAAAAAACAAGAATCTCATCAATTCTTTCACTTCATATCCCTCCCCCCTTTTTGTTGCCATCTTGGATCTGAAATTAACTTGCACTCCGAAGCCTGTGACTTAATAGGATAAAAGTATAAAGAACTATAAAAAAAGACCTTTTCGGAATCAGTGCAATCCACAATATATATTAACTGAGCATGAAGCTGTGATGTGCAGACAGATAAATGTGCTGGAATTACTCAATCCTTTCTCTTTTAATAATTCTGTCATCCATACCGGCTATTTGACCATTACACAATTGAAGTCATTTTTTGTAGAAATAGGTAATATCATCAGTCATTATAATCATTTAATACATCTCCTTCCCACTCCACTCTCTCACTTTTGGTTCCTAAGCAGTTGCCAAATCCTGTATCTAGTAGTTCCTCATGGAAATACATTTCAGTGGCGGGCAGTGAAATTGGGCTGCTTGCCATGTAGAACTATATGGGCCAGATATGGGTGGTATGGGACAGTGTGTGCAGCTAGTGGGGAGTTTTACAAATTGGCTGTGTGTGTGTCATTAATTCACTTTGTCTAGATGTTTCTGCCTCTGATTCATTGGTTTGCATTCGGCAGAGAGTTTACAATGTGTTGTCTTCCTCTTCTATTTCAAGGGAGCGATCATGGAAAGTTAAAACATCTACACATTACAAAAGCCAGTGAAATTGACTTTTTTTTTGCATTTCTGTATCTTCAATCCTTTCAAATTGTTCTGCAGTAGAAAAACTACATGAAGGAAATTTTAAAATAATTTCTTTTCCTTACTACAGTTTAGTGTACTGCAACAAAGTATGGTTAACATTCATTTTTTTATTTCTCAGAGCCCTTAATTTTTGAGAAATATTATTTTTAGTAAATACTGAAAAAGTCAATGTTATACAAAGGATCTGCATACTTCTAAATGTAATGAAATCTTTGATGCTGACCCCACCCACTTAACATTGAGAGACTCTCAATGGACTCACCGTCAAATCAAAGAAACAGAAAAATATAAAATATATACAGAATTAATAGATTATTCTCAAAATTAGGAAAATGAGAGAAACTTGGAGTGAGCCTATATCCTTTCAATATATAATATTTTTCATTATTACTCTTTTTTTCTAATTTATGTATTACAGTTGTGTTATTACAAACATTTTTGTGAAATTGTATAGTCTATGGGTCTGCCACAAAAGGCCTCACCCAACTGTTGTCTCCCCACTGAAGAATCCGGTAGTGGACATAAACAGCTCCTATTTTGTATAGGTAAGAGATTTTTACACTAAAACTCTGGAAACCAAGTCACCAAACCCACAGCCAGCGTGGTTTATAAAATGAAACCGTTATACTGGCTTACACAGGTAGTAGCAGTAGCAGTAAAGATCCAGATTACCTTGGTGGTGGCCTCCTCAAGAACAATCCTTTTCATGAAACTTGTATTTTCTTAAAAAATCATAAAACAACATATGAACATTGTACATTTTATTTGTATTTGTATCTAGTTGTTTAATTGTTCAGAAACACTATGGGGAAATATTTAGGAATTAGTAATGAAGGATTTGACTGAGTGATCCATTCAGTTCAATGAACCTAAATAAATGGCAGTACATTCTGGAATAAGCAACTAGTACAGGTGGCGACTGAGTCCAGGACTGTTAACAGTGAGCATCCCACAGAAAAAGCAATATGCTCGACACCTCCTTAAAGATGCTGGAGAAATGTACACAGTTAATCTTCCTCCCCTTTGATTTGATTGTACTTGTTAAATACAAGGGGACTTAATCAAGCTTAAAAATAACAAACAAACAAATAAAAGAGAGGTCCTGGGAGAACTCATTAGAAGCCTTGTCAAATTCCAAGAGACTATACATAATTACTTTACCAAAATAAAAATGCAAAGCTGTTTCATTTGTATTTGCTTTTCTCTCTGAATTACTGCTGAACTAAGGTTATTGAAACTTTCTTCCTTTGAAAAGTTTGATTGAGCAGGGTGAACCCAGTGTGTGATACGCTTTGTGGGCCCTGTGGCCACGCTCATCTACGAAGCTGCATTTTGTTACCTGACAACGTCCACCTATTGTGGCAGGAATAAAGGGGGGAAGGTGAAAAAAATGCATTCACTTCCCTCCAATCA
This sequence comes from Paralichthys olivaceus, assembly GCF_024713975.1. Taxonomy (NCBI): domain Eukaryota; kingdom Metazoa; phylum Chordata; class Actinopteri; order Pleuronectiformes; family Paralichthyidae; genus Paralichthys; species Paralichthys olivaceus. The sequence continues at coordinate 4,449,657 of NC_091093.1, read as the reverse complement.
TAGAAAGACAGAAAACCAGGCCAAGTTGATTAAGAAATGAAACAACTTGAGCAAATTTCTATAAATAAACCTTTTCCTTTTTTTGTCTTTTTAATTACCGGATCAACAGCGGCTCAGATGAATGGCCCAGCCATCAATCTTTAATTAATGTCATGCTTTGCGAACTGCGGCAATGCTGGGCCTGATTGAAAAATAAGCCAATGATATTTCTATTAGAGTTTGTCTTATTAATAACGCGTCAGGCCTTTAAAGACTTGTCTCAGAGATAGCCAACCACAAGGAGATGACAGACAGATTTTACAGTTGGCTCTTACAGCGTCACATTTACACAGATCTGCTTAATTGTTTTTATTTTTTTTCTTGCATGATTTAGCCTTCCATACACCGCTTTTGCATTTTCACTGTTTTGTATTAAGTGGCTTCCTTGCAAATGCTAAAATTAAAGCCTCTATTACATTTTATCGCTTGTACTGTACATCTAAATTTTATCCCCGACCTGTTACTTTACCACCAGTCTCTCATACCATAAAATACCTTTTAGACACCTGGTGTTGGTATGAATCCAAATAAGGAAAAAAAGTCAGTTTTACTGGAGTATTGCTGGGAGGGTACAATGTACTGCAGCCTATGCAGTTTTCCATCAACAGACAGGTTGCAGGCACAAATCCTCCAAAGGCAGCAATATAACAACACCTGTAGTGTTAAAGCCAGCTGCGAGGAGAGAGCAGGGGGACCAAAAAGGAAAGAAGAAGGGATGACAAAGAGGGATGAAAGTTGCTGATGGAGGTCTCTTGCTCTGTTTTTGTCTAGCCATCTCTCTCATCTGGGTTTGGCCTCAATCTGAACATATCAAGAAAAACCTTGGAGCTAAAACTTTCATTTTGGTTCTAAGAATGAGTTAACCAATCAATATATATACACTACACCAAAATACAGTAGACTATTTATTTATTTTTTGTCTTATTTTTCTTTCTTTGCTTAATCGTGTACAGCTTTGGCTGCAGGAGAAGAAATCAGGGGTGTGGTTTGGGGAATGGTGCCAGGGAGAGAGTGTGATTGGCTAATCACCCTCTCCCCTTCGTCAACAGTAGCGTGCTGGGGCAGAGAGTCCCCTGGTCAACTCGGAGGGCCGATTGAAGACCTGGAAAGGAACAAGGACCCATGGTCCATTGTGGTTTCTAGCAGATGGAGAGTGTGTGTGAATTGGAGGTAATAAAAAAGTTTGTGTGGACACTCAATCATCCAGGTGTCTCAATGATGAGGGAAACTTAAGTAGCATCACCTGTTACAATCAAAGATGGTCACAAGCGCTTTACTCAAACTTCCGATCTCTCCTGTGCCATCTGGGTGCCACTTTCTGTCCTGTGGCTCCTGTGTGGATAATGATAGCCTTCTTCTCTGTCATTAATGGTTGAGCATGCTTGGGCATTTTCCATTTATTATAGTTCATTCTTGATCTTTCTGTACCCTTATCTTCATTCCTCTATCCCCCCGCCTTTCGAAGAAGCCCTCCACTGTGACTGCATGCAACAGTTCATGAATATTTCACTCTCATGCCCAGTCGCCTTGTTCACTGGAGGATGTGCTGATACACAGGTTACTGTTGTCACCCTGCGTGCTACACATGTCCGCCAAAAAGAGCCCATAAAATAGGAGGCATTACTGACTCCACCCCCACACAAATCTGATAACCAAAGGCCCGGATCTTAGCACATATAGATCTTTTCTTCTAAATTTTACACAGAATACTTGTAGTTCTACACTCACACTTTCTACTCTTTGCACTTCAGTGTGAGTACATTCAGAATGGTCAAGAAGGTCAGTGTAAAACAATGAAGAAAATGTAATTGAATTATTGTTGTTTTTATCTATAGAATACATAAAGTCCAAATAAAGAGGTGAAAAAAGCCAAACCATGAATACAATTACTGTATACCTCTGCATCAAGTGAACATTCTGAGGAGGTGCTGTCTTTTAAATTTATACACCAACAAACTAGCATCCGTGTCCATGATGCGTGCAGTGATGGAATGCTTTATGTGCTCTTGAGAGACAGTATATTAAGAGCCCATACTGCACCAGCAATAGAGCAGCACTTTGCATACCCCATTTTCCTCTTCATCTGGCTGTTATTTTGGTTCCTAATGAAATCACACACAAATCGCCCAAAGTGCTGACAACACAAGCTTCAAGGCCAGAAAGCCAATCCTCTCAGGGCTCCATTTAGATAGCAGCTAAAGGGGGTGCTCTCAAACTAGATTTGTTTCCGTTGTCTATTTTCCAGTTCCAACGCTGCCTGCCATGGCTGCTGTCCGGAAATATCTTCCCAAAAAAAAATCACAATGAAAAAAAAGTGTTAAAGGAAATTTATGAGAGCAACGCTAGTGAGTTCATCTAAATCTGCACCCTGGGCAAAGAAAAACAGAATGAAAGGCAGACAAAGAGAATTGGAGAAATGCTCCACATCAACCAGCACTGCTTAACTTCTTTGCATCTCATACTATAGTCATGGCTACATTTCCCTCCCAAAATGACACTTTAATTAAACAAATTACTGTGCCTCGGGAGAAGGACCTTCACGAGTGTGATAAGGCTGCGGGGAGATAAAAGCCTTATAGGGAGTGTTTATCAGAGACGCGGGGGTTTAAACCTTTAATAGGTAATGCCCAGATAAGTAAGCCTTTGTGGTGTTACAGGCGCAGAGATATTTTACACAGAGGAGCTTACCAATGAGATGGGGAAAAAGAAGCTGGATCAAACCAACGACTTAAAGAGTCTCTGATTAAAAATGCCAGAGAAAAGGGGGACACCAAAAAGTGTCCCTTCACTAAACTCTACTCTTTTATTTATACGCATATCAGTATGCAGAGACGATACTGAGATTGAGCTCTTGTGGTCTTTTCTTTGGGTTTAACCTTGGCTAGGACGTGGAGCCTTTTTTATTTGTTATTTTATAAACCAGCATTCGTGATAAGACTCTTACCAATTTTCATGGATTAACACGAGTGGAAACATTTAATTGTGTGCATCCTAGTAGTAGATTTTACCTGTCATACATACAAAGACAGAGCTCAGAGCCAGTTTTCAAAGAAGAAAGTTTTAGTATGTGATTCTGGTAACAAGTATCCATCTCATTATGGAGACTATGAAGTTTCTGGTTAAAAACCAAAAAGGATATCAAAAAGAGTGTGATGTGTTTTGCTTAAACAAGTGAAGCATTATTGTGTATTGTGGCTTGTTTTGGGATGGTGGAACACGGTCTTGTTCCTTCTGGGTGTTGTGGGGTGAACTCAGTGAAACACCAGTTAATGGCACAGAGCCTGACGGCCCTCGAGACTTGCCTGCACTTGGACACTTACACACAAGTTATTCTTTCACCATACTACTCTTGTGAAACAGGCTTCATTTATCCAGAGGGGTTGTTAAGTGGTGATTATTGGTAAAGTAATTGGAAGTATACAGTGATGGTGGTTGGACAACTAAGAAGGTTTACTCTTGAAGTTGGACCAGTGGGACTGCTCATAGCAGCCTAGCCTTAAGCACACACAGTGTAAAGATAAGGCTGCATCAAGCTGTTAAGTATTATTACAGGGGTGAGAGTGGAGGTTTGGCTGATACCCACTGTGGGGCCAATGGTAGGTCAGACATAATTTAATATGTATTACAGGCTTCTATATAAGGCTCACCAAACTTTTTGGTCAATTTAACTATGTTTCTTAGTTCTATAACTTCAGTTTTCGTGTCATCCAAGACCTGTCATGGTCAATGCTAATGTCAGCTTTAGGAAATAGTCTGTGCTTGACTTTGTTGATGCTGGACTTTAGGAATTGAGTCTGCAGGGGAAAAGAATGAAGTGTATCATGTGTGCCTCAACATTGGGGTCATGGCAAACTTTTCTTTTGGAGGTATGCTTGTATGTTTTGGCTAAAGTGAGCTTGTGGCTGCTGGAAAGCTCCACAAGTCTCAAGCCGTTGATCTCCTCCCAAACCAAAATGTCAAAAAACCACTGGACTTATGTGCCCTGTCCTACTTTGGCAATCCAATTGTGACATGACAATGATCAGGGGCCTCATTTATAACCGTTACGTACTCACAAAACGGGGCCTGAAACGTGCATATGCCATTTCTCACGCAAACTTAATACATTTATAAAAACAATCTTGAAGAAAAAAATTGTGCTCTTTCATGCAAACTCTGACCCATGAGTTCAAACATTTTGGAGACGGGAAAGTGACAATGCAGACATGAGGTGGTGAACTGAAGCAGATTATTGATCCACTTCATCATTTACATTAACCAACAGCTTTATTTGTGCTCGCACTACATACCTGTTCAATAAGAACCTTCAATTGCAAAATATATGAAACAACCTACAGCAAATTACGTTCAGCAGAGTTGCAGAGCCGAGTCATTAATAGTTTTATTAATACCTTCTAATGCTGTGCCTGTATCATTAAGGATGAGTGTGTATATAATCGCTGTAGTGAACGTGACTGTGCCATCAGGTGCACAGAGTGCACATATTTTGGTACTTCTTAAAATCAGTGTGGTTAATTGCCTGTCACAGGATAAGGCAGGGCTAGAAGGTGTTGTTGTAATGTGTCCCTGCAGATATATTATGTCATGGCACTGCAGTGATAGGTTTCAACAGCATTTAATATGATTGCTGGAGTTCAGTAAGAATGCTCATCCAACATTTGTCACTTTTAAGAATTCAACTATTGACAATTACTTTAAAGAAATGCTTCAAACAATTTCCTCTTGAAGCTCTTTTCTTTTGTGAGTGATTTATGTAAAGTCTTATACAGTATATAGTCTTTTTGCAATCATTTTTTTCTCAATGATAACATGTGTTTTCATGTGTATTTATTTACTAAGGCGGCTGAAAAACTTGTGATTCTCTTGCACATTGTTACGTGCCGTGTTCTGTCTCATCTCCTCCAGGTGTGTGCTCTTGCAGCACCTCCACTGGCACAGCTGAAGCCACTCCAGAATCAGGCAGAGGCTGATAAAACCTGAGCAGAGCTTCAGATGTTGCCAGTGTGCGAAGTGGCAGTGTGGAACGAGTGGACTGTGTATGAATGTGTGTTCTTTGTTTGCTGCTTTCTGTGTATTTTTTGAACTTCTGTTGCTGCTCTTTTGTTGTCATGATTGATTTCAGTTAGTTTTTCTTTGTTTGCTTATTCCCCCTTCAGTTTTGTGAGGAGTGTTTTGTGTAGATCTTACTGTTGTTAATACAAATACTTGATTTAACTTGAATGCATCCTGCTGGTCACTTGCTGCTGGTTTATTTTTAATTGTTTGTCCCTCATACCCTGGACCTCTCAGGGGATGGAACACAACTGTTGCAAACATTGTCAAAGCACTAACATCACTCACTGCTTCACAAAGCTTTTGTTCTGTGTGAATCATACAGGTTTAGGAATGATACATTAGTTGTGTGAAAGCTGTTACTTTACATCACAGATGTTCTGAATACTAAACCTCTAAGGATTTATTGTTGAAAATCTTTATCCCAAACAAAAAGGCTTCATGACCTGAACACAGTGTAGGTTGGATTCTCTTCCTGTAAATCACAGATACAACAGAGGCCTTATTTCATTCAACACTGAGTATTTCTTTGAAGGGCAGCATCACAGAACTTTTAGTGTCCACTTTTTAAACCTAAACAAGACCAACTGTGATTCAAGTAATTCCATCACATCCAATGAACAGGAGAGGCAGCAGAGGAGCAGGCACTGAGGTAGTGATGATGTCATTGATATTTGACATTACTGTAACTGCATCCAGGTCCACATGCAGGCTTGGAGAACGGGCTCCTGCTGGCTGAACACGTTGCATGTGTTTTAGCTTAGAGGAGCATGTGGTAGGGTTACGCTGCAGGACACCATTAACCCGACACAGTGTGTCAGACAGACAGACAGAGTATAACTCACCACAGTTCCTTAACCTTCCCGACACACACTGCAAACATACGCCATTGCAACGACACCAAAGAGCTCAGCACTAAGTTAACAGCCCCCAAGAGGGAGGGGAGAGTGTTGCCAACTCTCAGATCACTTCCTGTACATATACCAGCCTCTCCTCCACCTCCTTAGTGTGTATGTGTGTGAAGGGGAGAGGCCATGACTATACAGAATCCATCCCTGTCTTCTCTTCTTGGAGGGGCTGTGGACCACCATGGAGTGTGTTCAAAGACAGCTGCTGGTTGTGGGAAATTATCCCTCTCTGTAAATGTTTCCCCTTTATTTCTCCGTTTGCTCCTTTTTAGCTTCAAAAGTCACGCTTCGCTTGCTTTCTGCGGAGCAAATTGGGATTGCACAGGACTGGTAGCACAGTAAAAATGATTCAAATGGAACAGCTGCATAAAGTGGATAGCGTAACGTCACTACTATGCTCATTTTTATTTTAGCGCAAATGATTTACATTACAATTGTGGGCAGATTTACCTTATCTTACTGGGAGTGTGCTCTTTTTGATTTTGATCACTATAGCAAATGTATCATCATATGCTTTCCTTTCAATCACACATTATTTGGAAGATAAAAGCAGCAAAGAAAGAACAGGGGCTGGGTTTGTCAATGGCAGCCCTGGGCACAGACAGTTCTCTGCCTGTCACATACCTGCTGCTGCCACTTCCCTTTAGCATAAGCAAGCGTGAAATGTTTACTTGAACACATTTCTGTGGGAGAGCGTGGAATCGGAGCTGGCACAGGCTGCATAGGAGGTGCACCGATGTGACAGATAAATAAAACAGGGTGAATGAGAGAAAGACAGGGGATGAGAGAGGAGGATGCTGAAAGCGAGAGTGTCTGTGTGCATGTAAGCGTGTGCATAAGATAGTGAAAGAGCAACTGCCACTTGCCATTGTGCCCGCTCCGCAGCTGAGGTGAGTCTTCAGTGTGGGATAAATCCAACCTGATGCACCCGTCCCTGTGCCTTCAAAGCATGCAGACATTGCCATGCTGTTCACGTCACAGAACAGGCACACATTAGCTGTCAAACTCCTCTTTCATCTCACAACTTCAAAGAGGCCCATTGATTACTCTAAGTGGCCATTACCAAACATCCAAGCCTGCCGTCTCAGTCAAAGGCAACCACTGACAAAGAAGAAGGCAAAGTCATCATGAGGCAGAATCTGAAGCGGATGGAAAGGGCAGCAAACCACAGACAGAGAGGCGGCAGAGTCAGGCGACAGAGAATAAAAACACCAAAGAGGAGAAAATATCACTGGCAAAATAAATAAACAAGAGCAAACAATGGAAGAGACAGACACTTTTGTATGTGTACAAACAAGGCACTCTTGTTGAACGCGTGGTCGGAGAGTGATGTGAACACGGGATCCGCTGAAAATGCCCCCCCGGTGATAGCAGAGGACAACGGAACAGAGCTGAGCTGCTGTCTGCCGACAGACTTGAGCAGCGTCTGGGTCCGAGAGATGGAGAGTAAGAGATTCAGACAGAGACAGACAGGCTCTGGAGAAGCACAGCTGTATTCACAGCAGAGCACTACTCACTGTCCGATCTTACACTCATTTGATACGTTATCTATTCTGTACTTTTTGCACAAAAATCAAAAGTGCTTTGTTTTTGTGCAGACAGGAAATGTCATGTAAACGTATGTTTACTGTAACACAGTATTGTTTTAAAAGGCTGACACAGATTTAGTTCAATAAAACTGTCTGGTATTTGTGTTTTTATACTCCATACCTTCACATAGGAAGTACAAACACATTTAGGGGAAAGATTGTCACTTGAAACACAAAGAATCCTGACATTAATAAAGATTTTTGTACACCCAAATGTTGAAACGACTTCAGGTTATCTTTGGCACCAAGTGGAGTTGCTGTGGTTTACTTGTGGCCCAAATCTTTCCATGCATTATGTTGGCCAAATGACTGTGATGCAGTGTGACAGTATGCGCCTAATCTGCAGGGCAGAAACTATCTTGCTATGTGGGATTGCACTCTGATTGGTGTGATGTTTTGATTATCACAGTTCATCAAGGTGATTATACACTAAAAGATTCCATGTCCTACAGCTTCAGAGCCATTTCTATCACTCACCGTTGGGCGTTTTCACTTTGGTGCCTGCTGCACATCTCCAATCTAAAATTGACATGGAAAATATGTGCTAGGAGTTGACTTCACATTATATTAAAAACGACACCTTTTTTTAAATGTTGTGAAGGACAGGCTCTCGGTCGCACAGCCAGCGGATAAACAAGGCTTTCTGGTTACAACACTTCACTATGGCGATTAACAAGCTGTGTGTAGAAAGATAAGTCTTGGATTAGTCCTGCAGTCGACACACTGGTGGTGTGGACACACACTCGTGCAAGTCACAGCTGGAGTTCAGCAAAGTGACACACACACACACACACAACGCAGGCAGTGTGGCCCTTTTTTAAGTTAATCTATACATTGTGGCCCAAAGCAAACAGATGTACTGTATAAAATATGGGCCAGATTAGAGTGATAGAGCTCAGGGAGTAGAGCAGGTTGTCCTCCTACCAGAGGGTCGACAGTTCTATCCCAGACCCCAAATTGACCCTGACGGCTGTGCCATTCTCATAGATTGGGTGCTGCTCATAGCACTTTATAAATGTTTGTGTGAGTGGGTGAATGGTACTGTAAAGCTAACCCTAGCCCTTTGCTTGGACATCAAAACTAGACAGTTTTGCTGTGTGCATGCAGCGTCCGATTCACAAAGTTAGCAGCTCCTGAACTGCAACTTTGATGTGTGATTTCTTTATAGTCGCTGAAATTTGTAGTGATCCTGATTGCAAAATATTTACTTTGGCCACAGTCTGGCTCCACCTGAAAATATGATATAATGACTTGGCATAGTTCACCTGCAAGATGTACAGTATGCGTGCACATGCAGCTGCATCTGTCACGCAACATTCAACCATGCCAACAAGGTGTTTAATGTCCACTATCCACTCAAAGCTATAGAGCTATAAACAACTATAAATGGCAGGAAAATATATGTGGTCTTCCAGTTGTGTTCTAATTCATCACTTCAAAAAAGGGTTCTCATGTCCAACTTTTAATTGGTTTAAAAAAAAAAATCTGATTGGTGCTGAGTGCCACAAAATGCCAGTGATGGAACCCTCATTAAAGCAACCTGTTTGCCAAGCCCATTTAGTCCATTTACTGTGGTTTTATATTGACATCTGGCTCCAATGCATACTCCATATACTCCTTTTTTGTTGAGTTCATAATTCCTGTCATCATGACCAACATTTCTGTTTACTTTATTATATTGCTGGCACATTGGTAGTGCAGGTGTAATTGGGGTTGAATTGCCATTCAGTGTGGGCTGACATCAGTCAAAGCCAATCCAATGAGCTCTGTCCTTGTACAAGTGGTACACATCATGACAAAGTGACAGTTTCCACATACATAGGAGAGGTCAGACAGATTCTCCTGAGAGGAAACCAATGTTTCTGCCAGGGAGGTGCCGAGCCTGGATATACTGCACCCAAAAAGAACTGCCATGATCTGATATTCCTTTTTAAATTAAAGTCACAGTTTTGAAAACATTGATATCCTTGTCACATAATGTGATCGCATGTTATACACTGCTGATAAAAATGCTTCATCAGGGAGTTAATGTTGTACCACCAATACTGCAAATACCAGGAACTATGTTGGTAGTGTACGTAACTGACCAAAAATACAGAGCGTGGACAGTACATATTGTAATGTGACCTAAACAATCAAAAATTTGTGAATGTGAAGTTAAAATATCACCAAGGTAACAGTGTTCCAAAAGATGCCAATCATAATAGCATATGTGGATGCACCACAACATGAAATCAGTATCTTCACATTGTGATGTGGAAAGTGGGTCCAAATATAACAATATGGGAGAATCTGGTCCATGATGCACGACTTAACACCTCTGTGCAATTCTACAACATTATGTTCTTTCCACTTTAGTCTGAAAAGCAAGTGTTGTTTAAGGGGAAAGGTTGTGTGGTCTGTATAGGCCTTGACGCTGTAGGCCACAAGTCTGACTCTGAACAAGGGTATATTCAATATGTTTGAGGTTATTGTCTGAGAGCAGATACCATTAAGTCAGCGGTAAAAAGGATAAAAAGAGCAGATTACCACGTAATAAGGAGGTGGAGGTGTTGTTGGTGTTGTCTAGACTTGCCACAACAATCTGCTTCACCCCCATGGCAACAAGTTACCAAACTGGTACTAGGAGCAATCAATTGGAAGCCAATACATTTCACCCTTTGCCAGTGTACATTCATATTACTTGCCAGCATAAAACTGCAGCCTGAAAATCCGTTTTTTGCCTGCTTTATCACATCCATGTGCCTCAGAGGAAAAACTTGACTCTGAATCAAATATTTTGAATGTATTGGCATGAACAGCGTTGTACCAATCACCACAACTTGTCTCCTCCTCATGTGTGCTGATGATGTCAGATCTGCAGGCCGACTGCAGGGAAATGTTAATGACACACAGTAATTTTCTGTGTCTGTGTACAGACTGTGCAGCAACCCATCACAACAATATGCATGCGTATTGGTCATCAGAGAAACATTCAGTGAGCAGCGTGTGTGTGTGTGTGTGTGTCAGACATTTCCATCAGTGTGGCAGGGAGGTAACACTGATTTATCTGTCGTCATTAAACTGGCGCCATTATTACTGTGCCCTGCTCTCCTATTACAGCTGAGCCAGGCCTGCAGCACAACACACACCAACACCTTACTGTACACTCTACATCTGCAGAGCAACGAGCACTGCTTGTACAACAAACATGCAGGGCTGTGTCACATTATTTTGAAATGTAGTCAGCTACTAATCTTCTGCAAAGGTTAGGGTTATTCATGAAGAGCCTAAATACCTGGTTTGCATTCCTGGCTTGAAAGGGTCTACATCAACTAACATCTAACTTGCCCACCTACTGTCAGAACAGATGGGTGAACAGAGGCAATGCAGCAGTGTATGGTAGCGATACCATGCAAAATGTAACTGCCTGAAATATGGGCATGTTAAATATCCCTGTTCAGGGTGAGGCAAAACAATAAAATCCACACTAACCACAGTAAGCAGGAAAGTACTGTTTAACCTTTGTGTAATTTGGGTGAACTGACCCTTTAAACTCAGACCCTGCACCTCAAATAATCCAGAGATTTGAGCTGCAGTGAAGTGCCCTCACTTTGTAGATTTGGCTTCTTGCAGTTACTGTAGAAGGCATTTGTGTTCACATAAAGACACTCCCTGCCCTCTCACACATACACACACACACACACACACAGTGGTTATTCATTCCCTCTGCTGCTGCACAAGCCAACAGATCCTGACTGCTTTCTTTCTTTGAGTGTTTATATATTGTATGTGTAAGATCTCAGAGGCAGATGGTGCTACCAGGCATCTATATGTTTTATGGCCCTACCCGCTCAGACTCAAAGAATTGGGATGCTAAAAATCTTGTAAAAAGGATGAACGGATGGAGCCAATAACGTAATCATGTGGAACACCTGCAAAGTTGCATATGGGTAATTTCAGGCCGACGCTTCGTCAGTTGCGAGGCCCCACCCACCCATATGGAGCGCTGGAGCAGAGGGGGACACCGTCACTCATCCTTTTTCTCTTTCTACCCCACACACCCACAACAACCACAAGCTGCAACACAGGAGGTGTGAGCACACTAGCCTAACTGGGCAACAGCACTTCTTTGTTACAGGGAATTATTACAAATAGATCAAATACTGGACAGTATGAGGGGTATTTTGATGGGTCATTCTGAAGGCTAATCCAAATTTAGTCTTTTGCTCCACTTTTGTGGAGACAACTGGCGTTATCTTGTCTACCATTTCACACAGTGTTGCAATTCCAGTGTCAGGAAACAGGATCGCCCATGCCCACACAAACAGAGCTGTTTTGGCAAACTACCGGCCATGTACACTGGTCAAACTGTATGCAGTAGAGATATCACTCAGTCAGTCAAAAGACAAGAAGGTACCAACTCTCACCCAACGCTATTCATCATGAATGCTACACATTTATAGAAACGCTCACACAGCTTTTTTCAGATTTCAGTGAGTATTGATAACCAGGTAGGCAGAGCATTAGCTAGCAGATGGCAAACAAGCAACTTTGAGTTTCTGAGGCCAAAGCACTACTATGTTTAGAGATGAATCAGGGACAAATGGGAGAAAAACAGCAGGAAAATAAGACAGAAATTGGGACAAAGACTTGATTCTAACAACAACCACAATAAAAATGTCAGGGCACAGATTGATGTATTAATGATTTATTGATCGGAAAAATCATTAAAAAAAACAGCCTTTATCTTTTTCTTGGCCTGCACTGATACAGGGGCGTTGACTCAGTTCTATTGCTGTACAAGAAGTCATATTTTATTATCTGTCTGCACAAAATGGGCATAATTTATGAGTGAAGGTTCAAGTCTATTGCTGATTAATATGGTCAGTCGTCTGTTACTTTGCCGGCTGCCAAGATTTTAGGCTTTCTGAAAAGACAGCCTGTGCAGCTCTGTGTTTGTTGCATGGACGTTATACACAAAAGCTGTGGATGCTTTCTGAGCTGCTGCATGTACATGTTTTGCCAGCCTGATACAATCACAAAAATTAGACGTTATCCAAGTTGCATTTTGGTGAGCAGTTAACCACCACACTGCTGGTTTTAACAGCTCTATTTAGTAAAATACAAGCCTGTCATATGTGCATAACACGGATGACTGAAAAACACTGTTGGGGAACTTCCAGTGAAAATGCTAAATAGTCTTGTTTTTATTTTGGAAAGGTCAACAAGCTACGTTTTGGCTAAAATTATACAGAAGTTAAAATTCATCAATCGCAAAATATAAAGAAATGCTCAATCAGTAACTGGTTAGGATTGTGTAAACCAAATGTAGATAATTTCTTTTGTTGACTGAAGCTGTGTCACAATTCAGGGGCTCCCTTGCACTTAACTGTTAAGTTCAGTTGAAGCCTGATACTACGGCCATCTAGTACCCTATACCATTCCCTAGCTGAAAAAGGGTTTGTCACCAAACCACAGTGAGTCTTGTTCTTTATACTGATATATTAACACCCAGGAGATAAGTGGTTTCATAAATGCTCAAACCATCCCGCCTGACACCATCGATGCAGTCAAGCCCCTAAGATCATAGTTGTTCTCATTATAAAGCATTGCGTTAGTTGTCATGATTGGCTGATGGGATAACTTCAAGAACAAGCAGGTCAACTTGTGTTCTAATGAAGTGCTCGGTGAGTGTGTGTGTGTGTGTGTGAATAAAGTTGAGATGTAGTTTCTCATCATTGCCACAAGACGTAAGTAAAGAGCAACATATTACAGATACGTTTTGAAAAATATATTAAATAAACTGTAAACCGGATTCAGTGTTATGTTTTGTCAAGCACACTCTCGGTCCCACATGGAAACATTACTGTTGACTAACCATGTATCGGTCCACTTGTTCTAGACCTGCAACACGGTGGCACATGTCAGCTGATTAGTGGATCATTGCAGTGTCAAGACGGTGTATTTTTATACTCCTTTTTGTGGCATATGCGATGCAGGACCCTGCTGCTCACAGACCACTGACAGGTGTAACAGTCAAGGACAGTGCTGTCACTTCACATTAAGCGACACATAAATCCGGACAGGGAGTGAGGGGAGCTGATATTTCTGATTCTCTGATTCTCTATCCAGGCAGACATAAATCCAACAAGATGAGCACTATCCGTCTTCTTTTTAATACGAGTGCAGCCCAAGCTACCTGTCGAATACTACAAGTTATTAAAAAGACCTCCTGCTATATATACATGATACACAACAGTTGTTCACACTGGAACACTGAAAAGCCTCGCAACTGAAAATGCTGACATGCACAGTTCTGTCATTCTTGATGCTACTATATCTTTACAGTACATACTGTACATGTATCAGACAAGTATTCTTAGCAATGTCCACAGGCCATGAGTGACTGGTGTAGTACCATCCTCTTTACCAGGAATCAAATACACGTATGGATTTCACATCTGGAATTCTATGTACAAACTGAAAAAGTGTCATACATCCCTTTTCTATTTATTAAGGTGTGTGTGTTATACAATGAGGTGTACTTCATCTTCACTTTGCTTATCAGTGCAACTCTTTCCCCACCAATTCCTGGTCTATTCAAAGGACAACAAACCGTAATTTACCGATTATGGAGCATCCAGCATTTTGCCAATAACAGCTGTAATAATGTTGGACCATAACAAACCGATATGGCCTCATTAATCCATCACTCGTACCCACAGATCATCAAACAGGGAAAATTTCTGCCATCATCATTAATATCAGAAAACTTATAACTTATATTTTACTGACAAGACTGACATTACATGGAACAGATACACTAACACAGGAAAATAAAATAAGAGTGATCGAACACAATATTTGATTGATAGTTTGAAAAAATCCAATCTGTGCTAATTATCTGATTTGCTGTTGAACAATAAATATAACTACAGCTGAGGGTGACGTTCTCGGTCTTCTTCAGTTTTGACTGAATGGGGTCACAAATGTAAATGTTGACCTCCTGATAGAAGTAGATTGGAAATTCAAGAGATTGTCATAGTTGTAACAGTTCATTCTGAGGGATACAGGGTAAGAGAAGACTATTCTCTCTTAGAATGGTGTGAAAAGTCAGTAAGATGGTGTTTGTACAAATGATAACAGCAATCAGTTTGTAGATAATAGGAGGTAACACAGTTTTCTATTCTGGAAGGAGGTGTAACTGCTTGTTAAATGTTACTTTTTAACACATTTCAAATAGTATTCTGTTTAAATCCAGGAGGAAGAAATATCTCAAAGGGAAGTAAAAATCAGGGCAAATAAACCTCTGCCAAGGAGTTTCTGTTTGTTCCAACATTTATGTTTTCTCTTTGTCCGTCTGTCTGTTATCAGGATTATGCAAAAACTACTGTATGGATTACCACAAAATTTGGTGGAAGGATGCGGTACACTTTTAGTGTGGATCACTTTCTCTGCAACGTTTCCCACAGAATTCGTCAGTGGAGGTGTACGCACATATCGGTCGCTATAGTGCGCAAATATTCGGAGTGTAAGCTACACAGACTAAACAGTCAAAGACACTGTGAGATTACTCGGCTCACTCCGGGCAAACACAGGAGGAGAGAATGACGTTTCCAGTGTTCTTTTATTAATAATTGTCCGCCTCGTCAGGCCACCACACACAGCTTGTGGATCCTCACACGCTCACCCACGGCTGCTCCAGCTTCTCGAACCCAGCCTACTGCAAGAGAACAGAACCAGGTTACCAGCGTGCTCTTATTGATTGCCTAATTACCTGATTCTGCAAAGATGTCCGATCACCAGCTGAGCCACTCCTCCCTGTTGTCACACAAAATACTCAACAGCATCGCTGACACAATGTTTTTATCCTAAATCCTAAATGTCCTCTGATATCCTCTGGAGCCATATTCACGTCCGCACACACACTGCAGACAAACTCTCACCTGAGGGCACTCGCGGGGTGTGCGGTAGCATGGCTACTTCTGCTAGCATCGCCTCTTCTGGTAGATTCAGGCTTAAACATGGTGTAAGTGACTCCGTTTCAAGTAGAATTTTTTTTTCTGTTTTATTTTGTTGGAAGGAGTCACCATTTACTCCAATTGTTTTGGATCTGGTTGCAACGCTGTTTAGCCCTGAAACCCCAAATGTGTTTCGTGGTCTCAAACACTTCACCCACCCCTCGGCATAGTGCTGAGTACATAATGAATGAATTTTCATTTTTCGGTGAACTATCCCTTTTAAAGTTGGGTTGAGCAGGTGACAAATAATGCTGCCCACAGCTATATAGAACAAAACACCAAGTTAGAGATCTCCAATGTTAAGTATAAACAGTTGGTCGGCTCATTACAAAACTGTGGCAGGACAAATTAGAATATGGTGGGCCACCACAGTCTAGATAATTAATGTGAAACACTGCTTTGACATGGTGAGATAGGGCATTAACCTTGGCGGAGGTATGCACTCTCAGAACACCCTTCTAGTTGTATAGTCATTGATACCCCTGTATGCAAGTGTGAATAGAATATGGCTTTTTTTCAAAACAAAATGTATATCAATCTCTTTATCTAAATTAGAATTTTCTTCTGGTGGCAACACATCATGGGCTTCAGAAATGTAATTTAACACAAGAAAAGGCAGATAATTGTACCACACTGTTCATAGAGGGTTGAATCGAAGATAGGAATTTTTTTAATTATGTTAACATTTCAAGTCTTAATAAATATTGGAATACATTTCAGTTCATGAATACCAACAATTTTTGCAGCTCACCAAGAGGTTCTCCTTTATTTATTCCATACTATAAAAATGTGTTATATGTGCAGTGAATTTCACATTTGTCTGTGTTTAATGGTAGAAAAGCTGTGTCTGTATATCAGTTAAAATCTGATAGATAGGTGATGTTTTCCTACATGGTTTGGCTTTTTGGTTTATCACTGTCCAGTGCTCAGTGGCTGCAGTAATTAGAAAGGCTGGGACATGCAATTGCAATGTCCTGCTAAAGCCCCGATCACCAATAACAGCATTTATTGTTTTCTAATCAGCAGCCCTTTGGCTGCTCCGATCACTCAGTAAATAATGGAGATGTCAATATTGTCCCGGTCCTGTGACTCTGGAGCCCACTCACGCCCCCGCCCTCGCTCACTTACTTGCTCCCCCTGCTCTCGCTCACCACTATAAGGCAGCCTCATTAATCACACATTACGTTTGAGGACCGTTCAAACTGTGAAGCGTTGAATACATGCACACACAGATGCACACGAGCATGTACAAATGCCAAAAAAGCATTTACGTGTTTACAAAAAACCCCACAAACACAAATATGCGCAAAAAAAGTCACACAAACGACACATATACACACTTCATTTTTTTCCCACACCACCTCCTCCCTCCATACATTAGTGGTCAAGCAGCCAAAATGTCGTGTTGTCAGTGAGGCAGCTCCATTGATTAGCACTTCCAGCTTCTGCTCTGGCCCAGGAATTACCCCTCTAATCTTGTAGTGAGTTATTTGCTGGAGACCAATCAGCCTGATCAGACGAATTACCCTCGTTGTAACTGCCTGGACGCCTGAAGAACTCCAGCAGCACACAAACATGCACATACACACGAGCAGAGACACATCTGTGCAGGTACAGATATGTGTGAGCTGGCCTCACATGTCCAAATACACATGCGAAGGAAAAACATTCCTATTTGAAAACAAATCCTCTCTTGTACATTGTGACCTCTTAAATCATCTGCATAAACACATGTATGCACATACTGCAGGATGCACCTATCACTGCTCTCTATGATCCATGGCCTACCAAACCACAGTGTCTATTAATACAGCTGCTCATATAATACTACATTTCATACAGCCAGTCAATCTCTCAGTCATTTACTGCTCACTTCTGACCACAACTGCAACTTAAAAGCAATTACATTAGAGGAAATACCACTTGATTCAGCAAATACAATTACACTGTACACTATACTTTATCATGGCCTTTCAACTCCTCCTACTGCTGCGGCTTTGTTCTCCTTAATTGGCCACAGAAACACATGAAATATGCTCCATGTTAACATGGTCTAAAGTGGTTTGTCAGGCAGTCTTACTACTTCAAAAGCTTAATGGGATTTAGGGTTGAGAATAAACTGGTGTTAAGATGCCTGAGCAGCATCCAATTGGCATAGGTATGCACATGTTTGTGTGTGTGTGTATAAAAGTTTGTTCCCTTGTCTTTGTCAATATTTGCATAATTATTCATGATCACTACAGTAGAATACAGAAATATTAGCATGTCATAACAAAACAGAATTAAATATAATTTTAAAAAACTATCATTTTTCTATACAAACCCTCCTTTTCCCTCTCACACCCAATATTCCTCCCCTTCCTCCTTCACCTCCTCCTCCTCTCTCATTCTGGAGGGGAAACAGCAGTGGCGACAGGCGAAGCAGAAACCCATTTTTCAGTTTAAATGCCAAGTGGTTATGTAGCATAATATTCAGTCAGAAATTAACCATCTTTCCCCTGCAGCCTGTCAAGAAATAGAGACTGAGAGCAGCGACTGAGGCTGAAGGGGGTGCAGATTTCTCTGCAGAGTTTGAATTATCAACAGTGGTTTTCTTTACTGCCACTGCAGAGATGCCTCAGTCATATTACATCTGAAATACAGAGGCTAAGGCCTGTAGCTCTTAGGGCCAAGAGATCACAACTTTTGCTTTAGATTTGTGCAGCAAAGATTTTAATGGTTCAAGTGTAGTAAAACGAATTTGTCAAAATGCACTTCAACAGCAAAGGTCTGTAAAGACAGGGGAACTCATCTGGTTTGCTTGGGATCTAGAATCCAGCTTGTCCTGGAGCAGCTGATGAGGGATTTGAAATGTAAAGTTCAAGTTTCAGATCAGTTTGAACAGAGCAACAGAGCCACTCTTTCCTCTCACTGAAGCCTAAACTTGTAAAAAGGCAATACTTGGCCATATTATCTCTCATTATAAGACAAAATGGAACTCAGAGGAACATGCACATCAGCCCCTTCTCGTCTGCCCCGGAAACCCTGCGCCACATTTAGGCCCTTTGATTCCTTGGGACCAGGAATGGGATCGATCGGGGCTTTCAGAAGCAGCTCCTCCATCCATTCCCTTGCGTTAACGACAGCCATAACTCACAGCGCTGGCAGGAGGGAAGCATATATATATAAATTTCACCCCCAGAGCTGTGACCTTTCAGCTTTCTGTCTGACAGCTCCTACAGAAAAAGGTGTCAATTAATGACATTTAGAAAATTCTGTATCACTCCCAATAAGTCTGAAGCTTTTTACAGGAACTCTTCTATTGACATTGAAGACTCATGAGGGTTCTGGTGAAGGAGGGAGGGGAAGGGTGAGAGAGAGAGAGGGACTACAACCCATCATTAATGTCTTTTGCTTTCCATGTCATCATTTTGAACTCAGGGTGGTATGAAGGGCATACATCATTCTGATTGTCCTCAGAATGATCTATTAGTCATCACAGATTTCTTTGTCCAATCTCCTGTGTGTCGCTAGTGTTTTTCTAAATAAATAAAACGAGTATATCCTCATACAAATACTATATGCGGAGTAAGATGCAGCAGGGACTTCAGGAATAACATGAATTCCTTTTAGCTTCATAAGCTGAATAATAAGAAATAATGTGCACAGTCGATTTTCCGTTGGCCTTTTCATTCAGTGGCTTTGAATATGAACCTTTTCTCTGCCCTTCTCTGGTCCCATTCAGCTATATCAGTTCCATATCAGTGCAGTTTATGGAGAAGCAGTGCACTGGTTACCTTCTAGTGTTCAGGAGTAAACAGCTGGCGGTGACATAACCTTTCATGTAGCGCCAGACTGTACGTACACAAATAATTGAAACCCTTGACCCTGTCTAGCAGCATGAGGCTGTAAGTACAAACCTGACATTTTGATACTGCTCCAGGGACCCCCTCCACCACTTATTTTTATATTTCAATAATCCATGGTGGTCAAGGAAAGGAAAAAAAGAGAGGGGAGAGGCACGGGAGGTATGTGAGAAATGTGAATGATTAAGATTGTCAAACCCAAATAATGCTCTCAGAAGACACACTATAAATCAGGTTTTGTGACATTTTCTAAAAACCCCAGCGCACAATATTGGTGAAGGAAGCTGGTTTTATAGCTGAAACCACCCATGCAAACAAACACACACACTGCCCCCAGCCTCAAATGCCATTCATTCATTATTAATATAGCATATTTATTTATCTCAGGCTGTACTTCCCCAACCGTTGAACGTCTGTAACCTTTCCAGTGCAATATCTGCCCGTGTTTTGAGGTCTTGATAATGATATCTGGTTGAATGTGTGGGGGGCCAGCTGGGAGGACACTCACCAGTGGGAAGGTCAGGGAACGATGGACATTGAATTTGCTGTGCTGAAAGTACACTAATGCACCAAGTGACAGGCTGCTTGGGACTGACAGCTATTGACAGCGGTGACAGCAGAAAGCCACAGCGCAGCCTCTAACAGTGGAGGGATGGCGCCGGTTTTGCCAGTGACTGAGGCCTGGTCGGTTCAGTCGATGGTTATCTCTTGTCTCTGCGCCCATCATTATTGCCCCCGCTCTTCCTCTCCCTTTTTTTTTTTTTTTTTAAAAAGCATTCACACTTTAATCATTGCCTCTGAGATGTTGTTTGCTGTCACCTCCACCGAATTTACAACGCCATCAACTTCATTTGCATATCTCCTAATATGGACATTTCCAATTGAGGCAGTCCCCCAACTGCTGATGGCTTGTGTGCTTCAGGGCTGTTATTCCCCCACCACTGCCATCTCCCCCATCACGGCAACAATGTCCAGATAAGAATGATGAAGTTAATTCCTGACCTCCCGATTGACTCGTTCCAACCTATTGTCATTTCCTTCATATCAGTGGTGGGTTGAGTGCAAACTGCGTGACCTGCCCTTGTACCACTTCAGTGTGTTAAATCTGGAAAATTAATGTGCACAATTAATGTGCATTCCCAAACCAGCCTAATTTTTATATTAAAGTACAGACAGAACTCGAGCACTCATTTGCTTGAGGACATCAGTCTTAAATCAATAACCAGCACAAGATACTTGACTTTACCTTAGCTTAGCATAACAACAACTGGAAACGGGGGAAAATGTTAGCTTGGGTTAAAAAAACAAACAACTTCTTTATGGTTATGAATGTTGCATTATATGTTGACCAGTTTTATTAAATGTGATATATCATGTTAATATGAGCTAGGACAGAACCTGGTTAAGTGTTTTCACACTGGTAATGGTCTTTTTGCAAAGGTAATCATCTTAAGTAATAAATCAACATTTTGGAAAATATGCACTTTCATTTTCAACAGTTAGATCAATTCAAAGTGCTCTAATGTGTGCATGGTAAGTGTGTATAGCTGTAGCCAGCAGCCAGTTATCTTAGCATAGCATAAAGACTGCAAACAAAACAACAGCTATAGGTCTGTCCAAACAGACAATAATAGATCTATCACCATTTCTAAAACTAAGACATTCCATCTTGTCTGATTAATCTATAAGAAGACATGTTTTTAATACACAAGATGACGTGCAAATTTCCTACATTATATTTATTTATTTGTCCTGTTTTATTTCACTGACTTTCTGTGTATAAACATGTTCAATCAAGGAAATATATCCATACCACCAAAGGATCTTTACCCCGTTCCAATGCTCATCTCCTCCTCTTGTCCATAGCTGCATGTTATTTTGATACACAGCTGCCATCTGTGTGAAATATTAATGCAGTGGGCTGATTTGGGGTGTCGAGCAGTGTCACTCATTTGGCTTTTAATCACGCGGCAGCTTGAGAAAAATAGGAGGGAAAATAACTTCCCTTCCTGGGTGGCTGTCAAAGTCTTCCCAAAGTCATCCGGCACGTAGGGCGTCATGCCTGTCGTCTGTCTCTCCTCTCATTGACAGCTGCATTTTTGGCTCATCTCCGAGTGGCTGAGCACTTTCACGTCTAGCCCTCTTTCAGCCAAAACAAGTACACCACCCATGAAAAATTAAATACAACACCATCTCAATTCAACACAAGGCCCTCTTGAGCCAAGGAGATGCTAAATGTTCCGCTGCATTTCAGTCAAACTGGTTGCATTAGGAAAACCATTTGTGTCACAGACCGCTGACAGTGATCAGTGAGTTAGCCAGACAATGTGATGATAAATAGCTGCATTGTTTGTGTATAGCATTGAATATAACACCATGGTGTCCCTTAGAGTTAAAAAAACAGTAAGGCATTATCTTACAGAAAATACATTTCTAAAAACTATGTTTTAGATGTTTATTTGATTTAGTTTGCTGCAATAAACACCTCATAAGAAGAAAGATGATTCAAAGGAACAAAGGGTCCAATCTATGATTAATGAGATTGTATTTATAATTTTGCAAAATAGCATAAGCATAATTATGACATTAATCAGCAGACCCCCACTGACAGCATTAACGTTCTAGTGATTTCAATGTAAAACTCTTATATGATTTTTCAAATCTATAGGCAGTGTCTTTTTTAAAGAAAATAAATCTGTTCTATATTCACAATGAAAGACGGACACAATTTTAACATTTCCTTACTTTCCTTCAGAATGTATCTGATCCCTCCATGCCCCATTATCTGGGTTTTTAATAAGGGCATCTAATTAATATTTATGGCATAATTGCCTGTTTTCCACTTTATTTTCTTGAGGAAGAGGCAACAAAGCTAAAATACTGCTGTTGTTAATTAAGACAAATGCATTAATTATTAAAGATGCAAACATGTCAAGCAAGCATAACTAATTATTCTAGCGTGTTAACAGTTGTTTAATGTTAGCAGCAGCTGAATTATTTAGGGCACATGTGCCATATTTGGTTGTTTGAAATGTGCCGTGGTAAGTGGGGTGAGGAAAGTCGCAGCAGGATCTCACAATAGCTGAGTGAAAAAAAGCAACACGAAAAAACTTTTACAGATGGGGCCCATCTGACTATAATTGCTCATTACAGGTGAATGTGAATAGGATGAGGATGTGGAAGGAAGAGGTGGTGTTAATTTAGGCACTACAAACTGTCAGGTTTTGGCCAAGGTAATGCAGAAGCTGTTTCTGAATGTGTGTGACGTGTTTCTTTTTTGGGATTTGGACAGGAAGGCATCAGGGATTGAAGGTAACGGGATGTGACAGCAGACAATTTATGTTGTTATGTCTTAATTGTCACCTGATGTGCATGCAATCTGGAATGCTGTCAAAAAAAAAGACGCTTCCTCTCGGTGGAGTGCGAGGATGAGGTGTTAAGACAAACAGGCTTGATTTGTTCATAGCCATGCACAGTGGCGTGGGTTTGACAAACTTAGGCCTTACAATCAAGTCTGAGTTTGATGCCTGTCGGACTGTAATCTGTGACTGAACTGTCACTTAAGTCCCTCATGTTTCGCTGCAGTACATAAACTATGTACCACCTACACAACAGGATCTCACTACACGACACCTCCCACAAACACACTGCCTACACACACAGAAATCTTGATACAACGTCCAATTAAGTTACTTTAAAGGGGATCAGCACTATACCGAGGATTTCAGCCCATGAAAACTGTCATATGAAAATTGTCAATTAGTCAAGAGCTGAAAACGTTGTCACTTTTAATCATTCTCAGTCTGTTGTTTCCAGTTCGCACACTGATACATGTCAAGTGTGATAGTCTCAATAAAAGTAATTACATCAACCTCCATATAATCATCATTAAATAAATCATGAAGTAAACATCCATATACGCCTCCCATCAGGTACATTAAGGCTCCATTTTGAACACCTAAAGAGAAAAAAAAAAACTTCAGTCCTATGTGAGAAATGTTTTTTTAATCTTTTCACATGATTTTCTTGGTACAGTCATTAGAAAATTTCCAGTAAATTTCCGGAAACTTTCCATGGGAAGTTAAGGTGGGGAATTTTGGAAATATTCCAAATTGGAAAATTTTCATGAGAATTATGGGAATTAACTGTAAATTGGGGGTAATTTAAACAAACTGGATCATATCCAAATATAAATGTAACTATTTTTCTTTTTTCATAAGCAGACATCCATAATGCAAAATAATACAATTAAAACACATGACATTTCAACAGATTTATTTGAGTAGAACTTTAGTTTTATTTCTTGTATGAAACAATTCTTTAATGAACAACAAAAACATGAATGTTGAGTAGCCTCTTAAATGGTCAATGAAATGAAAAATAGCTTATGTTTAGCACCTATTTAATATTTCCAAGTTAAACATTAATACGATTATAGATCAAATATATTTACGCCATAACATTATCAAACTTTACTTGACTTCAGATAGTCCTCGGGCTCAAATGTGTGGCTTCAATAGTCTTGAAATCAGATGTGCATGTGATGGAGGAATGCACAGTGCATGTAGGGGGTGTGGCCTCAATAGCCCTGCAGTAAGCAGTGTGCTGTGTGCATGTGATTGAGTGTACGTGAAGTAAATATGGTTGTTTTAGCTAAAATTATGCTACAATATATTTTCCCCAACTTTGAAAATTCCCTGAATTTTGCAACCCTACTCGCATCAGAATGTATTAGAGGACAAATGGAAAAAGTTGCTCAAATTTTGTCTTCTGAAGAGAAAACGTTGTGACTGGAGCGTTGCTGTGTCAAAAAGGACATATTCAGCTTATATATATATATACATATATATGTGTGTGTGGAGGTGAGTGGGCTGAACACCTTCACCTGTAGCAGATTGAGGATCATTCAATGCAGGTGAGAGCTGTTAGCTGACTGATCCTCAGGTTTAAAAGACAGTCATGGAGAATATGCAGTGACTCTGCGTCAGCCCTCACAAGTACAAAAACAGGAGAAGGAAAAAAACATCAGGATTTATTGCTTGAAATATAATTTACAGTTACATGAATGGGAAAACAAGGAAGGGATATAATGTTCATGTGGGCGCCAGCTCATGTAGGAATTTTAGGGAAGAAGAGGGCTGATAAGTTAGCAAAGGAGGCAGTGAAGAGAGAAGGTGTTGAGGTCAACATTAGGTTGTCAAAGTCAGAGGGCAGAGGCATAGTGTGGAAGAAGTCATTCAACAGTGGCAGCAGAACTGGGATACGGAGACAAAAGGAAGGCATCTACATTCAGACAGAGCAGTTTAGAAGCAAGTAACAATAAGCAGACTAAGCATCGGGCACAGTAATCTTAACGGCACACTTCACATTATGGGGAAACACCCAACTGGATTGTGTGACTATTGTCAGGAAAACATACTTAAATCATGTGGGAAATTTGTACAGGAGAGACAAATAATGATGGATTATCTGAAGGGAACAGGACGGACTGAGGGCAGTGAAATGAACATTAGAATGTACAGATTGGGCAAAAAGGGAGGTTTTTTATTCTGACTGGACTAGACAAGCAAATATAAGACAACGGCATAATGAGAGAATGGAACCTGAAGGTGTCAGTAATGCAACATTCTGGATGCCAGCTGCTGTAAAACTACAAAAAGAAGAAGACGTCATGGAGATTCACTCAAGACCGAGACACTCGGAAGACAACCGAGACATGGGGGACACTTGTCTGCAAAGCCAGCCCCCAGCAGGAAGTGCTGCGACTTAATGTTGAGCTTAATTTATCTTTGCAAAATACTTTATTAAATGAAACGAGCAAAGTAACAGAACCATCTCTGTGTGAGGGAGAGCCCCGTGGCATGGTCAATTGCCACAGTGTGTGTATATTATATATATATATATTTTTTTTTTTTAGTATAACACACACACACACATCCGTTCTCTCTCGTATGATTTATAAGCTGATTTTGACATGTGGGCACAGTAACGCTCATTTTCTGCTATATATTTTTTGCCAAGGTCATTGGCAAGCAAGCCCCCTTAAGTTTTTCCAGCACCATCCCCTTTCGTCCTCCTTCCATCCCTCCGTCCCTCCCTCCTCTTTCAGCCTGATGGCCCCATGAATCATCCCGTCTTCCCCATCGAACTCCCCGATGCCTCCTTCCCACCACAGCCACCCCAACTTCCCCAATCCTTCTTCATTCCCGCTAACAATTTGGTAATGAAATATTGATTTTTAGTTAGATTCAAATGGATGTTATTAACTTTGCATTGATAAATCACTCCCCTCTCTTGCTTCTTCATCTCCCCCTCTCTCTGTTTTGGATAGAGTGCTGGTAGGAACACCTGATTCACAATGAAGCCTGGAGGTCTGATTTGCTACATGACCTACAATGCTCCTTTTGGAGGCCACTCCATGTTTTCCTCCCGTACAAACTCACTCCTTCACTCACACACACAGGCTCCCTGCATTAAAAGCTGTGAATAGATACTGATTACCTACTGTGGTCAATGACAGTGGCTTATAACATATTTTATTGAATGTTGTGAACTCAGAGGAAGTGCCCTTTTCAGAGTGAGCCATGCGTGGCATTGCAATGTCCTCTGCAGCTAAAGGCAAACATGATTATGCTCTCACTACAAAATGAAATGTTTTAAAGTGGTGAGGTGCTGCTGCTGTATGATCAATCCTGAACCTTATTTATTTTTTTATTTATCGATTTATTTATTTATTTATTTAGCAACACAACACAAAACAGGTCAAACAATCTAATTTAGATTTATCAGAAATGCTGTGCTCAGGTAAAGGTCAAGGGTAGAAATACCATTGAGAGTAGAGGGAGGTTTCACAAAAAGCATAAAATGTAAGAAAAAAATCTGTCTCCAGCTCATCATATCCAGTTATCTGCTTTAAAAAGGGGAATATTTAAATCCTTCAATAGTAAACAAATGTATTTATTTGGCAAACAGTCTGAGATCCCAGCCCTGGGACCCCTGACCGAACACCATTTCATGTTCTGTAGCTGAATTCATACGTTGAGGAAACTGCTGCTGGGGTTAGTTATTAGCAGAAAGATTTTATTTAGCTATGGTTTCACCAAATATTGTGTATATTATGAAAAAGTGTACCTTTTGTAGACAGCAATAGTAGAGAGAGGATTGTAAATGGCAGAAAAGAGGCTCTGCTGGTCATACATGGTTGGCAATGTAAACATTTTTCATTCATGAGCAACCTGTCAACAACCATAACCCCCCTTTAAATTAGACTAGTGTGCATGGCGGTAGCATTAGCCAGCATTGTAGCATGTTAACCTACAGGTGTATTTACTATATATTTGTCACAATGATCACACTATATATTTGTCACAATGATCACACTAACTGTGGAACCCTTATTTTCATTTTAGTCTACCTAACCTACACACTTAATATCAAATACTCTGCACATCAACTTAAAAATAATAACAGTTTTGGATCATTCAACATTTTATTGATATTGTAAAGCCAGTTGTTTTTGTATCTTTTTTTTTACACATAAATGAGTTTTCAGCACGGCCCGCTTGCTATGCTCAGTGTCACTGCATAGTTTCATAGCATCCTGCTCACACGTCACCACCTCCACCAAATCCAGAATTAAAAACAAGTACTTGACACAAGATGGACGTAGTGGACAGGCAGAGCCCAGGGGACACAACTGGGGTTGCATATGAGGCGTCTGTTACTGGGAGGGCCATTTACATTTCTCTCTGCGCATTTTCACTGACAGCGACACAATTTCCTGTTCCATCTGGCGAACTTTTGACTGGGAGCCAGGGACTGAAATGTAATCTTTCGTGCACGCAGTGCACTCGGCCTCCCCAGAGTATTTCCCCACCAAAACCTTGAACTGTGCTCGGGTAATCTTTTATTCCACGGTCCTGCTGTTTTTAGCCTGTGAAACAATGGAGCAGTCGAAAACAGACTGACTAATATTCTGGCCATAAGATTGCTCCACTGTCCCCAGGTTGGATTATGCTCATACGTGCGTGCACAAACACACACACACACACAGTCGGCTAGAAGAATTTAGATTACAAGCCACTTTTTTTTGACCATCTGCTTGACAGTCATTTTCTTCTTGAGTGTTTCCATATTTTTTTATATCAGATACATTTTTCCAATCACACCCTGTTGGGAGATTGAAGGAGAGAGTGGGCAGTGGGGGTGACAAGGAGTCTCTATATGAACTGGAATGTGGCTGGAGAATGTTGGGTTTGAGGTCATGTTGATACCTTCGGAGAAAGGTTCACTGTAGATTTACAGTAACAAGTAAACATGGCATACCACTATGATTTAAGTTTAGACATCAGATCACTGCCATGCAGCTTCCCACATGATGACACCATGCATGCAATGTGAGTGTTGGCTTGTCTGTGACAGCAATTGGCACAATTTAGACAGACAGACAGACAGACAGATAGATAGATAGGGGTGGGACTCAGGAGATAGGGGTGGGACTCAGGAGATAAAGGTCATCAAATAACTATCTTTGTCCTTGGGCAAAATATTGAACCCCAAATTTGCCCCTAATGGCTGTGCTGACAGTATATGACTGGTGGGTGATAGTAACAGTGTTGTGGTTAGAAACATGAGTGTGTGACTTGTGCTGTAAAGCGCTTTAAGTGGCCGATAAAACTGGAAAACCGCTATATAAATACAGTCCATTTACCATTGGTGTTAACAAAATGTAAATATGTATCCCAAATATACTGCGCACCATATCTTACACCGCAAGCATCATGACAGACTTGCTAGTTAGAGGGCACATTGTGTAAAATCTAAATCTACAAGGATACGGTCCTGAGGATAGTTGTTTGGAATCAACCAATATTTCTGTTTCTCAGGATGATTCACTGACCTGACTGTGGAATGATTTCACTGTAAATGCTTTGTACTGAAGAAGCTCTCTTTAAGAAAACAGACTTTGGAGTATCAGGGGAACAATTTTAGAGAGAAGTTGCGATTGATCAGTTCAAACTCTCAATTTCTACCTACGAAAGTGGGTGATTATTTTTTCATAGGGTTGAATACAGGGTGTATTTGGGCGAACTGTCTATACATTTCATGTTAAAGTGAGAATAAATTGATGATTCCAAGATATAGATGTGGCTGTTACTGTTAAATTCTATAATATCATACTTCTATATATCAGTGATCAATCTAGTGATCTTTATAAAAGTGATCAATACAAGCAGTAGGAGGCACCCAGTAAAACTATAAAACAGAGTTATGATGGCACATCATATAATCCTACTACATCCCCATAGATGGTTTTACGATAGTGTGACCTTTGTTAGTCTCTGGAAGATGTACACCCCTTCCCTCGCACCCTGGCTCGGTGCTAGGACAAATTAAATCTAGATAGGAGTGCTGTATTAAGTAGGGAGACTGTCTCATGCTCCATGTAGATAACCTTGTGTTATTAGCTCCCCGATGGCCAATCAATACGCCACTTCCTAGCAACTGAGGATGAGTATAGTCCCTCACCTAGATAATCATCTCTCACTGTCTGACACTGAGCAATTGGTTGCCTCTCAATCCCATGGTTGACGAGGATGGTTTGCATATTAAAAACACTGAACATCATTCTGAACAGAGAGAACAAACATGCATATACATAATATTTTGAGATAATTGAGCTGGGATGCATCACCAAACCCCAAGGAACCAAAATAGCTTGATAGAGAGAAGCTGGGAATGGTCGCTGATTAAAGTGTGCTGTTGATCATTGCTGTGATGCTGTGCATAGTGATGGAAGGATGGTGTTTATGACTTTGTTGGGAAAAGATATGCTGCGAGAGAGTTGAGTCCCTGATGGCCATCTCTCTGTGGAGTGGAGACATCATCTTCCCACTGAGCAGCGGGTCCCCGGCGAATAGAATTGACATGGATGACGAGGATGGTGATGATGTTTAACAAAAAAAAATATCTCTGTCCATCTGTCCACATCCTCACTTCCGCTTCCTCTCATGCTGCCGCTCTTTCTCCATTTTCTGCTCTCCTTCTTTTCCTACATCCGCAGTCACAACCTACTTTTCTCCTGTAAAGAACTCACAAGTGCCAAACAGCTACACTTGTTTATACGTATAGACTTCTTATAATGCAAGATGTTCAAAGAAGTGAAGAACTCTCACTGATGATTTCATTAAAAATCATCCAGCAATAAAACATTAGTGGTAGCGTCATATAAGAGTATATGTTTATCCACATTGGGCAACCCAGGTTTTGTCCTCTGTGATTGCTCTTTGTCTTTTGATTGCTGCATTTTACAAGCTTTGATCATTATCATTATTTATTAATTTATAATACATTGTATTAACATAATATCAGGGCAAGGTCTCGAATCTGAAGTCTACATTCAATACCGACACATGACATTCAATACCGACACATGAGATGGTAATTCTGTCTTGTAGAAAGCTACAGCACAGTGTTCATTATTTCACATCAATTATAATCGACAATAGTAGACTGTCGTCCACTTTTTTCAGTTGTCTTGCCAGTATTTTTTTATGTAACGTAAGAACTAACATAAAGAAACAAGTGAGACAGTCGTCCCTGAAAAAGAAGAGTCAAAATCACTAGAGCAGCGGGAATAATGTTGAAAGCTTTTAATAATCAACCTGCCAGGTTTGTGTGTTCTTTCACCTCGATTTGGTTTTGACAAGTATATGAAATATAAGATAATGAAGAGGGCACAGCTCAGTGCCTTGCTATAAACACAATATATGTCACTTTTATTGATATAATCATACTTAGCTGTATTCTCTGTAAAAACTCACAGCCACTGTGGTCTATAAGAAGCATTGTCATTGTATTAATAGTTTTTGACTTACTTGACTGCTGCTCCTTGAGGAGCATAGGTTATCAACAAAAGCCGTCTTATGGAGGAATTCTGCCCCGTGTTCTGTCAAATAAGGTTATAAGCTGTTATAATTGTACTGAAGGTCTGTATTGAAAGGTCTACATGGAAATGGGTGGGCCAGTCCCACTCTCAGTGGACCAACTGAAATCATTGTATATGAAGAAGATCTGAATTTGCACCACAATGATAAGTGTTAGCTTATAACAGTAGTGATGTGGCTACTCATGTGGGTCCGTGAACCTCAACCCTTCAGTCTCAACAGCTTTGCAATGTTAAAAAAAATGCATAATGATAACTTTTAGTATGATACATTTTAAATCCATTCTGGAGCAAATCATACTCTGCTCTGCTCTCCATGTATATTTTCATTATATCAACACTCAATTTGACATGAAAAGCTTAACATGAACTCAAATTGGCTGTTGACGAAAGAGGGTTTAGTTAGTTTTAGTTTAGTTCAAGTTTAGTTTAGCTTATGATAATGGAAACTGCCATATTTTGGCGTATTTCCTGAATAATAATCAATCATCTTCAACAGCTCTGAAGCTTTTAACTTGATCCTGCATGCACTTCTTGCTTCCCTGCATTTGGGAACGCCAAACACACAAACAACAAATCGAAACATTAATGTGAATGTTCAGCCATAGAAATTTAAACTGTGACTCGAACGTAACCCAACACTTCCAATGACCTCTGTTGTCTAGACTGGGGTTTCTTAAGGTCACTGGGAATCAGACTCTGGCTGTCAGAGTAGAGTTTAGATGTACTGTAGCTGTCATCACTCTGTCTCTGCCTCCCATGGTGGTACTGAGGGTATGTGTGTTTGTGCCAGTCTTACAAGGGCAACATTAAGCCTGAATCCTGAGTGTCAAAGTGAAAGAACATATGGAGATCGCTGGCAGAAGTGGCAGCACTTGTGTTTCCAAGATGGAAACTGGATGGTGGATTTTGCAGAAGCTGACAGCCAGCGAGTGTGCATCCGCAGGGGCTGCCGTTCCTGGGGCAAGGCTGTGGCCATGCACCAGGGGAGCTGCAGAAAAACTCCAGACTTGCAGGGGTATGGGGGTGGACACTGTCATTGCTGGATCAGTGGAAGAGGTGGACACCCTGGACCCAGGTTCAGTACACAACACTCATGGGACAATTCAAATGGAGCACAGAAGCTGGGGCTGGTAACCTCAGTACAGCACAGATGCACTGACTCCCTGTCACACAAACATCCACATACATACTGAATGCATAAATACACAAAGACATATAAATAAATGCTGAAAATACTAACCATTTTGAGTGTGTGAGTGTGTAAGACAGGTGGTACGCTCTGCATGTTATTTACTGTAACAACAAAAGTTCAGCACTGCTGTTGCCATAGGGTGAGTATTTAAAGAGATGCTCCTAGGAAAATACAAGGGATTCTGCATCTAATTGGCTGTGAACTGGGAGGGTGACAAAGATGATGTTGAGTTTAATTTTCTCCAGACTTTGCAGGAGACTTGGATTTTACTTTGAACACAGCTCTTCTCAGCAGATTTCATGATGCAATATCCAAAGAGACAATGATAGTTGCTGAAGGCTACACAAAAGTATGATGATACACAGTCATGTACATAGCCAAACATTACATCCGTATGTGATTACACACAATTCAAATCCATGGGCATTATGGTGCTGAAACAGCTTGCTCTCTTCTGAGAAGGCTTCCACCAGGCTTTGGAAATTGGCTGTAAGGATGCAATTGGGATGTGAGAGAACAGTTTAATCTGTGGTTTCGTTGGAAATAGTTTCTGGCTGCAAGTGGCAGTGCTGAGTGCACTGCTGCTGAGCAGCTCTCAAGTATTGGCACTTCAGCTTCAAGATGGTTTTGCTGTCTAAGTGTAGACAGACAATCAACAACAGTTTGTCTACTACTGAATAAACTAAATGAAAATATGGACAGAATGTGGATTAACCAGAAATACTCACATAAAATGTGTGATCATGCTAAAGTGTCACACTCAACAAACAAAAGAGGGAGACAGGAGTTTATGTCTTCTCATGTTTTTCGTTTGAAAATATTTTCTTTGATCTGATGTTATCGTAATCATGTTGATGATGATCTATTTAAATTACAAATACATCCCTTTTCTTGGACTGGTCGGACCAAACTGTCTAAATCGAAATCTTCACTTACACATGTCTGAGGGATTGAAATGTTTAGTTTTACCTTTGATAGTCATCCAGGATTGACAGTTAAACTTTTCTTACATCAGGGCCAGATTTTCACATGAATAGATTCAGGGACACACAAATTTAGGAAATGTTTCCTTAAACATTTCTGAATAAATTTGGATATGCATGAAAAAGCATTAATGAAATAGGCGGTAGTCCTTTTGACTGCAGTTGATTATATAATTAAACTGGACAGTTTGATGGAATTCACCAATGGCTTTCAGTAATACAGCAGTAATGTGTTAAAACATGTCATATAAATATTATTACATAGTTCAGATTAGATTTAGCGATGAGTCAAGTTTCACTGTTTTTATATAATAGCAATTACACTTAGTTTGGGGTAACCTCAAATTTATATCTACTCTTTATTTCACTTGCCTAAGCTTGAAAAGTGCTATATTAATGCATTTATATATCTTTTAAAACATCAAATATTCTGCCTCTCCATGACAATAACCAAAAGCTGGGTTTTCCATAAGCTCACTGAAACATTCAAAGCCGCTGTTCCCAACATTTCTTTGTGGGCCACATTAATGTGTAATGAGAGTATTTTTACCAAAATCTGCAATTCTCCTCAGTTCTTCAGGGAGGTTTAGTGTCTTTCAGCCCAATTGGATTTTACAACCTGAACCTTTACTACGTTACACTCTTTGCTCTCATTACATGCTTTCCAGCAGCAGCAGCAGGCCACTTATTTCTGCAAGCTCTATCCACTGTGCATTACCTTACTCAGAACCAAAGTTAGCAATAGCTGACAAAGAAAGTTGCAATGCCGGGAAATTATCTCCAGTTTAGCAAACATGCCACATGTGACTAAGGTCACAATGGTCATCACAAAATATTTTGCGAGTACCTTCCGAGGTGACCACCAGCAGCTCCTGTTGTCAGCTCTGCAGGAATATAAGAATTGAAAAAGGACTGAGGGTTTGGTGGACATGGTACAAATGGACAGATTCACCTCAATGGCTAGAATGACATGCTGCAAAGCAAGGGGCTGTGTATGCCTTGGAAAGTGCATGTTTGACTGTGTGTGGGGGGGAGGTGCTAACATGTGTGGCTCTATGTCCACTTTGTGTGAGGAGGATATTGGCAGTATACTGACAGGATGTTGATTATCCAGCTTGCAGGAGGCTGAGGTCTGGTCGTCAGCTGGAAGTCACAGCACAGAGGAGTGATGAGACAATCAGACAGATGAGGGGGGAGGGAGGAGGGCATGTGTCAGGGCAGAGGACGATGACAATAAGCTGTCTGTCTCAGCTGACATGGACACAGCTCAGGATCAGATTAGGTGCAAAGATGTGACAAACAAACATGCACAGGATGTAGCCTACTTCTAATGCGGTCCATCCTTCACCTGTCTTTTTTGCAACATATTTAAAGTTATGCTGTATGACATTTTATTAACTGTAAATAGATAAATGAAAACAAATTAATGCTTGTTATGTATGACTTTACTGCCATAATTAAGTGTAAAATATATGTATTAACTTTAGCTTTTTGTCTTTAATAACTGAATAAATAATATTTTACTTTAATAACTGAATAAATAATATTTTACCAAGACATCATTTTCCATGCCACCTCTTAGAAAGACTAAAATACTGACAAACCAAACACCAAATACAATTTCCTCAGCAACATTTCATAAAAAACAAGAACACAGCACTTGCATGGGTTGGAGTACCAGCATCGGTAACACATACTCATGTAGTATACCCTCGGGGTCCCCCAGAGCTGTTCCACTGTTCCAGGATCAGGAGGAAATCAGCATTGCAACTCATGAATTCCAGGTTAGGTTCAGGGGATAGACAAAGTGTTCTTTCCACTGCCCAACAATATCCCCAGTCCAGGTCAGCAGTGTTGCTCCTCTGCTGAACTCTGCCTGAGCTCAACCCTGCTTTCCCTTCCCTCTGACCTCCTGGTAGCTGTCTGTTGTTTTAGGGGACCAGTGTGCCAAACAAATATGCTAGGCCTCCTTCTTCAACAATTCCCCCAGCAGGTTCCTAGTTTTTACCCTCAACTGATACAAATGACTTTACAATGGATGACACACTGACTTCATGTCCCCAGATTCCCTTGCAAAGCATAGAAACTCTTGCAGGGGGGAGGTGAACTCCTCATGACCAGAGTCTTCTGCTTCTGTCACTACACGTTTGTGTTCTCCTAGTTTAACCGCTAGCCTTCCCTGCCATCAGTTCCAACTCACCAAGTGTTAAAGATGTTCATCCATGACATATCTGATGAAACAACCGCAAAGACGATGGTTAATCACCTTTTTTCCGATGTGTTCTGGTCCCAGGAACATTTATAAACCACCTTACGGTTGAGGATAGGGTTGTTAAGACTATGACTAGCACATTAGACCAATAACAAGGCACTGTTCAGGATCAGACAAGCAGTTCCTCCCAATTTCACCATTGTGACCCAAGTGAGTATTGAAGGCTCTGAGTAGAATTATGAAATCCCCTGGCACATAAATACCCCAAATAATAAACAAAAAACTATTATATAGTCATATATCTGCCAATGTCTCTTAACTGATTTGTTTAAACTGACTGGTACTCGATAGGGAGCATGTGTTGTTTTGTTTAAGTTTAACATCAAGCTTTCTTTACTTTTCACCTCCATGTTCATACAACAGTTTGGTCGGACTTGTAATCAAAAACGCTATGTACAGTGCTGCTGCAGCTGAGAGAATTAAGTGGGAACATTCTATTCACCAAAAACTAAACTGTTACTGCAGGGAGACCATCCATTACATACAGGATATGGATGTAATGATCTAATCATAAATTGTAAGAGCAAATACAGGGTTACCTGGCTGCCTAGCTTAAGGAGGAAGTGGGGCTGGATCGAGGAAGAGGTTCAAAAAAATCTGCAACAAACAGAGAAGCCCTCCACTTACCACACTACTACCTGCTAACTCCAGGCAAGCACAATATATCAGGAAGCATATCTCATTTGAATCAGAGTCCTGGATTGCTGATTTGATGGCTGACTGTATTTAGTAACTGTTGTTACATTCCCAGTTCAGTTTAAGCAATGACTAAAAGCATGGGGGTTCACGCTGTGTATCCATAAATGAAGCATGGTGTATGAATGTTGAGTCAGGAGTCATATTGTTCACCTGATATCAAACTGCTCTCTTTAAATTTAGGAACTACATACATTAGCTTGCCAATTTGATCCAGCAGAATATTTTTATTGTTTACATCCCAACCCATGGGCAACATCTTTGGTACCAGGGCTGTCTCTGTAGCCTCTCCCTCAATGTGATGAGTGATAGCAGAGATTTTGCAAGCCTGCTTTAAATGCACTGACTGTGGAATGTTGATAAAGGGAACCTGTCATTCCCTGCAAAATAAAAATTATGGTCTATTTGAGGGGTGACCAACCCACAGAGCCAGCAGAGCATGTTGAAGATTTTACTCAGGTTCCTAGCAGCCTGGGTGGGGGTTACCACAGAGTTGTCAATGGTAATAGTCAGGTCATGGGTGGGAGAGTCTTACTCTTGGAGGAAAAGTAGTTTGGTCTTGTCAAGGTTAATTTTCAGGTGGTGTGCGGACATCCACTAAGAGATGTCGGTCAGCCAGGCAGAGATTTGTGCTGCTACCTGTGTTTAAGACTGGGGAAAAGAGAGGATTAGTTGGGTGTCATCTGCGAAGCTGTGGTAGGAAAAGCCATGTGAGTGAATGACAGAGCCGAGAGAGTTGGTGTACAGAGAAAACAGGAGAGGACCCAAGACAGAACCTTGAGGGACCCCAGTAGTGAGAGGACAAGGTTCTGACACACATCCTCTCTAGGTTACCTGGTAAGTGCGGCCATTGAGGTAGGATTAGAGCAGAGCCTGAGACACCAAGATCCTGAAGGGAGGGAACAAGGATCTGGAGGTTTACTGTGTCAAATGCTGCAGAAAGGTCTAGAAGGATGAGGACAGGGGAGAGAGAGGCTGCTCTAGCAGTGTGGAGTTGCTCAGAGACAACAAGGAGGGCAGTTTCAGTTGAGTGGCCTGCCTAGATACCAGACTAGTGAGGATCAAGAAGGTTGTTCTGGTGAAGATAGAGAGTTGATTAAAGATAGCACGCTTGAGTGCTTTGGAAAGAAAGGGAAGA
The DNA here is from genome assembly GCF_024713975.1 of Paralichthys olivaceus. Lineage (NCBI taxonomy): Eukaryota > Metazoa > Chordata > Actinopteri > Pleuronectiformes > Paralichthyidae > Paralichthys > Paralichthys olivaceus. Next base: position 4,412,992 of record NC_091093.1, on the reverse strand, counting down.
AGAGAGACAGGTTTGATTACTTCAGCCGGGTTGAGGGTGGATTTCTTCAGGAGAGGGTTTACTCTTGCCTCCTTAAGGGAGTTAGGGAAACAGCCAGTTTACAAGGAAGTCTTAATGAGATTGGTGAGAAGAGGAAGGAAGAAAGTCGGGAGCAATAGACTGGAGAATGTGAGAGGGGATGAGGTCAAGGGGGCAGGTGGTTGGGCGGGTGGGTATGTTATGGTTATTGATAGTCTCATGCAATTGCTGTTTGTATTTTTTGAGAAAAGTAACACTACAAACTACCCAGATGTCCCAGGGGAAGGCTTCACCTGCTTCACATTTCCAAGTTTAGTGCTGACTTCACCACATTTGGAATGAACATTGGCTTGGTCCTCACTTCACCACATTTGGAATGAACATTGGCTTGGTCCTCAATGTTCATTCCATTTTCACATGGCTCTGGAGGCTCTGGAGGCTCTGGAGGTTGAAGTCTTCATCCTTAAACTGAAGTCTTCATCCATAAACTGAGCTACAACAATGGGTCTCAATCATTTAAAAAAAAAGAAGACCCTAAGGTCACACGCAGTTTAGTTTGTGTAAGCTAATAAAAAAATTCTACTACCAGTACATCCTTAATAAACTGAATTAAAAAAGCGTTTTGAGCAACAAAAACCAAAATGATGAAATTGCATTTTCCACAAAGTATAGCAATCTAATCCATATCTATAAAAATATATTCTTTAAAGGAACTATCAATGTGTGTAAAAAAACACAAACAAAAACAAAACTTTACGCATAATGTGTATCTCCATTGTGCTGTTGTATTTCTTTTCTTGATGTTCCTCTAGTGGATTAATATCAGGCAAAATGAGGATGTTCCATTATTTGTGCAATCTTTAATTATGCATTAGGCTGTGGCGTGCGCATTAAAAAGATGCAACTAAAATGCTCATTAATTTTGCATAAGCGACAACATTTAAACTAAGTACAAATACATGGGCAGAGGTCCATTTACCACCACACAGATGAAAGGGCATTGGATATTAAGACGTGGGGCTGAATTCAGAGAAACCCCTAATCTTACTCAATTGTCCTTTAACAAGTAATTGACTTTTAATTAATCCCCTTGATATTTGGAAAAGCACAAACCTTAGCAATAGGTTCTTTGTGCTGAACACCTGCATTGTGGGATGGAGTGAATTTGTGGATGGGTGTTTAAAACTGTTTCACTACTCAGGGAATGCTGTGTATATAAAAACAGAGCACCAGTGTCTTTGGAATAAAAGCTGCTCATCTTAAAATGAAACCAATAAATGCATCCTATACTGCAGTGAATTTGTGACTTCCAGATTCATCCATTTTTTACTTTCATTGCCAAAATATTTTTAGAAAATTAAATTTACACATTTATCAGCACTCTTTCTTCAACTGTATATAATGAATGTTGCTAAAAAGCAAAGATATTTGAGTACAGAGAATACATTTGAAGCCTGTGAAAATCCCGATGACAACATGTCAAGACCAGATAATTCATCAAAGCTCCAAAAAAAGTGGTAAATGTCAGGTTTTGGGAGTTACTTCCCCAGAGTGATAGAACGAGAGCTTCTTTTGAGAGCCATGGGTATCTGATATTCAATAACCCGACTTCATCCTGTCACAAACACATTTGAGGCTCAGCTAACTCAAAGTTGACACCATTAATCGTGGATACATCAGGAGCATACAAAAAAACTGAGATCAAGGCAGGCACAGGAATAGTGGGTGACCAAAGAGCAAATAAGAATGTTTCAACACAGAATAATGGCTAGACATCATAGATACATGATACTGTATCCAACAAAGCAGGGTCTTGTTTTCCAATTGTTTCTTAAGGCTAAGATGATCATAAAAGTTGAAATCAGAAGTCACATGATGAGGTTATGACAGTTAGTAAGGGAAGGCCAATCTACTCCAGTACTGTTCAGCAGCCCAACAAACTACATCCTCTGAATTATTATATCAAACTCTCTGAAACTATTTAAATAAAAATCTGAATACATCTTCCACAAAGGAGAGAGTACTGTACAGCATTAAAGCCAATTCATGCTTCTGCATCAAGCTACGCTGTAGGTATGCACGTAGCCTATGCTTCAAGCATTCATAGTGCATTTTGTGCACAGGTAAAAGTGAGTCATGCTGCAATTACACTACTGAAATGCTTGTGGCAGTAGAGTTTCAATCCAAATTCTCTGGCATCTCTGTTTACTTCAGAACAATGGCAAACGTTACTAAGCAGATCTAGTTGGAGTTGAAGAGCAATACATTTTTCTTTAAGAACTGTAACGAAGAAAGGAAAGACGTTGTCCATGTTCGCTCCTTCAGCTCGATTCAAAAATGGGAGTCTGTTGGACCAAGCAGACCAATCACAGCTCATGTGGTCTGCATCACCTTAATGAGTAGTTACATTTTTGGCGAGGTGCACGTTATGGCATAGGGCTCTGCATAGGTTACACATCTACGCTATGGCAGAAGCATGAATTGGGCTTTAGTTTTAGCTACAGTGCCTCTAGATGTGCTAAGATACATATGATACAGTGATTCTCTGTGCTCAAATACAGACTCTGGAAGTGGATAAAATGGTGGGCAGGTCAGCACCAGTGATCTTTCACTGCTGGATGTTTAGGTTCACCCTAAAGTCAACTGTGATTTCTCACAGTTTTCAGTGTGTTCGGTTCCATGTTGTGGTGGTCTAGCTGTTCCATCTCCCATCTTTATACTGACTTAGAAGCATCTTGGATGAGGATGATAACTATTGAATCATCTGTGGACAGTTTAATAGATTTTCTCCTGAGGTAGAGTCACTTTTAGTCACAGTTAGAAGAAGACTGGGGAGAGTGCAGACTATCTGGGTGCTGGATGTGCTGTCTGTCAGGTAGTTGGTGGTCCACTGGCAGGTGGTTTGCACATTTTTCGATGATGATGTTGTTAAAACTCAGTTTCCACAGTTTTAACTGAATGCAGTGCTAGTGCTGGTTTGGAGTTGGTTCAACTTACCAACCTTTTAGGAACCAGTTTGATTTTCCATGCAGGAGAGCCACCTATATGGTGATGTCAGTGTCCACGTCTCTACGCCTCAACTGTATAAATGAAACTATGGACGGGCCCTTATTAGCCTATATATTATATTCAATTACATATATATTTATTTATTCATTTAGTCCAACCTGACTCCACTTGCTCTCTTCTCTCTGTTGCTTTCGCTGACACACCGACATACATTGACTCAGCAGATGTCTCCGACCCGCTACAGTTTAAACACTCTCTCACACACAGGATCAGGAATATGGTATAGCAGCCATGGCATGTGTTTGAATCCCTGTTGGGATGAGGCAGCTTGTGCCTGAGGTTTTGGTTTGTTTAAGTCTTGTAAAATTATCAGCTGGATGCTTATTTTAAAAGTTGGTGAACAAAGGCCCTGGGTGAGATGTAGATCAGAGTAATGGAGAATAAAAACATTTGCAGTTTATAATGAGTTTGTAAATTTGGACTACATGTTTATCTTTCATCACCCAGAATTTACACTGACCTTCATTTATGGTGCACTGGTCTTAATTTATGGTACACCCGTGTATTAAATATGTGATTCAATATGGCACCGTCGATGGCAGCCTCAACTCTCTTGTGTTTCCACTGTTTTTGTTTATTGTTCCACCTTTTGCTACTCCGACCCGATTACCTTCTGTAGAGAAGAGATGCTGAACACATGAACATGACCCAACTTCATGAATACAAAAAGAGACTTTGGTTGGAGGTGCATCGGCTCGCTGGTGAAGTTCAGACAGCAGGGATTTCAAACATTTCTCCCTCCATATAGTGTTTGATCAATTATTAAGGGAGATGATGTTTAAATTTGAAAAAATATATAGGATATATATAAAATAATAGAATTAATCCAACCACACACACAAATAGTTGATTCAAACAGTTGTATCAGGAGGAAGACTGGTGTTCAGTAACGTGTTGTGTGAGAGAACAACACTTTAATAAACCCTCTTTTATACCCAAATTAACAGTTTTTTTTAACATGGGTAAACCCAGTAAAAAGAGATTGACTCCTGTCCCATTTCCAGTGGAGGAGTTTTCTTTTATTTTCCCCCAGTGCGTCATGTTTGACGTCATCATGTCTGGGAAGCTCTCTCACCTCTGTGTCTTGCCAAATTAGAGCATTCACCCAGGCGTCATGTTTCCATCACTGCCGATCGGAGAGGGAGCCGATAAAACCCTGTGTCTACCACAGAGTCATTTGACCCGGGAATGCTGATTGCTGATAGATGCTGATCTATTCCCACTTCAGACAAAAGCCAGACGTTAGTGGGTGTTGTTGGGATTTTACACACTTTGTCTGCATGCAGATCAATGTTCAGATCATGGTAATGTGCTTTAAACTGATCATCCATATTTCATAATGGATGCAATGTTTGTTCTTAGAAACCATGTTTGTTGTCTAAAGGGATTTATTAGAGGTATGTGTTTATATTTTTGCATCACTAGGTGCATGTATGTGCGCATGCAATTTTGTGCACTGATTTGAGTTAATGTTATGTAGGGCCACTTTAATATACCCTATATAAAAATCCCTTGGTAAATAACTAGAGGCAGTGGCGAGTGTGTAGGGGGATTATTGCGTGTTTGTTTGTGTGTGTGTTTTGTGGGAGGTGTAATAAAGGATGAACAGAGAATACTGAACATAGAGTTATCAAGGGTACAGAGAGAGCGAAGGGGAGAGAGAAAGAGAGAAGGATAAAGAGAGGACAAGAGAGCAACAGTCAGAAAAAGAGATAAAATGGTGTGATGGACACCTCTCATCCTGTCTGTGACAGCTTCATGAATATGCCTCAGGATGGACACATACACACACACACACTCTGATGTGATTGACAGCTAGCAGGTGCTGGGTGAATGAAGTTGTCAGGCTGGCTGATCAGCTGAGTGTCGCTGTAACAACAGCTGAAGGCTCAGCTTTACGCGTCACTGCACTTGAAGGTGATCTCTTGTTTAGCCATAGAGCAATGTGTGTGATGTATGAGTGTGAGTGAGAGACATCTAGGTGAAAATTCAAGATCAAATTATTATGTGTAATTGTATTTTCTTTTATTTACATTATTCTGAATGTCAAAGCTATATGTTTACTTTTTAATGTTCATTTCCACTGCATTATCAGTAGCCCAGGAGGTCATGTCAGGTGTTAATGTCAGGTGTCCCAAACAATGTTAAGATGTCATGAATGATATGTCACTTCCTGTATAATTTTCTCATGAAATGTCTTGTAGACACTCCGTCATAAATGTATTTAAAACCAGCAAGTGTTGAGTTTTGTTGACTGTGTGCTGATTAACATAAAACATGGTGAAAGCAGACATTTCATCCGGTTGGCCTTTGTTGACAATGGCCAGCCCACCTTTCTCTGAAGATGTAGTCAGACATGCACTGAATTCCTGAAATGGTCCAAAAACAATACAAATACACAACAAAGATTTTGAAAGAGATTTGAGAGCTTGTGGTGTTTAAGGCTGACACCGGTGACAATGTCCTGTAAACAAAAACACTTGTTCTCTATTGTATTGAGACTCCAGATACCAGATACACATTCCATATGTACAGGGAATGACCCCCACCTGACAGATGACGTGGATAATTATTTAAGTCACATCAGTAATGCTGGCATGTACCAGTATATAAGCCCCAGGTGTGTGTGATCACTCTGATTTTCCGATCTCCACTGCAGCAGTTCAGACGTGGGTTCCAGCAGAGATTGAAAATAAAATTTAAAGATCTACTTATGAGACAGACAAGCAATTAAAATCCATTGGTCCGGTGCAGATGAGAGCTGGCCTCTGCTCCTCTCAGGGTGGCTGTCACCTCTTGTGTGTGAGTCATTGACGGGATCTGCCTCACCTCCTCCTCCTCCTAGTCCTGATAGTCTCAAACTGGCCTCAGATGATCTGGTTCTCAGATATCCCACCATTCATATGCTGGGGGCCATCAGAGCTCCCAGTAAGAAGAGATCTCCTCTCACAGGCCCAAGGGGCTCTGCTTCACCTGCTCCTCAGGGACTTTTTATCTGTGCCTGGCCTCTGAAAGGACCAGCCTCTTAGGAATGGGTCTGCCACATGCTGTGGTGCAGACCATCCAGGGGGCATTGGTACCATCCACTAGAGCAGTGTACTTCTACCATTGGAGGATGTTTGAGTAGTGGTGTGGTGAGAACCAGGCAGATTCACTCACATGTGGGTCTAGGGAAATCCTAATGATCCCGCAGGTGCAGCTAAACTTGGGAAGTTTTTTTTTACTTGAAAGGCATTGTGGCTGTGATCAAAGCAGCCCATGTGGGAAGATGCCACATTTCTGACAACTGTTGTGCCCTTATTCCACAATTTCTGAGGGGCGCCCAGAGATTGACACATAGAAGGGGTGGACAAATATTCCTGAATGCTTTATGAATGGATGAACAGGTTAAATAAAGGTCCTTTAAACTTGTTTGAGTGTAATATTCAGGATTCTACCACATTTTATTCAAAATGAGGCAAGCCCATATTCTGGAAGTTAATTGCATCCAACTATTTAAAGCAGTAATTTCTTCTCTTGGCTTTTCAGAGTCTATGATCTTTGAAGTGCTGACAACACGTTCCCCTAACTTGGAATGGGCAGATGTGGTTGAGAAGGTAGAGTGGGTCGTCCACTTACCAGAAGTTACCGCCTCCTAACTCAGGCTCGTTCTAGTCCACATACTGAAATTGGGCAAGCAAGGCAAGACACTGAACCTAGAATTACCCCTGACAGCTGTGATGTGTGAATGTGTGTGATAGAGAAGCACTGCACATAGAAGCGCTGTGTGAATGTGTGTGTGAATGGGTGGATGTGACTCCTGGTGTAAAGCGCTTCGACTTGACTTAAGAATAGAGAAGTGTTACATTTACCATGTGGACATTCACACACCTTGTTTTCAAAGCTCAGCATTAGTGCACGTTTGTGCTTCGGCTTTAACTCCCTTCTTGCTCAAAAATCTGTGTACATCATTTCTCCCTCACAATGATTATTAGCAAGACACAAGTATTTCCGGTAAGCCTTCTCTGATTGGTTTTGGAAGATAACATACCGCAGCAATTTGAGTCCCTTCAAATTAGATAAAGTCGTTGGGGCCATAGCCTCAATAGCCCAGGCCGGGCATCATCCCCATCATGCACTGTCATCTTCTTTTGTGATTGTATAAAGTCTTTATTTTCTCCAGCTGTCTGACAACACTCTTCCAACTCATCTACTTTTATTTCCTTGCTTATACCAAACAGCTCTTTCCCCAATTACCTCCCCCCTCCCCTGTCTATATCTACTGTAGTTGCCCACTGTTTCCTTCCTGGATTTCTCCTTTCCTCCCCTGTCCTTCCTCTCTGCACCTCCCGCTCTCCACCCTGTGCCTAATTGGGCTTTGAAGAGTTAATCGTGAGATGTGATATCTCACTCTGTGTTGCCTCCAGATATCTATTAAAAAGGCACAGGCAGTGCTGTCTATCACAGCTTAGACACCAGATGTTGCCCACATCTACACTCATTGCAGATGTAATGGGCCTGAATGCTGCAGTTTGCGACTTCACTGGCATCCATCCTGTGCAATGTGGCACCAGAGGAAAACAAGTGAGAGACACACAGAGACCGAGAGAGGGGGGGGGGGGGGGTGTAATTATCCTCCATTACCACAAACTCGTATTTCCCTCAGCAGCAGAGGCAAATCTCTTGTAGAAATGGCAGCTATCAAAGTAAAGATGGGCGTTGTGTTTCAGAGACTTGAGAGAAGATTCTCTGGAGTGTCAGCAGTCACCTCTATGCTGCGCGTGCGCTTACCTCGGAACAACAAGCACAACACAAGCTATTGGACATAATGGGTTTTAGAGCACAGTAGTGCCATTGTTGCATTGAGAGCCCCATCACTGTTTGCCTGTGTGTGCGTGCTCTGGGGTATATTCTTAGATTCTAGGAGTCAGTGTGGGTGTGTGTGCATGCAGGTGTTTCGTTTAGGTTTTGGTGAACGCTGATGATGTCAAACATTTGAATTAAAATTATTTCACTGAAGCTAAACTAAATGCATGAATTATGTTTCATGCTGTTATTGCAAATCATTGTGATCTACCATCAATTGTCAGTGCCCAAAATATCAAAAGGCAAACACACGTGTCGCAGGATTCCTCACAAACTGAGATGCTAAATATTAAATGAAAGGCCAGGTCACATAGATCTGAGCTGCCGTCATCAATTCTTGACCACTGAAGCACTGTTAAGAATTCCAAAATAGGGTTAGGGTTAATAATATATAAGTTATGTAAGTTAATAATTATCCACTTCCTTTATAGTCTTACCTTACAACTAACTGTACTTTAATATTTGGATATTATTACTTTGACTTCTCTTTTTGTTGTGTAATTATGAAGATATATTATTTTTGTCACTAACTATTACTTTTAGTTGTCACAATAACCACATTTACCTACAAGAGTCAGCATCACCATTCAATCTCCATTCAAGTTCAGAAGATGTCGCTTGTTACTTCTGAACTCACTTCATTTTAACTTGATCATGTTCATAGCTGGACATGTTGATCACCATCTTTGTGGTGCCGCTTATCCACGTTCACCAACATCAACAATAAAGCCAGGTGACCCACACAAATATAAAGTAATTTTATATGACTGATCTGTTGTTTATTTTAATTTATTTTTTACAACCTGCAGGGTAGAAGGTCAGTCAGATTATACAATAGGGTTTCATGAGGTACCTGTCCGGGATGACACAAACTATGACAATCCTGGATCGAGTCTATACATGTTCCCATTGGCCTTTGTCCTATTTCCTAATCTATTTGCCAACATATTTTACCCAAAAAAAGAGAAACCAAAGCAGCAGTTAAGGAGTGTTTTGAATTGATATGTCAGATAACCTACAAACCCTATCCTAGCATACTGAAAGCTATTCTCTATACAAAGTCAAGTGTTTGTAGCGTAAGAGGTTCAAGAGTATGGTTGCTAAAGCTTAAGCAACCTCACTTTATAACCCAAGGTATTAGCTATCTATTTGTCATGCACAAGTGTAGCCATGGCAGACAGCAAATAAATCTCTTCATCCGCGTTGCTGTTATTCCGCTTCACATTTGATCTTGCAGGATGTGGTCACAGACAATCAAAATCATAATTACGGATACAGAGCAGCTAGGGGGACATTTTAAAAATGGTTCTGAGGTGACCAGCGTTCATCTATTTATTTTTATAGGGGTCTCGGCGTGTGCAACAAACTTGATTTATTTCCCTCTGCTTTTAAGAGTGCAAGACCCAGACATTCAGAAATGAAGTGGAATGCTGCTAAGAATTTCAAATGCGCTTTTAATACATCCCCCTCATATTGACATTTAGGTGGGAATCCGTCTTTTTTATTTCTGTCATTCCTAGTACTGCAGCCATTGGTATATTTGTGTGTGTGTGTGCGTGTGCATGTGTGGCAACATTTATTTCCCCTCATCGTCTGTTCAGAGTGAGAGGAGAGGTGTGGGGAGGGTGGGAGTGTAATGGTAATCATTTTTTTGTGACTGCGCCCAGGGTCTGAAGTGGCTGTTGCAGAGGACTTTTAGATTGATCTTGCAGCATGCACGCACGTATGCACACACACACACAGACACGCACCCTGAAGAAGATATGCTATATGGATCGCATTTATCCCCCTCTGCTTGCCCTCCCTCCATGCCCCCATTTGATTAATGATCCAAATATGTGAATAAAAATATCAAAACAACTCGTCAAACCCAGGGGTTCCAGCAACTAAACTGCTTAAGGATGAAACTACAGACTAACGAGTGGAGCATTTTTTTTAACATTGCTTTTTTTTTTAATTACCTTCAGTGATTAACTTATTTATTTGTCAGCACAGAAAATTATTACAGCTATATACAATATTAAGGGATGTAAGAAAACAAAGACATTTTTGTTTGGGGTTTTGCTCATGTATCTGGATGTGCCTGTGTGTGTGTCAAGGTTTGTTAATGCGTCTACACATGTGTACGTGAGGCACCCTGGAAGGCATATGGATACTTAACTCACAGCGGTGGCGTTATCAGCCTCCTCTAACACAGTAGACCACTAATTGACATTTTCATTAACAGCAAATTTATGTTCCTATTTCTGTCTGCAATAATGACCATTTCCCAAGCAGTGCTATGGGCCCTGCTAATGGACATGGAATAAAAAGGCGTAAACTTGTTTAATTATGATGGCAAATGCTCTGATCCTCCTTCCCCTGTCAGTAAGAAGGAGGTGGAGCAGGCCTGTGTGATGGCTGGAGGTGGAAAATGATTGAAGCATGGGGAAAGATGACTGTGAACAGGCTGACACCACACAACCTAGCCTCAGTTAACACACTTGATGAAGAGCTTAATTCAGAGGTAGATACACACAATAGAGTGGGATGTGCATTTATTGAACACTCTGAGAAAGAACCCCTTAAAAAGAAGGATACTCATGTATCGCTCCTATATTCAAGATTTGAACACACATGCTGTTGTGACACAGTAACTGTAGCAGTAGCAGGGACTGACCATCTGGAACAGCAACTAGTTGATCAGTCAGCTAGAGGACAGCAAGTCCAGCACAACACACTCAAAGAGTTTATTTATATCACCAGCTGTACATTGAATGACTGGTGTAGAACAGGTAGGGAGTCATAAGTTCATCATGTCATGAGCTCATCTTCCTCCCTTTACTTTGCCACCAGGTATTTTAAAGTGTCTAACTTTAAACTGAAATATTCCTCAATTTGAAAAACAGTATTATCTCTCTTCTTTAATGAACAAGAGGTGCTGTCACTGTAATAACCACAAGTTTCTTGATTCTCGACATTTTCAGTTATCTAATTGAGAAGTTAGCTGGGGAGATTGACACTGCAAGATGCTTAATTGTACTTTATTCATTATAATTTAATTTACTGTAATTTTACTATTTCTGGTCATTTATGTGTTTCGTTAACACTAATGTCTTTCTAACACAGGGCTTTCCAGAGATGGTTGTTGTAAAGTGAAAATGCATGAGCAGACCATTTGTGAGTGTAACAAGCAGAAAGTAACTGAAATGGTAAAAACATGCATGGATTGTGGTAAAAACTGTACTGAGCCATTGACTTTGACCAACCAAAACCTAGTCACAATGATACTGTTGCTTTCTGCTGCCTCAGTGGTTCCATTTAGATAATAAGGATCATCTGATGTGACAGACTTCATCCATTTAATGATTTACTAATAAACATCTTAATTTTTTCAATTACTTTCTGCCCCTCTGAAATAAAATGAAAAGTATGTTCTTGTCCAAAGTTGTCATTTTATTTCAAAGTTTATGTGTTGAATTATACAACTGACACAAGGAGGACAGATAGTTACTGGTAAAACAGTTCAGAGTATGGAGCTTTGGTCTCCGTGTCCACCTGAGTTCAGCCACTGAATACCTGATCTGGGCAAAAAATCTGTGTTATGTCTCGACTCAACAATGGAAATGTCAAAGCTCAAAAAGTCCAATAATTCCACAGGAAGGTTAATATTAGAGTCAATAGACGGCTGGAGCAGGTGCTCTGGGCATCTAATGATGTTGGATTAACAATGGAGAAGGTAAAAACCCTCTTTGTCTTTTTCTTGTCTCTTTGTTAAATTGCGTACCTATATTCAGTTTGAAAATGACTGAATGGCTTAAACATAAAATGCTGTTGAAAACACCTGAGGTCACCTCTGATACTCAAGCAGGTTTGCCGAAGCGTCAGTTTTTAGTAACAAACTGTGAATGAGAACTTGTTGGACCAAAGTTTCATACTTCATCATGTTCTGACACATAGAGTAGCTGTATTTGCTGATGAAGAAGTCAATATCTCTTCAATGAAAAATTTGGATGACCTCACCCGGAATAGGCAAGGCCTGACCCATGGGGCTCAGTCGGGCCCAACCCAGGACTTTGCCACATTTGGCCTTTGCAAGTAATTATTTTAGTGATTTTCATGGACAGGATTTCAAGCTGCAGCCATCGTGATTAAAGTGTTTAGCTTGGGAACCTCAAAAGTGCATCCCTGCTTTTTGCGGACAATGTGGTTCATCAGACCATGGCTTTCAGTGGCGCTGTTTGTCAGAGGCCATGGTTTATCGCCCGGAAAACAATTGCTCTGTCATGGAACGGGGTGAGTTGCTGCCCCAAGTGAAGAAGTTTAAGTATGTCGCAGTCTTATTCACGATTTAGGGGACGATGGACTGCAACATGAATAGGTGGGTTGGTTTGGCATCAGCAGTAATGTGGGCATTTTACTGGACTGTTGTGGTGAAGAAGGAACTGAGACACAAGGCAAAGATTTAGATTTACGGGTTGAGAAATAGTCAGACACTCACCTGTGGTCACATGCTCTGGGTAATGACAGAAGCGAGAGACTGAGATTGCGAATAGAAGCAACCAAAATGAGACTGATATCAAACACATACGTATATACAAGTTACATTTGAGCTTGAGCAATTAATATCCGCTGCCTCTCTTATTCTCACACACTCTGGTTACCTGACACTGCTTTCTCTCCCAACCCCCAGTCATTGGACAGGAAATGGCAGAAGAAGCAGTTTCAAAGCGTTGGGCGGGAGCTGCAAGGCATGAGGTCATGTCCAGGCTTTTTTTCTTTGAGAATGAGTGATCTGCAGTCTAATGGTCACTGATGGAGATACATGACCATTGCCATGGCTCCAGGCGATATGTCAAAGAGTCTGCAACGTAACACCGGAGAGAGAAAACCTTTCTTTGCAGAGTTATTCATGTTTGTGTTGACAACATGAATATGTGCATGGGTGCGTATGTGACTCTGAATGAAGAATGAATCACTCAAACATGATGATGGTTGTTCTTTTTATTTTGGACACTTGTATTTCCTGCCTTAGACTGCAGCTCTTGTGCGTTTTGGAATTATTAAGAACTTTGAAATTTAGCCATGGCAATAGTCAGTCAATATTTATTTTCAAATATTTACTTATAAACAACTACATTTATTCCTCTGGAAAGCACAGATTAGATAAACATCAAATAACCTGACTATACATTAAATATAAAATAATTACTTTATTGTAAATTGCAGAACTTCCACTCCCATTCAAAATAATTTGAACACAACTGTTGGTCACATTTAGAGGAGCCTTTGAATTGGGACAGCCTAGTCGCACCACTGTGACGTAATTGGTCTACAAATTCGGCTTCGTAAGTAAGTGGCCCCTGAATTGAGACACAGCTTATGACACAAGGAGTCTTAGCTCTGCTAGGGATTAGCTTTGTTGCATCTGGTATAGGGAGATTTGAATCTGTTCAAGGCAAAAAGGAATCAGAAGATTATCAAGATGAAGAGAGCTCTGTGCCATGGTTCCTCTTACAGGATTACAGAGTCCTGATCTTTATCCAACTGAACATCTATGGAATGAGGTGAAGCTTCAAGTTGGGAGAGACACCCATTTTTGGTGAGAACATATACAGTTTGCTTTGGACAATTCGACCAAACTACAAGATAATAAGTGGATCCTCTAGACTCGCTAAGATGACAATGAATGGACCTTTACTCTGAAATCCTGCATTGATTATGATTGCCATGTTGCTATGTTGTTATCTCAATCAGCAAAATAGGAATAACAGAAAATGTATTTTTGAAAACTTTCTTTGAGGATGGATTTTATGCATCACAGCCACGCATCGGAACGAAGGCTACAAATGGGGTTGACACAAAGTTTGATTGTGACACTTTAAGAAATAGCGTTACCTTGGAAAAAGGAATATGTGATGATTGGGTCTGTCCTGGCCGGGCTTCAGTCCAGCAGATCTAGGCTCAGCACAAGTCCAGGTCAAGTTTGGGTAGACCTTTCCGGGTACAGACATGAATTTTGGACCTGTCAAGAACACGCTTCAAGTGCTATTATATAAAAAAAAGCATCAGTGACATACTCGGACTAACCTGTAACATATTTGTTCCAAAATGCCCCATTTCACATGTATGCAGTTATCTCTTTTGGAAGGCATTTGTAAAATCTCTGTTTTAGTTGCCTCTGGTGGTGATCATTACCTTAGTGGGGTGGATTGTTACCCAGTTTCAAGAAACATCATGCAGTGAGAATGAGGGGTCCAAGCTCAGAGGAAAACATTTAATTGGCAAAATACCCTCATTAATGTGAACAGGACAGGTTTTTGTCCCTGCTGTTTTCATTTAGTTGTGTTATTCAACATTATTTTGGATCAAAAAACCAGAGCAAAGGCATAAGCTGTGTGACTTCAGCTAATGAACTATTAACAACTATGTTACTTTAAGTTGTAATTGTGCTGCAATGTTCATCAACACCACCAACGCCAGAGTGAGCCCTGTGACTTCCTCCTCGGATGGCAAGACATTTGTTTACATTTAATTCTTTCTGCACTTAGCAAACACATAACTTCATGAACTGGAAACTACAGGACTGTGTTCCAGCCATGTCCTTATCTTCTGGGTTGTCAGTAGGTATATTTTCAAGTGATGGACCTTTGCATGAATTAAACAATACATGTTAATTAATCAATAATTGAATAATCACTGAAATCCTTGTGTGTGTGTGTGTGTGTGTGTGTGTGTGTGTGTGTGTGTGTGTGTGTGGGTGTGTGACAGCAGAGTGACAGGAGACGGCTAAAGTTCCACCTCAGATGACAGTATGGAGACATCAGCAGGGTAACAGAGCCGGTAGCACTGACATTCATCCACTCTGACAGATGCAACACCACATCCTATAGTGAGGCTGGACACACACACACACACACACACACACACACACACATAGGCTGAGCCTGACTTGCACATTGGCAGTGTGTTAGATGAGCATCATCCCCATGGAGATGATTCCATTTGCAGGACCACTCAGCCTTTTGATGGTCTTATCTGGAAAGGGACTCTGTATGGAAAATGCCTGACTGAATAGTGTGAGTGTGTGAATGTGTACGTGTGTGCTTTCACACATGCACCGCAACCCTGAACTTATCTAGACTTTACCCAGAGGAGCTGCATGTGAGAACACTAATGTCTGAATCTGTTGAACCGGACATGAATCGGATGCCAGCTTCACAGTGTAAAGTCCATGTAATGTCACATTGAGCTGATGTGTGACTTGAGCTGGTCATTGTACGGAGAATTAACAGCAAGTGAGTGGACGTGCTGATCTCATGACATAATATTGAGTATCTATCTCTCTGTCTATCCATCTAAAAATTCTACACTTGTGTAAATCTAAGGAAATACAATAAAGTTGCAGCTGCTGGTTCCAGAAGTATTTTTATGTAATGATGTTTTCAATTTTCTCGGTAAAGAATCTCAGTAAGAATCTCCTTGATTATTTTAATGGGTTTATATAACGAGAATCTATTCCATTACTTAAAATTGTCACAAAATCTTTCCCAGATTATTAACTGATTATTAACTGATTTTGTGCATAAGTGATTAGAAAGTTATCAGAACACAGAAGTTCCAATGATGTTTGAAAAGTGGACCTACATTTATATTTCAGAGCTTGACTTGCGTTGTACCTTGTGCTGCTGCAGGTTAATGTGACAGCATCTATTTTTGACTTGCGCATCTTTTGGATCGACCCAGTAAATTTAACATAGAAGTGACCAAGACTTAATCACACATGAGATGACAAATTAATCATCACATTAATGTGAAGGCAGCATGTCTGAAAGAGGCAAATGGCTGTACTCAGTGGGAGACTAACAGCAGTGTGGGTGGATGAAAGTCGAGATCATTATGGGCTGTAATGCCTCCGACCTCAGAGTCAAAAGAATTTGCAAAAAATAAAACTAACTCCACATCTAATAATAGTCTAAATAAGTTGGTTCCTTCTGCTAAATATTTGACTATTGAATGTCACTGTTGTTGTCACATACAGTGTATTTAACAGTGTTTAACTGACTACATCTAAAACTAGTAAATGCTTCTCCTGGTGAAAATGCAGTGCTGAAAATGTTGAATTTGCAGGAGAGAAAGTTTGAAAGTATACTGGTGAAAGAGTTTAAGTCTGTACCCGAAAACTCAAATGAATACACACTCAAGCAATACTGAAAAAAATATAAGATCACAAAGATTTGTGGGCAAAGTTTCAGAAGCATGGCTGGATGGTGAACATCAGAATCAAAAGATGGAAACATTAAAACTTTGAAAACTTGACAGCTCCTCCTGTTAGGTCCTGTTATATGTGTGTTATGTGTGTTTGCGCTAGAAGTTCATTTTAAAACAAATTGGATAAAATTGATATAAAAATACAAAATCCACATCTGGTCAAATAAAAATAAAAGTATAAACGCTTTTATTTTATTTAAACATTCGGAAATAACAGACAATCCGACAATTAAAACTTAAAACTTCCCAACAGAGTTTTTTTCTGTTGGTAAGTTTTAAGTTTTAATTGTTGGATTGTCTTCTATTATTTTGTTGATGTGTTCAGTTACAAACAGCATCTGTCCGTCCAGGGAGAGGGATCCCTCACATGTGACTCTCTCGGGTTTCTGTGGTTTTTACCAGCAGAGGAAGTCAACGTTTAGCCTTAAGAGGCAAAATGGGATTTGTGATTATGGGTTGTACAAATAAATTATGATTGATAAATGTTGAATTGAGTAATGAATGGAATAATGAAGGATGAAATTATTTCCATTTCTATATATATATATAAGATGTAGAAATAGTCGTGCTTTAAATGTTTAATAACACATTGAGTCTGCCATTCTGATTGTGGAAATAAACTGAAGCATATGAAGAAATGTTAAACCCTGTTGTCATTGTTCTTTGAGGTTGTTCCCACTGCATGTAGCATGCATTTAAGGAGTCACTGTTGTTTCTGTTTATCTCAGCTCTTAATGGGAAAACAGATATTGGAAATTAGTATGATTCTAGAGACAAAGATAAAAAAAATGTTCCTCTCTTTATTGCTGTCAGGTGGAGGCATCAGCCAGCCCAGCGCATTCATCTCACTTTATAAGAATGAGCCGGTTTCATGCCATTTACCTTATTTGTGTAGCCACGATTATCCATAAATTAATAAAAGCTGACTGGTTATTACGAGGAGAAAGAGGGAGAGAGAGGGGGAGAGAGAGATGCAGAGAGAGGGAATATGTAGAGCTGGTCAGTGAACAATCTCCGGATAATTAACAGGAAGATAAACAAAACATAAATTTGGATATTGCATTTATTTGGACTACCACTCAAATATGTGTGAGCCACAATATTTTAATTAAAAGATAAATCTATGTGACATGCAGCTTCCCAGTTAATTATTCAGTGCTGTACAATAAAAACAATACCCATTAAATATGCCACACACTCTATTTCTCTATTAACAGTAAAAAGTGCTCATCCTGGGGACAACATTTCAAATCCAGCTGCTGCTTTTTCCCTGTTTTTGTACTTTCATAGTTTTTTTTTCCACAGTTTATCTCGCTTTGCATTTACATTGCTCCTTTTACACTTGCGAGGCATTTCATACGACTATTCACCCCTTTTGAAATGCATGCATATCCATTTCCAATTGAAATCTTTATACAGCAGAAATACACAACAGAATTTAATTGTTAAATTTTAAATCTTGGTTACACTTTCAACACTCCTGTGTGTGTCTGAATTGGTTCTGGTAAAGCAAACATAGATGCAGTGACACTTGAAAAGATGACCAAACTGATGGGAAAAAGAAAACATAATTTTAAGTGTTTGACAAATGCACAATGTGCCACATGGATTTCATGGTGGCTGTGGATTGATTTCATGCATTTTGTTAAATATATTGCAACAGTTACAGAATATTCTGGAAATCATTTTAAGTTTGTTCAACTTAAAGACACAACTTCACCTGCTGTCTTAAATGTGAGTTAACTGAGCTTTTAGTTTTTTCAATGTCAGTTTAAAAGAGTCAGTTCTTCATTTGATATCAGAACATATGACCGCAGCGTATTAGTTTCCAGTCAGATGTTTTGTTTTCTGCATTTTCACTTATTTGCATCATGATTAATAATTGTAAATTAATACAAATGCTGTAAGTCTAGAAGAAAAAAAAAACTTTAACATGGGAAAGGAGGAAAAGTTGGTGCACTGATAAAAGACAAACCTGACTATGGCCAGTGGAAGCTAATAAATGCTGACATACAGAAATAGATGACTCAAGCTTGCAGAAGAGACACAAAACATCACCAAAAACATGAGGAGACAACAAACCTATTAAACTCATGGTTTTCCTTTGTTTGAGGTTACAATAACTTTGGTGATCTTTCACTGGTTGAAAAGGCACATGAAAAACTAATGATATCTCTATTACTACAGGATAAAGGTTTTCACACTGGAGTTAAAATATTTGCATGACGTGATGTCGTGAAAGCCCATCAACGTTTGTAAGGAAACTCACTGGACTGAAATCGGTTCCTGGAAGCAACCCAGGACAGCTCCTTGAAGAGCTGTTGAAATTCCCAAAGCTGTGTACCCTCTCGGGTGGTCTTGTGGAATGACACATGCTAGCTTCTTTACAATGCGTCAGGTGTAGTTACTTTAGCCAGTTGTCCTGCTCTCCTCTTGTCCAGAGGAAAACAGGCAATTCTGTTTATTCCTGCTACTCACGCAAATCAAGAGTAACAGGAATAAAAACAAATTATCCTGCAGCAAGAATTGCACTAATAACTCACTTATGGTGTGGACGCAGTATAAGACCAAGTATTTAAAAGCAAACATCATTCTGAATACTTATTTTGAACTTTATCATGGAAAATATCCTAGTTATATATTAAGACACAATTAGTCACAGCAGTCACCTCACAGCCATAATGGCTCCTCTTCTTCAGTTGAGTAGTTGAGCTGGATGCTGTGAAGGGATCCAGACATTTAGACAGTGTTTCCCAGAGGTAGAGGTTTTATTGCAGGAAATAAACAAAAGACTGGATAAATCTTCAAAATGGCCTCGAAGTACATCAGAACGTGTAGAATGCAAAAAGAGTAAACAGTCAAATGTTTGACACACCTCTTTAATGAAAGATTTTTTAAACAGATATGCAGTAATAAATAATCACCAAGGATATTATTCTTATAAATACAAAGCTATATACTGTTAAAATGAGCTCGTAGTTTGCAACAAATCCCCCTCCTCACTTTTCCTTCCATAGGCTATAGACATCTTCCCCATTTAGGAATGTGGACAATGTTTGGACACAAATCGCTAACTACAGAATCCATTGGATGCTGAAATCAATGGGCATGGTTACTTTTTTCCCTTTTTTTTTTTTAGCACCAGTGATTATAATTGAGAAAACTGAATGTGCCACTTCAATAGGAAGCTTGACGGGGATCAAACAGAATGGGGACAATGGAATGGATTATTTTGGGATTACAGCAGGGGGGAAATGGCAATACGTTCTGAGGGATGGACAAAGAGTACAAGTCGCAGAGGAAAGACAACAAATGGCATTCTCCAGTGTTGAAATAAAAATATGTATTGCCTCATCTGAAGAAGATGATGAAAACATACAGATTCACATGTTCTACTAAGCTGGAAAAGCCAGCGTACTGGTGCCAAACAAAATGGAATGTGTATTTTTTCTAAAAACTTTTCATCCCCAGATTTAGTTTTTCGCTAATATATAGGTAAATGTTCACTACACACGCACACACGTGTACACATGTTCAGAAAAAGCTAGATACAGCCACCAGGAATAGCTTATACTACATTAGGTTATCTGGATTTCTCGGGGTGATTTGGGAAAAGACCCTACACACTCAGTTAAGGCAGTGAGAACTATTGTCCTGTTACATACTAAAAAAAAACAAAAAATCACAGATTGCAAATACTGTTGTTTTCTGTCAGGTCAAAACTGTTTAAGTTGTTGTGACACAATTAAAACCACAATTACAGCAGTCCAACAAAATACTGAACACACTCTATCAACCTTGTGCACGTACTTTTCTCTTTTTCCTCTTCTCTCTCCTTTTTCCAACCTACACTTCTGCTCACCTTCTTCCCCTCTTCTTCCCCTCTTCTTCCCCTCCTTGAATGTAGGAGGATTGTATTTCTGACCCTGTTGTTGTTGATGTGTGTGTTTGTGTGTGAGTGTACATTGTGTTGCACTCCCTCTGGCAGAGCTGTGCCACTAAGGCCCCAATGGGCTTTAAGCGTTTAGCCCTCCCCTCTGCTGCATGTGTGTGTTTGTGTGGGAAGATATTGACTTTCCTAAAGTACGGATCATTTCTCTTTATCAGAAAAACATTAACAACACCCAGCCCCCCCGACCCACACAACACAGAGCCCTATACTTTCTCATTCTCCTCACCCAGTAGTAACCAACAGTTGCCGGCACAACAAAGTACAATCAACATTGATACTTTTCTGACCTTAAAACAGTCGAGCAGGATTTTACGAGATCCAACATTCTTTTTTATGTTACTTTTCTGCCCTCAGGAAGAAAACCCATATGATTAAAAATAAAACACTTCTAAACAAAGAAAAAAGACAGCTTCCTTTAAAAAATAAACACACAGCGTTTGTAATATAGATAGATAGTATAAGAAAGACATAAAGCAGGGTAAAGTTATGATTATCAATTTTTCATCATGTGTTGCAACTTTTCAAGAGCCGGAGGTGAATCCTGTTTTTTTTCTGCCTTGACGCCACAATGTCTTTTTCAAACTCTTCATGTGAGATCTTTTAGTTACGACGCCACACACCTATCTACTGTACATGTTCAGATGCAGCTGCTTATCTCCGATCTTTCCTTCTAAAGCACATGTAGAAAAATCCCCCGCAGCACAGTCCAGGTCCTTTGATGTGCAAAACGCTCATCTGTCATCGTGAAGCGGCTCAAGCTAAAGCACAATCAGCTCAAACCCCCCGTCCTTCTCTCGTGTGGAGCCTATAAGGTGACGTCCAGACGTTGACATTGCCAAAACCAGAGCAGAACGAGACTTAACGTTAGCTAATGGACGCTTGAAATATGCCGCTGATTGATTTGTGTTGTATTTCCCAGGCCGTTCTACTGGAGGCTCGTATTAGAAAGAGTGAGAGTGAAAGGAAGGATGGAGAAGAGGAGGGAAGTGACTCAAAGGGGCTCCGACCAGCTGGTGGGACTCAACTTGACCTCCTGGCGTACCGTCCAGTGTTGGGTTACCACTGTGTGTGTGTGTGTTTGTGTGTGTTGTTGAATTGATTTCCTCTGCGATGGCAGCCCCAGTCAGGCTGGCACCATGGCCTCCCCCCTCTACACACACACATAGACACACACACACAAACACACACAATCGCTGCCACTGACCCTGCAACACAAACACTCATAAAGTGCTCATCACTCGCACTGGGGAAATGGCAGCCACTGGTGTTATGTTCTAGACTGGCCATCGTCCGTACTGTCACTGTTCTGCTAAATCGTTCATCATTTTTCTGATACTAACATTATTTTCAGAGAAAAGTCTCCAATGATTCTAGGTCACCTCATCTGGATTCGCTCTCGCTTCATGGCATCCTTCCTCCACGATTTGTCTGATTTCATTAAGTGTCTTTGCTTTCTACTACTGCTCATAGTGCACTGTGTTCGACTTTCAAAAATGCTGAATCACCTAATCACAAATACATAGATTATAATGATTTCTTGGTAAATCTTCACAGACATCTTTTGGGGTGGCTGTGGCTTAAGGGGCTAGAGCGGTCGTCCTCTAACCAGCAGGTCGGCGGTTTGATCCCAGTCCAAAGTGTCCTTGGGGAAGATACTGAACCCCAAATTGCCCGGTGTCATGGTGAAAAGTGCTGCACATAGTTGGACTGTATGAATGTGTGTGTGGATGGGTGAGGGTAAATATGTACTGTAAAGAGCTTTGAGTGGTCATCAAGACTAGAAAAGTGCTCTTTATTTACAGACCATTTAAATCTAATAACCGATTTAGAGTATGTATGTGTTTACAATGTAGAAAGTGTAACTCACTGCTGTCCACCAGACATTCATCTCTTTGTATTGTCATGCTCAAGGTTTTACTCACAATTGGTGATTAGTTTTATAGTGACCAACACTCATGTGCATTGGGGACTGTGTGGCTATGATGCTTACACGTCCTTTGAGATAAATGCATAGTCCAACACAGACTCAAACCTCCCTCCTCGATGTCATCACCCAACTCAGCCCCTGGTGGTTTCACTCTTGGTGAAAAGAGGAGGCCTCTCCGGCAAATGGCCCAAAGTCACTCCCGTGTCTTCCGTCTGCCTCTGTCATTGGCTGATTAGATGTAACAGCTCCAACGACATGATCAGGGCTCTTATCTGGGATGTCCGACTCTGTGTGGGAGCGTTTGAAGCGTCGGTCAGGGTACTGGGTGTTGTCGAATGGCATGCGGTGCACACACAGCACGTGGGTCTTCAGGTTGCCCTTCTGGGAGGCGCTGTAGGGGCAGTAACTGCACTTGAATGGTCTCTGACCTGGAGACAGAAACAGAAAATTTTAACCATTTCAATCCAAAGTGTTAAATCTCATGGTCTCTGTCACTATGGCATAATTTGCTTGAGTTTTACCCCACAGGATTAAAATGATTTTTCACTCAGATGGTGTCTCTCTGTGTACTGTGTAAGCAGATGAACAAACAATTGAGAGGGCGTAACAATTAAAGGTACAGTGTGTAGAATTTAGTGATATTGAGTGTTGAAGTTGCATGTTGCAGCTGAACACCCCTCTTCTCACTCTCTTCTTCCAAACATGAAAAAGAACCTGTGGTAGCTTCAGTTGTCATAAAAATTCAAAAGGTGTTTAGTTTGTCCAGTCTGGACTAATGTAAAAAACATGGCGGCCTCCGTAGAGAGGGTCCCCTCCATGTAAATATAAAGTATTTAAATATAAAGGACCTTTTCTGGGGTAAAGAAAACTACAATTTGTACAATTTAGATGAAACGAACTAGTGAAAACATCATGAGGATTATTCTACATTAAATTTCTGCCAAGAGATCCCTTTCACCTTAATCTTACACACTGGACCTTTAAGAAGCAATGATTCAAAGACACAACTTCGCACGATAGCAGCTGCCAGGATTGAGAGCTGCTTGGAGTTACCAGCACTGGAATCTAACCAATACCAACAATGTATCTTACAGTACAGATGAGTTCGGGTCAACACCCAGATGTTGCATCACTTGTAAAAGAGAAATTTTACGCTACAGAGAAGAACATCTGCATTCTCCAGTGTTAAAAATACAGACATTAGTGTTTGGCACCTGTTGTGTATCCTTGAGGCCTAAAAAATGTGTTGAATGCATTTAACAAGACTTGAAAATTTTAAAAGCTTGAAACACAGGTAATTTACATCCATCGTTAACTCGCTCTGTGTATTTTGTTGGCACGTTATTGCTTGTTTTGCTTTGCCACCATTTTTTAATCAGTGGTGTTGTCCACAAGTTGAAGACACAGCAGGACTCACTCACTGGAGCGTTGCTCCATAAGAGCAGCCAAACTTCACACAGGACCTTTTGTTTTCTAAAGGGCGGAGAGCAGAGTTTATGGAGCAAAACCATGTGTAAAACTCTTTATGACCCTAACTGACATGGAAATCCACCCAGTTTTATTTTAAAGGAAACAATGAAATACAAAGGATGTGATAGATTTTTTTTTTTATTCAGTAAATGATGACAATTCATTTTAGGACCTCAAGAGATTTCAATGTAAAAAAAAAAAAAAAGAGCAACTGCATCCATCCAAAACTGACGCTCTCTTTAGTGAATCACACACAGTCTTTGGAAATGATTCTTTTAAAGGATGAAATTATGTTTTCTGCCATGATGACTTCACAGACCGATGAAAATGCTTGCCTCTAGTTCTGTAAGTCACTTGTTGTGTTTAGGTGTGCCCACCGCCTGCTGGCACCCTGCTCACCTGAAAGCTCCGCTGTCACAGGCCACCACTGCTGTCTGTGCTGCTGCTGTTAATAAAGCATTTTCAAAAACTCCACATCTTCCAGCTGTAGGCTCTGAGTCTGTGTTGCCATCGGGGGGGAGGTACCAAATCTCTGCTGTGGTGAGCGCCACGTTTCCTTGTGGGCAGTGACAAGGTCAGAGCCCATAAATTAAGGTCATGTATCAAATGTAGTAATTCTACACTATCATAATAGTCAGCTGACTGGAGTACACTATCCATTCACACTTACACTTAAGGCAAATTGCCTATTAAAAGCCATTGGCTGATGTATTCAACCCTCTAACCCTTCTAACCCTGACTTGAACCTCCAACACCTCAGGCCTTCTTGTGTGTCAACAACTTGACTGAGAGACAGAGACTGGGGGAAGAGGGTAAATCTAAGGACACAGAGAAGAGGAAGAGCGATTCTCTCATCTGCACCAGGCCAGCAGCACTGCTCCAGCTCCTTATTGATACAAACACATCCGGAAAACATTACCCAACACTTAATAACTGGCCTCACTTTGTGCAGCCAGTCAGCTCTCGCAAATTCATCTGCACTAAACTTTTGCAGCTCCCTGAGTCGATATGCATCTTATAAAGAGCGTGCATACATCTAGTCCCCTGAACACAATAGCAGTGCAGAAGGAGCCGCAGTATTTTTCTCTATCTCCCCACCTTGCCACAGCTCCAGCACAAAATGTTCTCCCTAGATTGAATCTGATCATCACCGCAGCAAACACAATGGCCCTTAATAGCACCAGCCGTTTGTTTGAGGGATGCCGATTACACCGCCATCATAACCCACTTCACTTAGTTCACTCACTCACAGACAGGCGGAGAGGGCAAAATGGAGAGGGAGGGAGAGAGGGAGGGAGGAAGTGGGACGGCAGAATGAAGGGAGTGTGTGAGCCCCATCTAGTACTTAAGGTTATTAATAACAGTACATTTGCAGGTCCCGTCTTTTTTTCTTTTCTTTATCTTTTATTCAATTTGAGATGCTCTAAATCAAATTAACATGGGGGGTTTAAAAGAGGCACAGGGGTAGGTGCAGGGAATATAAATAGGTAAGAGGCCAGGAATTAAAGAGGAAACATTCCATTTGAAGCACTCACTGGCATCCACACAGGGTTAGCAGGAGAGAGTACACAGGCTACTAATGCTGTATAAAGACAGACACACAAACACACACACACACACCAGAGGTGTGCCGCGAGGATGCAGCGAGGCAACGCAGGATGCATGGAAGCAGCTACTTTGTGTTTGGCAATCTGACACAGGCTTTGGAGCCTCTCCGGCTTTCTGATATTACATTGTTTGCTTCGGAGCCAGACAAAGGAGATTGCTACAAGTTTGGAGGCTTTGGATGTTCCAGTTGTCTGAATTTCCAGATAAGCTAGTCGGCGGCACACAATGAAGGGCTCCTTTTATTTGTGTGCAGTTTAATTTCACACTCTCTTACATTACGTTAAGTCCGAGAGGCAGAATATCTCATCCCATTTTACACTTAGGGAGAGTGAGTTATGCCCCCAAACAATTTTTGTTTGTTTGTTTGTTTGGTCTCCATGCTGTTTGTCTCCATGGGCTAAATAAATACAAATCAAGCTCAGTTTTATCTCTGGGGAGATGTTCTGATAAAGAAGAGAGAGAAAGGCTGTGATTTGCATTCAGCGGTTTGAAAGAAGTTTGGATGGGATGTATAAACTTGAGTGTTGAGATTGAATTTGACTTCTGCAGAGCAATTTAGAAACACACAGGCAATACTTTGTTATGGATTAAAAATTAAAGAGACTCTTTGTCTCTCTTTCTTTCAGTTTTTTTTTTTTTTAAAACACACACACACACACACACACACAGAGGCATTTAACGATCCACATGTCCAGCCACCGTGAAGGGCCTTCATTAATCCATGTCCTCTGGTCTGTGGCAGTAACCAAAGCAGCTTACACGCAGCACCACGTTCACCACCATTCTGTCAAATGAAGTTTGTTCTTTCTTGTTTCATCTACCTGATAAATTTGATCAGATTTTTTTACGACACACGTATGTCTACCTATACTTGACATGGATTGGTTTGTAGACAGACGTAGGTTGTCTTTCTGTTTGAATGGAGAAAGTGAATGAACCGCTTCACTATGTTGATTTTGCCAGCTTGAAACCTGACCTGCTAACACTTACTATCCCTAAATTATACTGATTGGATGACAGTTTCTTGCCAGTGCCTATATGCAGGAGCTAGTCCCCTATAAGTATTCATGTGGAAAATAATGGTGCTGGACGCCCAAGAAGCAGTTTTGACCCTGATACTGGAGACCAGAGTTTGCACCCCATCACAAACCTGCAAATGAAAGCTTGTCTTTATATTACCCATGATCCTTCCCTAATATTAATAGTTTTGGTTGCTTATAACCCAAAAATACCGTAACCATCATTTATGTGTCATAACCACGATATAACTCCAACCACAGCTGGCAACAACACAGAATAATCCAATACTGATGTTTTATCAACTAATAACCTCATTTCCTCTCATTTCGGATTATTTTTCCCCGCGTACTCGTGCTACACATGGTACAATCTGTGTTTTGCATTTCTACTTTGCTTTATTAAAGTCGTTTGTCCTTTTTGTCTTTATTAAGTTTCCAGACACTGGGTGGGTTGCCATGTTTAAAAGCCTTAAAGAGTGAAAGAAGGGAGGGAAAGAGATACAGTACATAGATAGAGGAATGAATGCAGGGAGAAAAAAAGAACGAGACAAACAGGAAGAGAGGGGAGAAACAGTGGTCTTGTTTTCATTAGTGTGGTATTATCTAAGCCTGTTAATTAACCCCCTCAGGTCCTCTGCGGGGAGATCAGAGGGAAAGGGGCTGAGGAAGTGGGGAGGAGGGCGAGAGGAAAGGATTCAGTGGGTGTGTGTGTGTGTGTGTGTGTGTGTGTCCTGAGGGGTGTGTGTGTGTGTTTGTGTGTGTGTGTGTGTGTATCAAACTAGTGCCAAAGCCTTGCCCATGTTTCACCTGTCACACACCACACTCTTCACCCCTAACTCACTGTACACACACACACACACACACACACACACTCTAATCCTCTGAAATCCTTCTCTTCCTCTTGTGCTGTCCAGTTCTTTTATATTTCAGTTATTTACTAATATATTCATCTAAGGAAGAGGGATTTCTACATCAAAAGTCAAGACATTATTTCAGAAACATGTAGGTTTCAAACTAAAATAATTCCTTGGTATTATTAGCTCACAGTTCAAGTTAATTATTTGCAGTTTCATCTGAGAACATTTATTTTTCCAGCTTGACTCACACAGTTTTTCTCTTTCTCTTTGTGTTTGATGTGAAGTGACAGTGAGCAGTGTCGGGAAGGACATGAGGCAGGGCTGAGGTTATTGAGTCGAAGTTGTAACTTACCCAAACTGCTCTTACATTGAATGGTTTGTGGCCATATGTGAAAAACACACCATGAATCTCAGGAAAGTGTGGTCTCGCCCGCGTCTTGTGAGAAGAGCTATCTTAGGACTGCAACAGATGGCAGTGCTGGCATCAAATGGCATTTAAGGACGGCTGCTTCTGGTTGGATGCCAACACGCTGTTCCTTGTCTTTATGTCCCTCACTGTATGTGTGTGTGTGTGTGTGTGTGTGTGTGTGTGCATGGGGTTTGCACATGTGCACCTTAAAACGGTATTTCTTGTGTTTTACTTTGTGTATTGTTGCTTCTCCAGTGTGTGGTAAATGTGTGTGTTTGTGGGTCTGAAGCGTGATCAGTCCATCAGCTTGGGCAGATGGTTTGATGTGTGTGTGTGTTAGTGCAGGAGCACGACTTCTTTGTGTTTTGAATTCATCACACACACCAACAGGTTCTGTGCACACAAATACATTCATGTACACATTCTGTATAGAAGACAAGAGGATCCAAATTGAAATACAATGGAAGCATTAGTAAAGCACAAACTTTTGAACAAAACGAAAGTTCTGTACTATTTATGGACATTTATGCACTGTTTATTCAAAGTGACTCACGGATGAGGAACAACACACAAGCTTCAGTAAGACCTTGAGGTAAACACTAAGAACTAAATCTGTTCAGGGAGACAAAGTGAGAGGAGATCAGGTAAAGTAGAGCTCTGTCAGTGTAATATAGAGGTTGAAGGCAGAGATTCACAGAAGGTGTGAGTAATTAAATGTGCTAAACCATCTGTCCAATAGGCTGAATGCATGTATGTGGTTAAACGTGTTTTATGTGCTTATGTTTCACAGAAATAGCTGAACTTAAATTTAAAACTGGGAGGTGGTGCTAAATTAAAATATATTTCAAACAAGTGATATCTTATACTCTTTAATCTTTGACTGTTTATTTCTCATTCCTAAGTTTAATTGTAAAATGAACTTATTTCACCAGTGTACCTAGATTCATTTAATAATGAAGCATGAAACGGCCTCTGTTTAAATGGTTTGTAATTGTTACTGGTCCAGGAAAAAGGGTATAGTGGAAATATAATGAGAGATTTTATTGGACCGTTCAAAATTATTTCTATGATGAAAAAAAGTTTGAATCAAATCTGGAGTTGTGAGTGATTTCTCATTGGATAAGAGATTTGAGTCTGCCACACGTTGTGAGCAGTGGTTCTGCAGCAGAGGGTTTTGATCCGAATAAGGAGAAGTGGTATCAGGTGACCAGGGGTCATGAAACATACGTACGCCACTTCTCACGCAAACGTTGGGATTTATAAAAACAAACTTGACGGGAGAATGTGTGCACTTCCACCGTCACTCTGACCCATGTGTACGAACATTTTGCAGACAGGAAAGTAACGATGCAGACTTGAGGCAGTGAACTGAAGCAGATTATTGATCTACTTCATCATTTACATTTAAACCAACAACTTTATTTGTGCTCGCACGACAAAACTGTTCAAATGAAAAAGATATAAAATAACTTACATCAAAATACATTCAGAGTTACACGTTAGAGTTACAGTCAGTTTTGTGTACGCCATTTTAGGCTTTTGTGCCCACCTAAACTTTTGTATGAATCCTACACACTGTTTTATAAATGAGGCCGCTGGTCAGTGTCAACAATATTCATAATTATCACATTTCAGGTTCTGTTTTTCTCCAAACTCTGCACTGAAAATTTGAAAAACTGTATTCATATGTCTGGGGGCATCCTGGGGTGAGTTACATGTTTATAAATTACATTTTAGTTATATTTATTTTATCATTTTAGTTTCATTTGGAAGTTAAACAAAGTAACTGCAGACCCTACAGACTTTAAAAATGAGCCTCTCTTCAAATGTTAAGGCTTTTTTCAACCTAAAACGTGGAAAGGCACATGCAACCTTCTACTTGTAAAACACTTCATTTACTTGTGAAGCCTTAATAGACTCATTAGGACTCATAAGACATGGGGGAGAATCGTCATTAGGAATTATCAGCTTATGACAGTTACACAGATGATAAATAAATTCTCTGACTCTTCAAACCTTTGCTGTAACACTTAACAACTGTGGCCTTCTCCTAGCAACTGACTGAGAATCTAAAAAATGAAGCTAATTGATGCCTACAAAGCAGAGGAAATGAAAATACATTACAGCACTTTTAGTTTGAAAATGTCACTGGAAGGAATGTCAACGAGAGACTGAACTATTGAAGTCAAGACAACATTTCCCTGCTGCATTATCTGCTGGACAGAATGGTAACGCAAAACCATGTGACTGCAGAGGAGCTGACGGGAGCTGAAGCAGACAGAAGCGGGGGACACTGGGTCAGCTGAGGCTCATGAGGTAGAGTGGGTTGTCCATTAAACAGAAGGTAGTGGATGACCTCTAAGTGTCCTTGGGCAAGATACTGCACCTTATTGCCGTGAGTGGTGTGTGATGGAGAAAGTGCCGCATATAGTGCTGCTGCGTGAATCTGACTTGTACAGTAAAATGCTTCCAGTGGATAAAGTTCATTTACACTTTTCATTTTCACTGTGCAGCTTTGATGCATCAGTGTCTGCATGGAAGATTTGATGGAAACCTCACCTGTGCTCTCATCTCAAAAGTCAGCAATTGGATTATGGAACATAACTTGTGGATAAGCCTGAGTCTCTGCCGTGGACACATGAAGTTCAAATTGAGCTTTCTGGCCACAAGTGATTGAAAGAACATCGTGTCTTCCGTCACGTATTGGGACGGGAATTGTGCTTGGGGTTGTGTGGCACCAACTGACACAGGAAACACTGCACACATAGAGGGGAGATTTTTTTTTTTTTTTACCAGCCCCAAAAATAAATACATTTACATTACTTCAAACAGCCTGAAGGGAATTTATCCCTCTCTCGACTTCCTCTGATGAATTAAGAGCATTTCCCTCAACGAGCTGGCGTGTTGATAGAAAATTGGCCTGAAGTTTGGGGAATAACAATTTGGTCTGTTTCTAAGCTTAACTAAAGAAAACCAACACACAAATAACACCAGGGGAGGCACTTAAGGAGAGGAGAGGAACTGTGGGGGGAGAGGGGTGGAGGGGGGGAAGGAACTCTTTCAGCATCAAAGCTCGCTAAAACGTCCCCACCAGGGACCAGGTCCCATGTTAAATACTGAACTAGATTATTAATTGCTGTACCAGTAGGACCTGTTAAT
Source organism: Paralichthys olivaceus (assembly GCF_024713975.1). Classification (NCBI taxonomy): domain Eukaryota; kingdom Metazoa; phylum Chordata; class Actinopteri; order Pleuronectiformes; family Paralichthyidae; genus Paralichthys; species Paralichthys olivaceus. The sequence goes on along the minus strand of NC_091093.1, from coordinate 4,382,409 downwards.
AAGAACCCAAAATAGCTGCTCCTTCCTTTCTGTCTTCATCTCTTGTTCTATTTTCACTTTTCTGGAGTCGTCCGTTTGTTCTTTCTTTTTATGCTTTTTATTCCCTCACTCATCGGTTTTCTTTTTTAGTTACTGACTCTTTGACTTTGTCACTCACACTCTCTTATTGCTCACCTGTTTCTCCTCACTCACTCACTCACTGCTTCTCGCTTTAACTTTCTCAATCAATTCCTCACGATATGTTTCATCCATTCACTCACTCACACTGGTTAGCTCGTGTGTTTGGCTTTTAAGCTGTGGTAAAATAAAGGGTTGGTCAGTTCTTTCAAAAACTCTTCCTGTCCCAAAGATGTCTGTGTCTTTTACAGTCCTGTGGAGACACAATCAATCGTTTAATTCGCTCTGAAGAATATCAACAATCCTCAAACATATCCTAAAATGTCCATATCCATTTTTTTAAATTACATGTGTTGTGCACAGGAAGCTTTCAGTAAATTCCAAGGTCGAGGATACACAAGAGACACAAGGTAAACAAGACCCCTGTTGAAGGCAACAACATTCTATCACTTACATATTTTGCCTATTCTCACTCCCTCACTCACTCACATTTTCATCCATTTACTTATTTGCTTGCTTAGCCATGTTTTCCTTCAATCGTCTGCTCACTGATCCATGTGCGCTCACTCCCTCACTCAGTCAGCCATCATGTTCAGTGTTTTCAGTGTGTGTTTGTTTGTGTGTGTGTGTGCACACGCCTGCATGCATGTGTGTACAGACTAGATCCCTAACTTTGCCTTATGTTTCCTCAGAGTCCCTCCTGAACTGAGGGACGCACAATCTGCTACTGACCTGTCACTGTACACAGATAATGGATGCAACCGTGTGTGTGTGTGTGTGTGTGTGTGTGTGTGTGTGTGTGTGTGTGTGCAAAGGCTGTCATCAGTGTTTCTCAGCAATAACAAGAAAGAAAAAAGAAAAAGGGGGGTTGATAGATATGCCGGCCACCTGCCTCTCACTCACATTCTGACACAAAGAGCATCGGCTGCTCTGCTGCATTAATCATCATGAACTTCCTCTGACCTCGGAACACAGCGATAACAGCCAAAACTTTGAGAAACAGTTAGAAAGTGCGGAGCAAAACACCGGCAGCTCAGCACTTTGCCATAGGAAACCCAACAGAGAGGGGGGGCACAGCTAATCCAGAATTGACTATATGCATATATATATATATATACAGTATATATACAGTATATATATAGTATAGTGAACCAAAGCTGAGGCCTCAGGGGCCCCAGAGCATCATTGTGACTGGGAGATCTTCAGCTTAACCTCTTATCATTCTGCACAAGATCAATAAAATAAAATAAATAAATAAAATAAAATACAGTTTCACTACAGACATACTACATTTCTAAAGATAACTCCTGATATTGCACACCCAAAAAGTCAGAATGAGTAAACACCATAGTGACAGGAACATAAACATGGTCCAAATATATACATATTAATTAATTAATTTACATTTGAGTAGTAGACCTGTAGGAGTCACTTGCCCGAATCATATTTTGTGTGAACAGCAGTTGCAGTGATGTGCGTGTGAAGAAACAGAATCTTTTAAAAAGTCAGTGTGTTTTTTTGGTTTATCTGACAACTGGCTTATTTTCAGATTGCATCACAAAACATATCATTTTGAACATTATGAAAACATTTTGAAGATTAAACTAGCCAACATATAAAACAGTTTGTTAGCTTCACTTTGAATGTGTGTTGGTGACATTAAAATGCTGCTCAACATAATCTAATAATGTAGCACTAAAACTCTGACAGAGGCCATTCTACTGTCCAAAATAAATATCTCTGCTTTTAAAACTCAGTAGTTTTAATCGTGTTGCTATTATTTTATTCTTTATTCTATTCTACTAATGTATTTTACTTGTCATTGAGAAGTTCTTCATAGTGCTTTTTCTGGTTTTCTATCAGCATAAGTTCTGAATTCCACCACTGTTGGTGCCTGTCTACACATGTGGTCTGTCTGCATCTAATCTCTGCAAAGCACATGTGGATGGAGGATCAGATAGTGAAGTAGACACAGGAGCCGTGCTCAGTGCTCACATGATAATCATTTGATGCCGTTTAGAAAGACAAAGGAGCATCTGTAACCTATTGACCTCACAGACGTCCCTGTGGTTGAGTGTAAAAGTTATTTAAGATTTGTGAAAGGTCAGGAACCTGCGCGCAGTGCGGCCCTGCCTGCAGAGAGTGCAGCTGCCACATGTAAATATGTTGACGTACATCTGTAACATGGTAGCAGGTAAAATAATGAACTGCTTAAGGAATTAGATGAACGCTGCTGAATGTGTCGCACATGTTACATTTCTTTGTTGATGGTTTAGTTTTAAGGAGCAGGAAGATAAAGGACAAACAGATACAATGTCTTGAATAAAGCAAACATCCAACCAAAGCAGGTCCAACCAGGACTGACACTGTAGCTACTCTATTTATCTATTAGCTGGTTTTATACTCGTGTCCTACTGGAAGACAGATCTTTCTGAATATGAAGAAGTAAAATATTCTCATTTCAATGTGATTTAGTTTACTCTGTTGACAGGGGCCTACAGAAAATTAGGTCATTCAAAAAAAGTAAATAAATAGAGGTGTGTCTGACAAATACAAATATCCGACCCCTTGTCCATTTCCCCCTTTTGTTACAGATGGAAAACTTTATTGATAAAATTGACAAACTGCAGTTTTGTAATTGTTTTTTGTATTTTTTTGTATGAAGTCAAACACACTGATGACATTGTAAGCTAGTGCGAAACCACTGAGTTAGAGTTAGAGGGGGATTCTGTGCACGGACACACAGATGGGCAGGAAGCAGGTTCATGCTGATCGTGGATCTGTTGTGTTGTGCTGGTAGCAGTTGTAATGAGACGAGCTGCAGCTGAAGAGCAGCAAGTCTTATCAACACACAGACTAAAGTGCTGTGTGTGTGTGTGTGTCACACTGTTTTGGCCAGGTGCTGCTCGAGGACTCTCTCTCTTTGTGCAAATGGGATCAAGGAATTGTTGAATAAAAGTCTCACCATCATTTTAACCAAACATATCTGTGCCTTTATGTTTCTTATGAATACATGTATGAATTAATGAGTGAATAACTATGTGTGTGTGAGTGTGTGTTTGTGTGCGCATTGCGGATGATTGAAAAATGCACTAAACCGCAGGAACACTGCTCCTGTGCCACGGGGCTGCAGAAACTTTCACCGTCTGAACTTATCAACTCGTCTTCGGGTGCTGTTTCTGTTTTTCTGCGACGCAGGTAACATCTGCATTAGACAAGAATAACTCTTTTTCACAGAGATCAGCCTGTAAACACGATCAGGACTTGATCATGTTTTGCATTTTTAGAATGTGATCCTGCGTGCAGAATAATCTAACTCTGAATTATCTACCAAGGAGCTTAAATCCCTTCAGATCCAACCACCACAACTTTTTAAGACCTCTCCCTTTAGAGCTGTTATTTATCCCCTTTCATAAGCTCTCCCCTCTTTTTTATCTCCCCTCTTTATTTCCTCTCCTCGTCCTCCTCCTCCTCTTCTCTCTTTCCAGACTTTCCTTTTTTAGTCTTCACTTTCTTTACCAGGGGAAGCCTATTTGTCTGCTTTAAGCGAAATCACTCAATTCTTTCAGGAAGAGACTTTGGAGACCGGTGGTAACCAAGAGAGAGAACAAGAAAGCATGTGTGTGTGAGTGAGAGTCCACCTTCCAAATAAGTTCCATTAATCATGGGCCAGAGTCTAATGTAACTAATATTTTACAATTAGAGGAGACAAGATGGAGCTGGGGGCCATCTATCTCCCTTACACCACATGATCATCGATTCATAAGAGCCGAGGAGAGAGAAAGAGGGAGGCCACAGGACACTCGCCCCGCGTACCGCGCACACTCAGGAAGAAACACACACTTTGCTGGGCCCACACTGACTCACACACACTGACTCACACGCAGACGCTACACACACCCACATACACGAGCACAGATGCTGAGCAGGAAACAGAAGGATGCATGAGAATGAGGGGACAAGCTGTCACATTAGCATTTGTTAGTATACGATCTGCTTAGAGTCAGGTCTGTGACTCAGTTATTTTTCCTTATTGATCACCCTACTGAATACTTCTCTAATTTATTTATTCATGGTTTGTTTCTAAAGGAATTAGAAAATAGGGAGAAATGCTGACTGCATATTATCACATTTGGGCTTTTTGAATCAGGATTTTTTTTAAACATTTGTGCTGTACATTTTATGTATAGTAAAAATCAAGTCTTTAATTTGCAGTGTATTCATTCATCCTTTGTCATGACCCTGTTAACATGGAGAGAGGGACACATTTTAACCTAACCCAGTTTTTCTATTAGAATAAAATAATAAAGGAACATGTCGTCTAAAAACTGATGCAGTAGGTTTTCATGCGTTTTTGTAGTCTAATCAATACTTCTCTCAAATCCTATAGGAAAGACAGAAAAGGTAATTTACCTTCACACAGCACAAACACACGGGTAAAGAAAAAAACTACTCACCTCTGAACTTGTGTTAAACAGAAATATCATATTGTGTAAAACCAGTCTTACTTGGCCTGAAAACTGAGAGCAAGATCACACTCACAGCACTGAGAGCAGGTCAGATTTAACACGTTGAAGGAAAGAAATAGTCTCTACTTTGACCGAGGAGCTGGAGAGAGTGACAAAAGTATCAGACCAGTCAGGGACAAGGCCGCGTGTTTGAAGATTTGAAGATAGTGGAGAACAGACAACGAAGAGGGAGCAAACGAACAACGACACGAGCAACAGCACAACACACAACATCACTGTTTGCGAAAGTGACTCTGAGATCTGCTCGTACCCTCCTATTGAAGAGAATGGAAACGGCTCCATTTAATCAGGAAAATTACATGTTTAATTGATTTTGATCAGTGATTGATTATTATTGTTAGTATAATTTAAATCTCATTCAATTAATTGATCAGTTATTTTGTTTGTAAAAGAAGTTTTAATGTTGTTTCAAGGCCTTTAACGCAGTATCACAAAGAAAACTGGGACGGAAGGATAATAAATCATTTGTTTATTAATCTTTCTGTTGGTGTTTAAGTTGTTGTATTCACACAATAAAGATACACACACACACACACACACACACACAAACACAAACACTGACACACACACAAATCTCTGCAATGCAACATGCAACTTTCTAAGAGACGCACACTCCAGCCTCAGCCTCCAGCTCCAGGCACCAAAACCTGGTCTGCTGCGCCCTCTAGTGGCGCAACCACTGAGCTGCATGACAAGACCCCAGCCACTCTAACGTAAAGGAGAGAAAATTAGAGGGAGCTGAACAAATGAGCAGAAAGATGGGTTCATCTGCAGGTCACCATCTGCCTGACGACCAACCAAAACGCACAGAGGCTGCGACCGCCGCAGAGCGTCATCTCAAACACATTGATCCCATGTGGACGCACACGCACGCAGACAATTATGAAACACCCCGTTATGCATGCACAAACATGTGCTTACACACATGGCTGCACAACATGCCATGGAGGGAAACAAGAGGAAATGGATCCTAGAGAGAGAGAGAGAAATAAAAGACAGAGCAAATGATGAGAGAGGAAGTTAAATGAAGGGCAGAGTGGTGTTCATCACTCTGTGAAAGGAGTCGCTTAAATGTTGAAACTGCTCAGCTGAGCAACACACACACACACACACACACACACACACACACACACAGAACAGGCCAGAAAGGTGACCTAACGTGTTCTTTAATCAGACACATGTGTGCCGTTACATGGAGACACACACCTACTCACTTGTTTATATAGACACACACATTAATGCATGATGCAGGCCCAGCCCCCCTCATACACACACACATTCATCCAAAGTTTATAGAACACACACTCGAGTAATGATGGTTTCTGCTCTCATATCTAGCCATTGGAAACATCCTTCTTTTGGCAATATGTATATGTATAAATGTGTGTGTGTGTGAGGCTGGGTGAGTTGATATAAACCAGTCAAACAGTTACTTTCTCCGGATGTGAGTGTTATTGGGAACAGACTTTAGAGATTTGTGGCATGAGCCCCCCTCCACACACACACACACACACACACACACACACACACACACACACACACACATCTGGTGCAGTGCAGCTGATCCGTTTAAAAATTAGTCAGGCATTGACCTAGGCAGCCTCCCAGCGGCCCAGCAGCCTTTGGGGTCCTGACGTTAGGTTAACACAAACACGGAGTCCATCAGTGCAATGTGGATCAGGTTTCACATGACAGAGGGGGGGCGATGACAGCGTGACATATTTGTTCCTTTGAACAGCAGAGTCAGCTGAAGTGAGGACACACGTGTTGGAGTGAACTTTTATGTGAGGTGGGAGAGTCGCTGTCATTTTTACTGCTGTTATACGGGAACGGCAACAACTATTTATGTGTATGTGTCCTTAAACACATATGTACGGTGTTTATTACATTCTAATGGCTCACGTTGACCTCTAACCTTCGACTGTCACCTCTGACCAGTTCAAGGCCACTGACCTGTCTTCACCTTTGATTCAATGATTTGAACACAATTTCAGGGACAACATATAAATATACTTTTTGTTGATTCCAGCATGTAGAATATAGCAAATAAAATTATTGTTACTTTTTGTTTAGTACAACAAAGTGTAAACTGCAGACCTAGATATAACACTAGATTTAATTATCATGGCTGAACACATAAACAAGATCAAATCATGTAGTCACAGATTACCTGATTCATATTTAAAATCGTTTTTAGATTAAATCGTTTAGACTTTATTGAAAGGAGGAATAACTTTTTTTCTTTAATTATAAGCATCTTCATTTATTTTTACCTCCACCAAGGACGTTCACGTTTTACAATAACAACTGAATGGATGTCCACAAAACTTGGTGGAAGGATGTGGTTTGTGTTCGGGAAGAAACCATTCCATTTTTGTTTGGATCTGCATGGGGGGGGGGGGATATTTAACATTTTCACTGATTTCCCAGAGAATAATTCATGCATCTTGATGAAAATAATCAGACGTCATCAGGGAGCGGGTATTTATGAGTGTGTGAAATTTGGTGCAGCTTGATTGAATTTAAAAGGACGTTAGTGCCTTGGTGGAGGTTAGTGTTCTACTGAGAGCCATCTGCTTTAAACTGATTTCAAAAAATGCATTGTGCTGCACTCATTGACCTGTTTGTTACTGAATGAAAACATGAAAATGAGGATATTGTATTGTAGTATATGGATATATGTTAGTACTGTACATGCAATGGGGGAGTCACACATGTTGATGATAAATAAATTGGTAAGATGTTCACTGACGTCATACTAAATGTCTCATGTTCTGTCTTTTTCATTGTTATGGTTGGGCACTCACAGCACTTGATGTTAGGTAAAGATCATATTCTACTTTAAAACAGAAAAGGTTATGTCCATTCAACCAAAACCATGATCCCAACCATAACCACAGAGTTTTGTTACAAAACAAGAAGCACCCAGGAACAGAATGTGGAGGTGAACCCTGGTCTCAGCTAAAAACAGTTAATACTCTGGTCTTCCAACCCAGTCACCACCTGTGTCTGTGGTGCAGTTCAAACATGTGGTGCTACATTTATTTAAAGGTACAGTGTGGAGAATTTAGTGACATCTAGTGGTGAAGCTGCATGTTGCAGCTGAACACCCCTCACCCTCTCCTTCCAAACATAAAAAAGAACCTGTGGTAGCATTTAGTTGTCATAAAAACTCAAAAGGTGTTTAGTTTGTCCAGTCTGGACTAATGTTAAAAATATGGCGGCCTCCATAGAGAGGGTCCCCTAAATGTAAATATAAAGTATTTAAATATAAAGGACCTTTTCTGGGGTAAATAAAACTACAATTCATACAATTTAGATGAAATGAACTAGTGAAAACATCATGAGGATTATTTTATATTTAATTTGTGCCAGTAGAGCCCTTTCACCCATGTTTTACACACTGGACCTTTAAAACAACACTTGTCTGGAGAGGAACTAACCTGAAGTTATACTTTTCTTCTCTTTGATACTGAAACTCACAGCCATGCTGTTCTGTAGCTGTTTTTATAGTCTGTGCAGATCTGATTGAATGTGGATTGGACCAGAGGATAAAAAACTAATGTAGGAACTGGATGGGAAACAAAGACATATAATAATCACTGCACATCTCTGATCTGGAAGTGATTTGCTGTAAATTAAATTTTCAAATCCTCCCTTTACATATTTCCATGTGGGACACTCAGAGGATGCTCATGTGTTTCCCATCATCCACATTGTTTTGTGACATCCTCCTCACTATCACACTGAGACAAAGTGGTGCAGTCATAATTTACTTGTGTATATTCCACATCGTGATCACGGTGCATGAAGCTTTACCATCAAACTGACTGAGAGATAATAACCGGTATTGGAAGTGATGGACTAGTCTCCAAACACTTTCCGCACTTCTCATGGCACAGTGACACTCACCTTCCTGATTCTCGCTCTGTCAGAAATGAAGAAATTAAAAACATGAAACAGGCCGTTGCTCTGTGACAATCCTTTTTTTTTTTTTTGTTTGAATACATTTTATTTTTATTATAAGTACAGTTCAGTAGTTACAAAACGAAGCATCTGCCATGAGGATACAGCAAAACATAAAGAGTGTTCAGCTCACAAGACAGGTTTTTGTACATAACATGTGGCGTGGAATGCTCATTATTATAGCTGGTTCAGAGGCGAGACTCTCGCCGTTCATCTCTCATCTTTACACCCCTGGAAAACAGGTGGGGTCAGAGGTCAAAGCCATTGGACAGTGCCTCCAGCAGGATGAATCTGATTGGTTCACTCAGACCCCATTTCCTGAATTCCTCCCTTCAAACACCCTGTCACATTTCCCAACAACCACTGCTTCTCACTTTGTGTCTCGCTGTTATTATTTTAGTTTTAAATCCCCTCTTTTCCTGGTATATTGAAAATGAAAGAATGGTTAATTGCAATCTACATGAATCAAATTAAAAAAGAGAAAAAAAAAAAACTGGCTGTACTGCAGCGAGTTGGAGTTTGAGCACAGAATCATGCTGCTGCTGAAGAAGTATTGGGCCGATGCTGCAGGCCAGACGGGGATTTGCATACAAAAGAAATCTAGGTAACAATTTGTCAAAGCCACATACAGTATAGAGGTTGGTCAAACTTAAAAGAAAAAATAGGAGGTATTATATATGGACTGTATATACCGACTTAGAATTTTTCTCTGGGTTCACAAAAAATGACGTAGAAACATTTCACAAAGCCAAGGGACACACAAACACACACCTTCAGTTCAGTTAGTTATCTAGTTTTATACTGTATAGGTTGGATTTATAATACTATCACAGTGCCAAATACTTCTGAGAACCAAAACAAATGAAAGAAATAAGAAAGGATAAAGTCCCTCTATTCATAATGGATCCTGTATATATGGGGGCAAATATGTTTGCAGCACAGGAGACGATTGTCATCTTTTTCCTCTTTTTCTTTTTTTTTGATCAGTAAATGGAGAAGGCATTAATGTACAGTACATATAAAATAAAAAATAAAATCAATCCTACATCCTACAGTCTAGCACAGCTACATAGCTTTGTAGAAGCAATAACAGATGACTTGTATCTAAGGCTATACACAATATGTCTTTTTTCCCAGTTTTTTGTTCTTTTTTATTCTCATTTTAAAGTAAATACATCAAACCATTTTCAGTAGTCATTAACACTGTGCAACAATGATCGGTGGCAGTATCTTACAAACATCTGCAACACTAGAGTTCTTGAGGTTGACATGAGGGATGAAGCGAAAGGGTTGGAGGGTGATAAAGAAAGAAACATTTCCCCCACCTTTTTTTTGTTTGTTTTTCAGATCTTTTTTTTTTCTTTTTAATTCTTCTCTGTCAAACTCTAGAAGGATGCCGACCTTTTCAGAACGTGGCTGTGCAATCTACTGTCATTTGTTTGCTTGTCCTTGTCACAAATCTTTTAAAACTTTTGTTTTCACTTTTGCTTTTCTTTTTTTAAACTACTGTATATCTCTCTATGTACATTAAGCATCTATGGCTGCTGTGATGGATGATACAGAACAAGAAAAATAGACAAAGGAAGCCACATGGCAGGGTGAAGAAGGCCTGTACTGGCCTGGTTATGCAGAGGGGATTTAGTATTGTAAGTACATTTAGGGAATATTCAGTCCTCTTCACAAGTATCATTAGCACCACCATCATCAAAAGTCAGCTATATGTGTTTTTTTTTTTTTTCTACCAGCAATATCATCTCTGGAAACAAACTTGTGTTGTAGATTGTCATATGGTGCCCCTATCCTTTGTCAACCATAGTCCGAGTGATGCATGGCCGTGGGACACAGAGACATAACGGCTGATAGGAGAGCCAAAAGTGGCTGGTCTGACAGGAAATGTGCTTGGTCTCCGTCAACAGTCCGGTACATTGAGTTGCTATTCTACAGAAGAATACATTCCAGTACAATATAATGGCGGTCCGTGGACTTGTGAAATAACTGTCGTCTTCATTCAACAGGAGAGAAAGGTCTTTAAAAGCCTATTTGATTAAGCACAACACTTCAGTCCTAACTAAAAAAAGAGAGACATACCTTTCTAGCTCAAGGAATGTTTTAGAAACTGTGGGGCCAGTTAAAGGAGATGCTACTCAGACAGGTAGTTTCATTAAAAGAAAAAAAAACATTGTAGAAGATAAGACAACAAAGACAAGGGGCATTCAGACCACAGGAGACAAAACAGGAAAATTGTTGTCACTTTGTTTAGTGTCCAAGAACGCTTGCAAAAGCCGTTTGGTCCATCACGTAAATCCAGCCCCAAACTGTCCTTCATATAGTTCTCACCTTCTCTTCACTCTGACGGTAGTATGTGTTTTTTCATCTTAAATAAAGTCTTTTGTTATAGTGTATTCCTTCATTTATCCTTCATCCTCCTCCTCATCATCATCGCCTTCATCCTCATCCTCATCATCCTGCCTTGCTCCGGTCTGGGCCATTAGTCTTTGTTTACAGCTTGGGCATCCAGCCCCTCAGGGTCGCCTAGGTTATGGTTGTTAGGGTGGTTAAGGTCGCTGTTAAGATGGTTGGGGTCGTGGGTCAGCGCGGGGTCATGGGTCATGGGCTGGTCCTCGTCTCCCACCCACAGATGCACTACGGCCAATGAGAGAACAAGAGGCAGATTAGCACCATGGACCCAACAAACTGACGCCAACCTGCAGCACACACACACACACACACACACACACACATGCAGACTCACACACACACACGCACCCAGCACTGTCAGCAGGGCCAAATGAATAGATTGAATATTTGAGACTGTGAAGACTTCAAACAGTCTTTCAACCCAAATTACAGTTTAAAAAAAATCACAGATTGCCTTTGAGTAGTTTTGTATTAAATGTACAGGATGTGAATGGAATCAACTGCATTTGAAATAACAATTATAATGTATAATTCCTAGACGTCACTGTCAGCAGTTTGTGTTGGGACAGAGACGAGTCCTGAAAGACGTAGCAGCATGTGTCAGTGCTGGAGGCGGTCACTGTTAAGTCCAGTGACCCTGACTGACAGTTCTGACCAGGTACAGAAGAAGAGCTGTCACTGTCATCTAGTGTGTTGTTAATACAGTATAATGCTGGTGACATGTGGTGAGTATGACACATACAGGGAGGACAAAATAACAGGAACACCATCAATTGAATACATGCAATGCAACAATCCTCCACATTTCCTCTGTGTTGACTTTATGCCTCATAAACAAAGTGTGACCTTCTCACTGCATCACTGTGCTCTGCATTTCGTTCCAGCACGTCCCTGTTATTCTGTCCATCCCTCTCCCTCCTACAGCCATCAGAGGAATCATTAAGCTGCTCTTCATGTGAGCCAGGTCTGCAGATCTTTCATTACATCGCTACATCTGAAAATCTGCAGATCCGCTGTTTACGTCTCCCTCATTTAATTTTTGCATCTCCTTCACACAGGAGCTCGAGCCGCTCGCTCACAGACATAATCATTCCTACAACAATACGAGACGCTAACACATCACTGTTATGACAACGGGAGAAGCATCGAACTCGTTGCGAGCAGGTTGGTCGGCTCAGTAGGTGTGACATGGAGTGTGACAGTGGGTGAGAAGTGAAGTGATTTATTCTAATAAAAACTTTTTAAGACTCGATGACACAGTAAGAAATGCATAACTGTAATTAGGTCCCATAGCAGCGGCCACTAAATAATGCAACTTGCCCCCCCCCCCCCCCTTCCTCTTTCTGCGCTTTCGTTCCCTCAGCAACTTCTTAGAAAATTATTTTGCAATAAAACACAGCGGAACACATTTGCATGTCATGTTCTTTTAAAGTGGCGTTATGAATCTGACAAAACCAAATTAAAACACGGGTTTATTTGAACTGTGCTTTCGCGAGGATGGAAATGGATATCGAAATGAAAGGAAGTGCCACGGTAACAGAGGGAAAATAAAGAGCTAATAACGTGATAAAACATCTCTTAGATTCAACACTGAGTAATAACTCTGGAGCTGTCTGTGTGTGAGTTAACGACCCCAACATCAGTGTGCAACCAACACTTACTCTCACTGGCCGTACTGTTCACTGTTGCTCAGCTACTGTGATATTAAAGGATTATTACAATAGCTTTTTTATTTCAATATACAGTTGGAGCCACTTAAAAACACAGACTGCTAATGTTAATCTCATAATAATATTGATCATACAAATGTCTGTGCATTTGCATTGAAGGGTTGGTCACCTAACTGGTGTACCCCCCCCCCCCCCCCCCCCATCAGATTTACAGTGCATCTCAGAAGGATCTGAGTTCATAACCCATTTTCACCACTAGATGGCAAGCTAAGACAGTAAATAGGACAAAGGAGCTTATGCATAGAGTCTACGTGTCAACATACATTAGCCCTGTCATTTCTCTATTTACAGATTCGCTGTCAACATATGTTTCGTAAAATCAGAGCAAAATAAAGCTTTTTGATAAAACATACTTATAAAATGAAAACAATGAAAGATGCAATTTTTTAACATTTAAACATCAGACTGTGATTTTTTAAAATTCTATACAACTGAAGTTTCTTTAATGATAAAGTTTCCTTGTTTTTTAGCCCCAAAAAGTGTTTCGCTTCCCCAAGGGCACGTCTTGCCTTTGACATCCCTGTAAAGAAACTTCCTGTAACGAGCTCCAGATTAGGCCCCATATTTGATTTTCACTGTTCATTAACTAAGCCACCTGGAATGTTATTATTTAAGCACGGTGCTCCTTCTCCCCAAACAACTGCCGCTGCGAAGGGGGAGAGATTTCCTGGCCAACTTTATAGATTTAGCATAACTTCCCTCTCACAGTTTTTAATTTCCCATTCGGGCAGGCGGCAGATGCACCTCACAGACACACAGAGCCTGCCTGGCATTCATTTATCACATGAAGTCAAGGCTAATGTGTTTGTTTCTTTTGAAGGTTCAGCTCTTCTAGAAGGCTGATGTATTCATGATGAAACATGAAGGCATTATGATGTTGATAAAAAGTACATCCCAACGATTGAGCCAAAGAACGCACCAACCCATACACCCCAAATCGCCCTAACATTTGATATGAAAGAGTAAATACGCCCTCCTGTGGTGTGTTTTGAAATAGCAGATGGCAATAGGGGTAGTTATTGGTAAGGAGAGGGCCAAGGAAAGGAAAACATATGGCGCGAGGACACACAGCTCCAGGATCCATCCACTGTTAATACATGTGTCATGCTTAACAGAACGGATAAATGGGAAGGAGGCTGGAACAATGGCATACAACTGCACTCTGAGCATGTGTCGGAGAGCGCCTACGGATACGGTGTGACTGTGTGTGTGTGTGTGTGTGTGTGTGTGTGTGTGCCGGTGTGGTCTCAGATGTATCACCTGACATTAACAGCAGTCGGTGAAAACATCACACAACAGGCTCTCACCAAGCAGAAGCTGGTGTGATGCAGTGCAGCACCCTGTGACACACGAGTCTGACAGCGTGGCACGTTTGTACAGAGTTTTCTTGATATTTAAGTCAATGCAAATAACTAAAGGGATGCTGACGCTTCTGTATCAGCAGTTTCCACTTTATAAATTCCTCGCTGATCGTTAAGAGTTTCACTCATATGGATTTTTGAAGATTGATGTGTAATTTAAAATGGATCGAACCTGCCGTCAGCTGACATTTTGTTCCACTTCCTCTCGGTTCACGTTTTCGAAACGACATCATAAGATGTTCAAGTTCATCCCAATTATCTATATTTCTCAGTTACCTCACGCCACAGCAGCTTGCTTTGGTTTAATTCTACTGGGTTTTGAGGAATCCGTCTCTGACACTTCTGTTTTGAGTCCAATGCAGAGGCTGAATGTAGTTTTGTTTGTTAACATTACTCCTGATAATCCAGTGAACATACAATCAGCAGTTATTATCTCCGACAGAATTATCCATCAGAATAGACTGTTTAATATAGTTACTAATTCAACAGCAACATGTTTCAATGTATAAATGAATATTACTTAAAATCTCACCTCCATTGTAACTGGTTGAAAGGCAGTAATTACAGACAGACAGGTATTTCCAAATTTGGCCGAATAAAACACAAATAATCTCAACGGCTCAATATCCCAAATGCAGTGGTTCCCAACCTGGGGCACCCAAAGAGAGTCACATTATACATTTGAGGGTCACAAAATTATTAGAAACCCTAAACTCATACAACCTGCAGTTATGTGCAACTGGTGATGAGTAGGTCACAAGTGAATGTTGCTTCATTCTGGACAGAGTTTGTGACGAGGCGAGTGAGAGAATACAAAGTCCAGGATGAAGCACTTTAGCCGCTGAGCAAATTTGCCTCCTCGTCTCCACTGAACTGGAATGAAAATGACTGAATGTCTGGTATTAACAGCGCTAAGAACGATGTTGTACATGACAGTGTATCAGTGGCAGTGGTGTATCATCTGTGCTCCTCTCTGTCCATATGGACTTTAACAGAGAGTGTAAGAGTGAACAGTGTCTGTGCCACTGAAGGTGGCTGTGGCTCCTTTGTTCCCACCCCAGGCTTCCGGGCCCTGCACTAGCAGCAAAGTGTTGTTCTTGGCACAGCCCCGTCACATTGTACAGCCCAGTATTTATAAATATGTAAATATGAGCGGCACCAGGCATAACACGGCTCACTTGTATACACCAAGGAGGAGCGGCGAGGAAGTGAACGCACACAGCCACCCCCCGCACCCCCACCCTCCCCTTAGCTAAAAATTGTATTTTTAGATGGTTTTAATGAATACAGGATGTTTATAGTTACCATTCCCTGTGATTCACACAAAAGACTAGAAAAATCCACATCCACCCTGCCACCCCTCCTCTGCACCCTTCCCACCCTCCTCCCCCTCCCTCCCCCCAATCCCTCAAAGCACAACTAAGGAAGAAGAAGAAGGGGTGAGGGAGAAAAAAAAAAAGCAAATTTGTGGTGAAACGCAGCAGGATTGTTGTGCTCTCAGTCTGCTTTCGGCTCAGATCCCTATTAGACAAACAGAGTGTGGTGTTAAGGTGCAACAAAGAGTGACGAAAAACTCCTGTGTGCGGGTGGAGAGTGTGGGGAGGGAGGGGGGCGGGGGGGGGTGCGCGAGAGGGAGACGAGACAAGATGTGCAGCAAAAAGGTTCCTCACAAAGAGACTTCAAGGTGGAACACAATTTGTGTGTTATTTCTGTTTTTTAAAGTTGCAAAAATAATACAAAAGCCAAAATCAATATGTGCGAGAAGTGGGTAAAAAGGCTACCTGTTTTCTGTTGTCTGTGATAATCTGTTTTTTTGTGTGTGATGACTCCATGTCAGCTTGTTTTCTTTTTATAAACTCTGTTTTGTTTTGCCGCAAACTCTCGGGTCTGGTATGAGCTGATGCATATGACAGGATGAAAAGATTCAGAGGAGGAAAAAAAAACCTGAAATATAAAAACGAATGATCGCAGTTGGGAAACACAATGAAGAGAATGTTAGTGGCCTCTTTCTATCTTTCGCTCTCTGTCTCCAAAACTATTTCTGAGGCTAAAAGATTGCCGGCTTGATAATACCTCCGCTGAGCAATTTAAGCCCAAACACTCTGATGCTACAATCTGTCTTCTCTGCCTGATAGCGCTTTTCTCCCCTCTCCTCTCCAAATTACTTTCTTTCATATCTAATTATATTTGCTAATGATCTTATAAGAGAATAATGGAATGTGCTTGATCTATTACCTTTTTTTTTCAATACATAAATACAATGCGGGGGGAAATGACTATTGGAGACAGGAGGAAATGTTTTTTTTTATGTTTTTGATGAGAAGGAAAATGAAGCTGGGAGCTGCAGGGTCATTAATGGGCAATGAACACAGAGGTCATCTCTCATATTCTCTTTGACATTTCTCTCATCTGACGTGCTTGAAACAATCACAGCCTCATCCACGCTCTCCATTCGGCCCCTTTGCTTCGCTATTTCTCGGTAATCTTCCAGATATCCACCTCCAGTCTCTTTGATCTTCTAATGGAAACATCTAACTTTGTTAGATGCCAATTCAGCGTCGATTATTTATCGTCTGCTTTTGCATTTAGCCGGAAACTTTCAAAGATGTGTCTTAATGGGAGGGTGTGATTGAGGATATATCAGAGGAAAGTCATATGACAGACAGATTCATATAAAAAAAAAGAAGAAAAAGTCGCCACACGAGAGCTTCCAAACGCTGCGTCTGGGGATTGAAGAGGGGACTTGGCAGACCGACCTTCTGTAGTAACACTTAAAAGGCCGAGCTGCAGATTGAATTTTGAGTTCAGCTTTGGTGCAGATTTCCACAAAATCACACAAGAAAAATAGTAGTTCTAATTATCTTTCCCCATTCAAATGATGGCTTTCTGGTGTTCAGCTTACATTCGCAAAATCCATTGGCCTTTTAACTGAATAGCTCTTCTCTCTTTCTGTTGCCAAACCCCTGTCCCGTCCTGTCCCTCCCTCCTCGCTCCCTTCCTCTTAAGCCTCTTCTCCATTCTCCATTTCTCTTTCCCCCTATTATTTTTTTTGTCTCTCCACAGGCCGTAGGACAAGCCAAGCCATGACAGGCACTCTAAACCCCCTGTATTAATGGAAGGAAATGGCATTCGATCCCTGTTTGATCTCCTAATCATTTCTGATGAAATGATAATTAGTGCCCTTCCAATCCTCCCACAGAGGAGGAGAAAGGGCTGGACTGAGGGGGGGGTGGGTAAATACATAAAAAAAAAAAAACAATCCTCTTGCTTTTTAGACCCAAAATGACATCTCTGTCACCAAGCCGGGCATGTTCAGAACCAACAAGTGCCTTCCTTCTTTGCAGATTTCCCATCCTTTACACACAGCGAAGGGGAACACACACACGCACACACACACACACACACACACACACACACACACTCAGACACCCAGAGACACAGTGCTTGGCGACTGCTGTCTGTGATTCTTTTCAGCTGACATAATCCTGATTGATTCGTTCAGCAGATAAAAACTGGGTCCACTTCTGCCCTTTTACTGGGGGGGATGGAACATAATACGGCCTTTTATTCAGCAACAATGTAACATAATGGCGCTGGAATGTGCAGGGGAAAAAGGCCACATCTTAAATGCTTGTGACACACAAAGAAAGAGAGAGAGGGGAAGAGCAAAATAAAAAAAAATTAAAAAGACAGGAATTAATCATTAAACTGCCAGATTACCCATGTACCCTGCTTCTATCAAGGACAAATGACGGCTGTTATTGTGGACAACTTATTTTCTTTTTGTCTCTTCTGGGTGTGGCCATGTGTGTGCACAACTTTGTTGTGTCTGTCACTTTGTAACTCCACGTTGCCTTCATGTTCTCACAATGAAAACCAGGATCTGAAGGTTTAAGTTTCCTAATCGTCACTATTCATTCCCTGAAAAGAGAGATTTTGTTTAACAGGCAGGAGCAGGTGAGATCTTACATCACCTCATGTCCACAGATTGACGCTGCGATTCACGATTTCTTTACCTTTTGGAGAACTGTGCATGGCCTAACATCCCTCTGTCATTGAGAGAGATATAGATATAGACAAAGGCTAAAGGCTACCCCAGTGGACCTTAGTTTTAGAGTTCATGTTGTTGCTGTTTACTCTGAGGAAGTCTGCTGTAAAGCAGCAACAAATTGGGTTTGTGTTTCTTTCATAACAGCTCGTAAGCTTTGTAAAAAAAAAAAAAAAATCTGCCTGAGCAGCATAATCTCACGTCACAGTCTCTTTAATGTGATTATCTGTTATTAAATGTTTCAACGTGCACTAAAGTGCTGCTGTGTCTTTTTTTTTTTTTTGCTGTGGTTTTTATTTCTTACATTTCTTAGCCTACATTTTTATGTCTGCTTCGTTGCTTAATAGCTGTGCTTAAAAAAAGACACAGCGCTGCTACAAGAAGAAGAAGAACGTGTTGATTTATTTCATGTAATGTGAAGATTAGCTCTATGAGCTGATAGAAAGTATAAACCCTTTAAAACTGTGAAATGTTTAATCCAAAAATAAGCCTTTTTGACATTTTAGAGAAGTTTTTATTTAACTGTGACTATGTGTAACAGTAGCAGTAGTATTTAATTCTGTGATACCTTTTTGTGACCTTGATATTTGAAATTGAGTTTTCATTGTGTGAACACAGATTAACTGTTGCCTTCACTAGTTTGCAAACTTCTCAGCACTTGTTTGGTTTTGAAGAGCAGCACCAACAAAAGTGCAGAGGAGAGCGCGCTGCCTTCTTGCAACTCAACTGTGTTTAATTGTAGTCGCTAATCTGCAAGCTAAGGCCAACCCAGAAGTGTACAGTGTTTATCCACACCAGCACAGAGGTGGTGACATATCTGGATACTTACTCAGTATGGCATGGAGCCAGGTGGGAGATGGTGAGGAGGAAGGAGTCAGTGCCATTGAAATGTGTCCCCCCACCCAAACTCATCTACTTGACAGGGAAAAGAAGAGGAGGAGGACAGACAAAAGGAGGGTGACGACAAAGTATGGAGGATATATGTAGATCACAGGAGGAGGAGAAAATGAACTAGAGACACGGCAGCAAATAGGGCAATATTATATAGGGCAATATGCATATATAGGGCAACAGTGAGTGTGTTGCCCTGCGAAAAGTCTATAATATACTCACTCATAAAGGCAGACACAGACAGCAAAATAAAGAATATGAGCAGAGTAATAAATCTCAACCTCAAGTAACGCAGCCAAGATATCAGGGCTCTCATTAAACTTGCACACTGGTGAGTCAGCACCCCCCCACCTCTGGAGACCTTTCCTTAAATCTCAACCATCAGTGGCCTCGGTACAATGCTATCATTTGAAATGTTTGCATCAGTGAAACCCTGGAAAATGCAGAGAGCAGGGCAGAGACACAGAGAGATTAAAGAATGCAGATAATGAGATGAAAAGAAGTCAAGTCTCTACAGGGGGAGGTTAAGAAGACAGAGAGACTGGAGCGTAATAGCAACCCAGCCCCAGCTATCATCATTTATGACCACAGAGAACCTGTGGCTGCTCCCGAGAGTTACCAAGGCACGGGGAGAGTTCTCTAAAACCTCTGAGTGCTACAGATACTTAAACCGAGGTTGGAGTCATCTACAGGGGAGGAGGAAGGGGAGGAGTACCTGTGAACAACTGGAACATGGGTTCAGTTTAGTGCACTGAGGCGCATGTCACATGCTGTAATTTGAAGACTGTCAAGATTTATGGAGACAGTTCTTAATTTACAAACTGAGAGGGAACAACTATCAAGAGTGATTTTATTCAGATGTATTATCTGCTCACATTGTGTGGCTAATTTCTAGAAAAGAGAGGGTTGTTTATTCAAACTAATTCACACATAGAAAACCTGTGGCCGGTTATTCAAGCACAGGAAACTGTATCTGGCAGTGTCAGTAGGTTGCTCTACAGGTTAATCTTTGCCAACCCTGCATAAACAAACTGTTTTGTATAAAATTAATGATAAAAAAAAACAACTTAATTAACTGCCCAAAACTGTTGGTATAATATGAATAAACAATACACTTAATTTCCAGTATACTGTCATATGATTAAAGACGATTGAAATATCCATCAGAGTGCAGTTGTGTGGTTACTGCTCTTTAATGATGTGAGTCACCTTCAGTATCCATGTCATGCTTGTATAAAATATGAAGTTAGATGTAAATTTGAATGGATTATATAAAATTATCATTAACAAAATCAAGTGGCACTTTGACAAAAAATGTCCCTTATAGTTAAAATTGACATTTCTTTCTTAGCTAATGTCGTTATCCTTTTTTTCCAGGTTGCACGTAAACACCAAGTCAGATTTTTTTCGTTCTTTTCTCTTTGGCAGCTACATGAAGATGCTGACGCTTGACAATAGTTAAGTGTTGCTATTAACCCACATATATTTGCTTTTCTCATTTCTCTTTTTCTTCCTCCAACAAACTCCCAACACACACACTGACACATCACCATTTCAGCTTTCCATGATCTAACGAGAGAAAATAGGCAGAGAAAATGAGGAATAAAAAAAAGAAAAAAAAATATGTGGAGCACCTGGTTTCTTTTTAACATGGTTTCACAGGCTTTCTGTAGTCTCTGATGATTCAACAGTTGCTGCTATAAACATCTGCTGCCTGCTCTTAGCAGATCTCAATTAAGACTCACACAGCCGGCTACACCATACCTTATTTGTGCTTAAGCTGTTTTTTTTTTTTTCTTTTCTTTTTTTTAACGTGCCAAATGAGGGACGGAGGCCAAAAGGTCTGACAAACCCCACTCAAAGAGGACATTATGAGGTACGAGGAGGAACGAGAGATACGTTGAGGGGAGGTTGGAGGTGTTGGCAAGAGATTTCAGAAAAGAGGAGCTCCTGCCAACACTGGCAGCACATTTAAGAAAATAAGAGCAAGCAAATAAAAAAACAAACAAATGTTGACAAGCAGCAGCCTAAAGCCCTCCCTCATTTGTTTCCCTCCTTCCCATTTTTTTAAAAGAGGCACCCAGTACTCAAAAGACGACGACGAAGAAGAAGGAGTGAATGCTGATATGATTATGTAAATGTAAACAGGATTTCCTGCCGACTGGAAGCCGTTTTTCTCTCTCTCTCTCTCTCTCTCTCTGACCCGTTCTCCTTGCAAATCTTCCATTTAAGACGAATTCCCCCGGGGAGGCCGCTCCGCTGTTACTTAACGGGATAATTATGATATACGAAACCTTTCCAAGATCAGCCCCCCGCTCCCCCACCCTCCACACACACACACACACACTCACACACACATTCTTCCTCCTCATCTTCGCCTTCTCTCCATTTTCTCTTTTTCTCACTCTCATTCATTTCCTCTCAGGCCTTTGCTCTGCCTTCTGTCTCTGTTGGACAGTTACGCCGACGTGTCTGAGCTGTCCAAAATAACCACGATCTTAGGTTCAAATTATGTGGGATTTTTGAAACCGGTGACACCAACTCTTTTTTTGGGTTAGAAGTGGTTGACACTAAACATTATTTACACAGGAATTGAATTCTCGCCATTGTGGAAACGCTTGTGAAAACAGCAAGTGGTCCATTGTCTGCCACTAAAACTTATCTGAATCCCTTGAGGCTCTATGACCCTAAAAGTGGTGTCTTATGTGCCAAAAGGCAAATGCAAGAAAAATGTGAGGTTGTGTTATTAACTTTATAATGAATCTGCAAGAGAAACATTTAAAAGAAAAAGAGAAGTAATAAAAGAAGAAGAGAAAATATGAAGAACGAAAAGACAAAAATGAGCATGAAAATGAATTGTCATTAATATTCCAGCTCTCTTCCTGTAGCTGCGGTAAATAATTTTAGCTCAGTCATATCAAAACCATCTGATGTGAAATTCATTAAAATGCCTGTTTCACTTTTAAGCAAAACAACAAATCTTCCCATCTCTATCTAAAGTCAAATATTTCTTGCCACCGTATTCTACCAGAAACAATTCAATATATCTCCTCATCCCCACTGTATTTAACTATCAAAGGCCTCACTGACATTAAAACTCTTTTACAGGTTGTCGTGGCTAATTCTTGAAAAGTTGATCAGAAAAAAAACGTGGAATTGTTTCTCCTTGTTAGCAGATTGTTTCGTGTTCTGCTAACTCCAAAAATAAAACACTTTAAGACACACTTAAAAACCTCTCACAAGCATTGACTTGGCAGTACAGCCTTTACAAACATATGCCATGGAGCCAAACATTGTTCAAACCCACAGAAGTTTATTCTAAATCCTAGAGGAGATTTCAGTGTGCAAAAATGCCAGAGAAAAAAAAGGCAGGGTTTTTTTTTTAGGAATATGTGGAAATAGAATAAAATGATGCTCTGGACCTCTAAAATATTTAAATTCAAAGTGACATATTAAACAGCTCTTACTGTTTCTGCTTAAGGAGGATAAAAAGGGTGTTTTTAATTGACTGACTGTTCAGGCTGTGGAGATTTTAATGTTGACATTTCAAGCCTGTTCCATTCAGCTGTGAAAATCTTCTTTTCTGACAAATCCTTCATCTCACTTGGACCTTAACACTATGACCTCACAATGGAAGAACTGAGCAGCGATCACATTATATTCCACATATTCCTCCACCATCCCACTGTGCAGCGAGTCTGCATGTGTGCGCAGTGTAACCAGTTACTTTCCATAATGTACTGTGCTTAGCCTTTGATCTCTCACAGCTAAGGAGCCTCTCCGGAACAAAGAAATACGTACTTCTGATATCAAGGATCACAAATGTGCAAAAAAGAGGGAGCAGAAATCACGCTGCTCCAAACATTTCATAATGCAGACGCACAACATAATTGCAATTCTCTGTGGTTGTTTGGTTCCTTATTTACTCCTACAACTTTGTTACAGAGCCACACGTCAAACTATTTACGCGCTGGTGTAAGCACTTTCGGCTATGACTCTTTTCGCTTGACAACGGCCATAAACAGAGGAGCGAGAGATCAAAACTGTTCATCAGAGAGCGTGACAGATGACAGATATGGCAAGTGATTTTCCATGATCTTCTGCGCACATGGGGGGGACTTCAAGGGATGGAAAGAAAAAAAAAAAACATGAAGGGAGGGGGGGTACAGGATGAATATGAAAAAGAAAAAAATTAAGAGGAAATCAAAGAAAGGTTTCTTTCCACATGAGGTAGCGCAGTGCAAAAACAGGCAGCACACAGAAACCCAACGTCTTCTGTAACGATAACGCCGCTGCAAAGGCGGAGCATTATTTTTCATGTTGCGGACCAGACGTTGGTCACAATCATTAGTTTGTGTGCTCTGTTAATTAAGTGCTCATAAATTACACAAATGCCCAGCTTCCTGGAATTCTGCTCTGACCTTGAGTGGGTGTGAACATGACAGATGACATTAAAACTTTGTGAGCATATGGTACCGTGATGTATTTAACCCACACACATGGACATACATTTTGAGATGTGACATCTTCATGGAAAAATAAATGTTGCACCTGATTGATCATGCTTGAGCACTGAGTCCCCCCCACCATATTCTGTTGTGCAGATTTATATATTTAAAAAAATCACAATGAATAAAATGCAAAGAGTGATGTCCTGGTACTGTGTTATTAAAGAAGAAACAAAGAGAAAGTCTCATAAATACAGGGTAATACTTATGATATTAGTAATTATTATTCAACACAATCAAGGGAAGGAGACTTTGGCCCAAAGGGTTTTTTTCCAGATTGAACTGTTTTCTTGCATATCAAACCAAAACACTTTATAGACTATAGGGAATATTTGTTTTGAAGAGACTAATCGCTCAGAGAAATCTGCTCTTGCACCAAAGCACCAAAGTGAACAATTGTAGTTCTATAAATACTGCAGTGGTGACTTTATGACTATGATGTTTGTTTCATTTTACTTACTGGAAAAAATACTTTTTTTATAATGAGTTATAAGTGTTTATAATGTTTTTGTGTCGTCTTTTATATCGTAAAATGCATTGCAATTTGTAGAACGTGTACTTTCACTGTAAATAATAATCATATACCATATACTGAACAAACAGGTGAAGAGTATAGGGTGTGCACTTACATGATGCAACATGTCATTTGACCTTGTTTGAGCATTGCAATTACAAATAGTTGTATAAAGATAAATGCAGTGCAACTCTCCTCTGATTTTGATGTGTAAGGAATGATTAAGAAACACTCTCTCTCTCTGCCCCTCCTTGCCTGTGCTCCCTTTCCCTCGCTCCACCATTGTTTTGCTGTTGAAATCCATAGCATTTCTTTTGTTCCCCTACTTTCTGCAAAGCCTGCTCTCTTATTTTCCCAAGGCCAAGAAACTTCAGACATGAGAACCCCTGATATAAAACCAGGGAAATTTACCTGGGATTAGCAGCCATTGACAAATAACCTTGGTGATAGATGCACAGTAGATTTGGTTCAAAGCTCTCCCGGCAGCCTCAAAAGAGATTAGTTCACTTCTTATCAGGTCAGCCGCGTCGCCTGGGAAATGTGTTTAAAGTCACATTGATTTATTGAAAGATTCCCCAATAAGAAGATATCGCACGACTTAAGGAGTGTGTGTGTGTGTGTCTGTGTGTGTGTGTTCTTATGTGTGTCATGTGAATAAGCGCTTCTAATAAATTACACTGCCTCTTCAAGCTTTAAGAAAAAAAAAAAAACCTTCACACAAAGACGTTTTCAACAAACGAACAGTGCGCTTCAAACCAAAAAAAGCACTTCTAGATAACTAGCGTTGAATACTGCTGCTGGAGAGAGACATTCCCATTCTCTCTCCACCTGTCGTGCCCACTCTCTCAGTCTCTGTCTCCATTCACCCCATGCTGCTAGTGCTGCTGAAAACAGTGATTGTACAGTGGTGAGACACAGAGTGACACTGACAGCGAGGTATAATAAGGCCTCTTTGTTCCCCAGAGAGAGAGAGAGGTAGAGAGACATGCAGATAGGGAGCAGCTTTCATTTACACCATTACCTTCTTAAGCGTCATTATCAGGCCAAGGAGAGGAGGACTGTGGGAAAGCGGGTGGGGCCACCAATGAGGGAAATGACTGATATGACATGTTGCCAGGTCCATCTGAGGGATGACATTCTCAATTCTTCCCTCTCTCTTCACACACATGCGGTTTACACAGCTACCCTTGTTAGGACAGTGAATTGACTTCCATTCAAGATATTGTAACTCAAACCCTCACGTGAACCAGGAACCAGAAATTAGATTCTTTCCCCATCAGGACCAGGTTTAATACCCAAGAGGTCTACTGGTCCCGACAAGGTTGGTGTTTATCCAGAAAAACAGGTGACAGAAACACGTACACAAACACGCACGCACTGTGTTTTACATTTGTCTAAAATAACTCTTGTTCACTCATTTTTCATCTTGTATTTTGTTTGGTTTTCTATATTTTTTCATGGACCAGCCCTAAAACAGAAAAAGAACCAGTTCTGAACAAACACTGTGTGTGGAAATCCAGACATTACACTGCTATAGAGCATTTATTCTCAGAGCTTTAATACACTGCTCTAACAGTATTCCCTTCTCTGGTTTTGGGTATTTCAAGATTTTTTGGAACTTGGCTCCTGGAATTTGCTCCAATTCAGTCACAGGTACATCAGTGACGATGGTCAAAAATGTTGGACAATAAAGGAGACAGTATATTTCAATGCTTGTCAGATGGTTGGACAGCATCTGAAACAGTCTGCACTTTTTCTGTAACTTTCTGACAAATACTCCTGCTTCACACATCAATGGGCCATTTGTGTGGAGATGTGGAAGTAAGATTCAGCGCTACAGCTGTGAATGTCCAATACTGACAGAAATACAGTTATACCATTGGTTGACCAGCTGAGTGTTGGACTGTTCAAATGTGTTTAAGACTCTTTCAAAATGATTTGCATGGACAGTTTCTATTATATCATCAAGGAATGCGACTCATTTCTGTTGGGCCTTCCAGTATTCTCAGGTTATTGTAGGAAAGCAGCCACAGCAAAGCAGCAACTACTGTTAAACTTTGCCAAGTTGAGTCAGTGGAGAGACAGAAGCGATGCTCTGAGGTGCAGTTGGATTTCATAACTGAGCTATGGTCAAGACGCTAGCATTTTGACTCCACATTTTTTTTACCTAGTATGTATAACTAAGCTCAACACTATGAATGCCTTCATATCCCCATTTTTAAATTATTATTGTGTATCATCTCCCACTACACCTTCAGTTATTCCATTCAGAACAAGTAATTATAACAACAACAAAAACTTCCAACCCGTGAGGTGGTCAAACATGATGTGTAAATAACATAAGCTGCTTTTTCATCCCAAAGCTGTTGGGTGGTCTTAATGTCAGAGTTCTTTGCAGTTCAAACTCACTGGAATTAAAGTATTTGCATATTGTAACAGAAAAGGACAAACACAGAATGTCACAAATTTAGATGCAATAAGATACAATTGCATGTTGTAGCATTAAGACCTCATTGAAAATAAGTAAGGATTGATCACTGGATATCCCTGTAATAAATATCCTATTATTCATGTCATTCCTATTCTAAATATACAATTTCAATATACACGTTTGGATAAGTTTATTCTCCCAGGGTCTCTTGATCATGGTCTTTTCCTACTCCTCCCAAGTTTCTCTATCCAATCTCTCAAAAACCTCCCACCATCCATCTCTCCCATGTCCTTCCCCCTGCCTGCCTTTCTCTGTCTGTGTCAGTTTCCATGCTTCCTCCATGCCTTCGTCTATCTCTCCCGCTGTTTGCTTTTAACTCTTGAGGTCATCCGGGACCCCTGGGCAGCTATCCCAGAATGCTGAGACGGCTAACATCCTGTGGAGTTGCCTTCTGGACGGAGTGGACAACTGAGCCAGGACTCGATCAGTGCTCGGGACTCAACCGTATATTAAGCCACTTCTACAGGCAGACAAAAGAGGCATCTTCAAAGGTTCTTTGGTGAGACTGGATGTTCTATAGCATAATGTAAGAGAAGCAGCAAACCTCAGAATTGTTGAATCTACATATAGAATTATCAACATCAATAAATCATAACCACCTTCATTTGTGGACATAAACATAATTACTAAAAACAATCAGATTGGCAGCTTCTATGGGTATGTGTTTTACATTGTGAGCCATATTGGTTTATGGCACAAAAAGAGACTGTTTTTGCAACACAAAATAACTATAAAAGGGATGTTCTCCCAGCGCAAACTGAGGTAGAGCTTTCAAAGTTTCTGGCAAACAGATAGAGTGAGAAGCAGAAAATAAAAAGCATAAAAATAAGACGAAGAAGGGAGGAGAGGAAGGATCCTCATTGTGTTAGGAAGCAACAGGGCAAAGTGGTAACAAAAATAAGTTTTGTTTTTCACCAAAGTTTATATGTCAAGTTCAATATAGAAACCCTCCTCCCTCCTCTCAGTTATGAGGACGTCTTGAAGACAACGTTGAACACTATGCAGTAATGCATGTATCTGATAACCACAACACTCTTGAGTTTCAGAGAAGTTAACACAAGGGCCCGTGTCTCTGTGTCGCTGCTCAAGTGGAAAGCTATAATTAGCGATGGAGTCATTGCCTGAGTAATTCAGCCACGCACAAAAACATGCTACAACGCGGTGCCTTCATGTAGAGTGGACGGGTAATAATAAGATGACAAGGAATCAGTAGTCAGATGTCAATGTTTGAATGTCCCACGCACACACAAATACACATTCGTCCTTCACTGCAAAGTGGCAACAACACTGATGTCTTGTCCAAATGAACGGCCATGAGTGTATGTGCCTCTTTGTTGGTGTGTTTTAGAGAGAGAGAGAGAGAGACAGTGTGTTTGTGCATGTATTCTTCTCGTGTCTACCCTGTGCAGATAAACAGGCAAGCCAGTGATCAATACATTACACACAGAAAGTCAAAAACAATATTGCATCATCAAGGCCTGTGTCTATAAATGCCTGTGTTCATTCGATAGGGAGGAGGAAGAGAGACCCGGGAGAGATTGAGTCTGCTTGACCAAAGATGGATGAAGAAATCAATCTGTGCGTCTCTGCTTTCAAACAAATATATAAGAAATGTATTGAGGCAAGTAGGTCTCTCTTAACACAAAAGCATGAACGCAAGAACAGCAAAGCAGTTTAACAACTTAGTTCCACATTGTGGAATAAGACTTTTTTAACAGTTTTGTTTCAATCTAATTAAAAAAAACAGAACAACCGACAGAAACAAGTAATAAAATCTAAATCCGAAACTAGTAAATCACTGGACCAATATTGAATGGTTCTGAACTATGTCGTCTGCATACACAGAAGGGATGTTAACATTGAGGCACCGCACCAGGGGTGACAACAGGGTAGGACTGTCACTTTTGCACTTAGTCAGATGAGGTTGACCACTTGACGCTGCTCCACTCCTCTGTGGGGGGAGGGATTGTATCTAACTCTCCTCTGCTGACTCACCTGGGTGGAAAGTTAACAGGTGAGCCCGCAGATGTGTTTTGTTGAAGAGTAAGTAAAACATCTGCTTTGCGCAAAGTCGACAAACAGCCGTTTCTTTGTTCATTACTTTGCAGTCGACAGTTTCGAACCACTTTTCGAACCCTTCCATACGCTGCTTCTCAGAGTCTTTGGTGTCTTTATTGTCCCCTCAGGACAATTTTACTTGCTAGCATCTTCCATTTTCCTAGCAAAATGTGACATTACTAGCTTACTCTACTGATAGGTCAAGAGGACATGCAATAGGTCAAGCTGATAGTGAGCGCCCTCCACTGGATCACAAGGTGAACTACTTCTGATGTTGCAGTTTTGATATGACCTTTGATATTTGAATTTCAAATACAAGTGACAGCCATACTAGTTAATTAATAATACAAACAATTAGGGAATGTATATTTGTACCCAAACACTGACATATTTAGAGTTAGATATAATAGTGTCACTGGAAAAAAACATACACAAAATAATATTGTGATAAACATTTGAGTTCATATCACCAGCAGCTAAACCTCATGCCCACCAACTGACTCGTAACATTTCGGTGTGTGATGCTTTGTGGACGTGCTTCTCTGACTGCATATGAAACCTATCTGTCCATGTGGCTCGACGGCTGGTTATCACAGAGGGACGGCAATGAAGTCTGAAAGTGGATGATGAACAAGAGGAATAGAAACACAGAGAGAAAGAGAGAGACAGAGACAGATGCGTGGGTCTTAGAACGTGTGCGAGAGATTGTGTGTCAAAGTGCTGCGGCCACCGTCAGTTGAGAGCCGCATCAAACAAACCAAGCTTTTTGGACACAATGATATCGACAGAATGTCAAGAACAACAGCAACTAAAGGTGGAGTGTGTGTCCATGTGCGTTTGCCTGCACGGCTTGGTATGTGTGCAGCATCTTTACACCGGTGCGTGTTTGTGTGTTTATGTGTGTGTGTGCGTGTGCCTCATCAAAAACAAAGGAATCCAAATACACAGTTACGCATAAGCATAAATATCACTGGCTGTCAGTCAACTTCAAACAATGCAGCTGTAATCTCTGATAACATAAATACAAGCAGCTGCGGGAAGCCTGAAAAACTGCCACGGGAAAGAGCGCTGAGTGAACCTCGTCCTGTTCTGACCATTAAAGGCAACTTCACCACGTCTGCACTGAGACTGAAATCTGAGTGTGAAGTTCGAAGGCTGGTTGAGTTCCAGCTCAGCCTGCATCTCGTGCGGTCTGAGCTGATGAGAGTCGGTGGTCTGCGCGGCAGCCGGACATATAAACACCACAAGGACTCCAAATCCCAGAGGTCTGTGCCTATGCTCGGAATCTAACAGGGTTCTGCATGTCATCAATAATCCCAGTTGTCAGACCTCCCTGTCGACAAGGAGCAGATCTACATGTACACTCTCTCCCTCCCTCCCACACACACACACACACGCACACACGCACACACACACACACAGACTTTGATCTCTCCCTAGTGGATATATTCTATTTCCTATTTCCGTCATCACCTGGTTCTGATTTAGAGGTCAGGAGAGGGAGTGCTGGATCAAGCCAGGCTAAATAGCTGTCACTCATATCACCAGCAGAGCTAACTAGCTGCTGAAATTTGTTTCAAACACCCCCTTCTTTTCTTCTGCAGCTCATTTTCCACCAATGGTGAGTGTGTTCTTTCCTTAAAAAAATAAATTGTGACTGTTCAACAAATGTTAAGCCCTGCTCATAATTCACAGGCAGCACACTTGTGACCACAAATGCCCTCTTTCTCAATAAATGGCTTTAAGGAAAGAATCATTTGGTGTGAAACTAATCACGCTGCTGGGAACATTTCTCAATGCTTTTCCAAAGAAGGGAGACAAATAAGCGCTTCAATGTATTAGTGAGGCAGGGACAATATCTGAGTTTCCCCTCTAGATGGTGCTGATCTTTCAGATGTGCGACTCTGCCACACAGTGTGTGCAAACAACCTGTGTATTGTCGTGTTGCGTTTTGAGCTCCGAGCCATGTGTGCACAAGAATACAGACATACATGTGTGAGAGTCATCCTGTGTCTGTGTTGTGTATGTGGGGGTATTATTTTTTTTTTTCCACAGGACAATAAAAACATTAATTTGCCCTGAAATCATTTCTGACGTAAATGTAGAGCAGTGCCCATTGGAACCCAGTAATGAAGCATGCGGCATCTCGCCGGCTCCTAATTTGACTAGTTAAATGACTCCATTACGTGTCTAACAGACAGAGGCAAATTTTTTCTGGTCAGTTGAGGCTCACTTACCCGCATCCTGATGTTGGGGAAATGTCTGTCTCTGGCTGACTGGCTGACTGACTGACTGACTGACTGGCTCATTCTCCCTGCCTCTGACTTTTTTTTCTTATTTTTAATTATTTTAAAAAATGAAATGATGTTTAGAACATGTGAAGAAGCCAGGAAAAAGAAAAGAAAAATGCCTTTCTGATTTTTGCATGCGCTCCTGTGCCTCTATGTGTTTTTTTTATCATAAGCCCCGAGATAATTTAATCAAACAATGAAATTCATCAAAGTATGTTAAAGTGTGTGAGGAAAGAAAATATAAGATGTTTTTCGCATTCGCCATCAAAATCTATTTTTTGATACCAATTTGTGTAATCATATGCTTGTCAACAGTGTTATTTGGCTTCTGACAAGAGACAGAGTGAGTGAGAGATAGAGAGGGGAGAGAGAGGAGAGAAGATTAAAATATATTGAATTATTAAAAGGACTACCTGCTGTCCATCACTGTCACTTAACACATGTAGAATGTAAAGTGCCTTCCCAGCAGCCACTGGGTGGACATCTGTTACCACACACACACACACATGAATATATACACACACAGATGCACGGAGTGACACCCCAAATTTCTATGTTCAAAGAAGAAAATAATTTATTTGTTTTGTTTTTGCTGAAAGCGATGACAATGGCACACGCATTCCCATTTACATGCACACACAGTGCAGATCACCTGCCATCGTTACCCAATTCCCCTGAGACTATAATAGTTGGACTTGTCTCTACTTGTCAAAATGAAAAGACTGTTTTTTTTTCATCCCTACAGCTGAGCGAGGTGAGTCAAACTTCCACTTCCTCACCCCCTTTAACATCACCCCAAACCCTGCAGCACCGATGATTAGAGACCTGATATGACAACCAGTACATTACCATCCATTCCAAACACAGGCCTTGCAAATAAACTCTTCTCATCACAATGGATTTTAATTTTGATGCATAATTAATTCTACACATTCACAATAAAAGAAGCGTTACCGTTGTTTTCACAATATTCTCACTGTATATAGATATGCATTTTTTATATTGAACATAAGGGGGAAATTCAATGCCAAAATGTGCTTCTAGTAAAACATGATAAATTCATAGAGTTGGAAGTGGAGCCGATGGTGAGCATGAACAATAGAATCAATCTAGAGAAGAAATAGAACGGAATAGAGGGAGCAGACATTCACTTTAGTCGTTTTAAAACCACTGTGTATCCAATAATATGAAACATTTTCCTCTGGGTGTGTTTGTGAGTGTGTACGAGTGTGTGATGTGAATGCCTGTATGTCTCTTAATCTTAATTACACCTGTGTGGATCATCCCTTATGTTCTTGATCTTACAATAAGAGACAACGCGTGCACACACACACACACACACACACACACACACACACACACACACACACACACACACACACACACACACACTTTATATTGCCAGATTAGCACTGTCCATTCTGGTCCAATCTTCCATCACACTATGTACCGTACTAAGACATAAGACGTACACTGATTAGCTCTGGAAACATTCAACCTTATGAACCTTGGATTTGCAGCTTGGCACGTGCACACATGTCTGATGGTTTGTGCATGTGTGTGTTTGTGTGTGTATGTGTGTTCCACGAAGCTTGACACGACGTCCTGCTGATTCTTCTGTTGGATGCGATGGGGTGATGAGTGACATGCCTGCATCGCTGATAGCAGTCTGTCTGAACAGATTCACGCCAAAGAGGCTGGTGTGTGTTGTGAGTTAGGGAAATGTGGTTCGCTCTGTGTGCGTAGGTCAATTGTGCAAAAAAAAAAGGACGAAAGCTTTGAAGTTGGTGATCTACACTAACTTAGACTCTCCTTCCAATCACATATTCGTCTTCTCCCCATTTGATTTTCTCTCTCTCGTTCTCTCTGCCCGCCCCCCACCCCCAGGCACACTGTGTGTCAATAATGCTACCAGCTGCTCCACTGCTGCTGCTCCGTGTGTGTGTGTACGCGTGAGACAGAGACACACAGACAGAGAGAGAGAGAGAGACAGAGAGAGAGGCCTAAATCTGGTGGACATAAAGGACTTAATGT
This sequence comes from Paralichthys olivaceus, assembly GCF_024713975.1. Taxonomy (NCBI): domain Eukaryota; kingdom Metazoa; phylum Chordata; class Actinopteri; order Pleuronectiformes; family Paralichthyidae; genus Paralichthys; species Paralichthys olivaceus. The sequence goes on along the minus strand of NC_091093.1, from coordinate 4,349,453 downwards.
GATAGGTAATTATGTAGTCTGATCTCACATACAGGATTTAAGAGCTAACTATACCAGCCGTCTCCTGGAGACACACATGATGATGTCTATAAATAACTGTCATATGACGGTAAGATAGACAGATAGATGGCTAAATAGATTGATAGATACAAGGATATATTTACAGGCCTATTATTCTATTCTCAGCACTTACATGTTATTATGTAGTGGCAAATAAAAAGTTGGCTAAACCATGATCGTACTTACAAGTATGTCAGTCGTCAGGTAGGTATAAAAAAAAAAGGACATCCATGCTTATAATACTATAAATACTATATAATACTGCAGCTGTGTAATACCTTTTTCAATACACCATCAATCTGTAAATTCAATTTCTTTCAATTAATCATCTATAATATTATAAAATGTAAAAATATTGTGAAAATGCCAATGAAGAGATGAATGAGAAATAAAAAAATCCCACAAATGAGCTGCCATCAGCAATGTCTGGGTATTTATGGTTCATAAATGACCAATCAATAGCTGTGATTACTTTTTCTGTCAAAATTAAAAGTCATATAATTATTATTTTTTACATTTAATTCATGCAAATTTGTGATGGGGAGTGAAAAGGAAAAAGAATCACATTGACTTTTTTGAGAGATCCTATTTGATGGTATGTTATAATTATATGTATTTTGATATTTTACAAAAGTTCAATTTAGTTATTTTTCAGATATACATTTACTACACACTTCTTCCAGAAACACATGAGAAAGAATAATAATATGAGGTGGGTTTACTCTGTACTGCATCTCACTGATTTCTTTTAGACAAGGACTAGAGAACGACAAACAAAGAAAACTCAGAGAATCCAAAAGAAAAAACTAAAGATTATGATGAAAAACAAAATGTGGTTAACATCACATGCAAATTAAATTCTATGTCCAATATGGACCTGACTCAGATATAAATAAAACATATTAAATATGTATAAATAATAAAGTATACAAATATAATTTGTGAAAGCAGTCACTGGGGCAGGGGTTAACATTGAGAAAAAGGTGTTGGCTTCGTGAAGTGAATGGAAGGTGATTTGTGTCCTTATTTTTTCTCTTATTTAAATTGTTTTATTTCTTTACTCTTTCTGATACCCATTCTCATCTCCTCTGCCACCCCCCCCACCCCCCCACTTGCCCTCATCCAGTCTTCTCACTTCCTTTTCCTCCCTCCTCCTTCCTCCGTGTTCTGCAGAGCCGGGGCACCCCTGTCATTTGTGTGACTGTTGATCCTTGCAAAGAGGACAGATCAAATATTTCTCCTCCAGTGTATGAGGCTTTCTACTGGGGCCTCGCAGATATGATGATTAGGGCTGACGGACGAACGGGGGCCCCGGGTTTTGAAGTCTGTAACAGACAGCGGTGGCTTTGATAGCCCCCGCTCGTCTTGCGCTAGATCACCAAAGACACCAGGCGAAAAAGAGAGGAGAAGTGGGGGAGGAGGGGGTTACAGAGCGGAGGGTGTAAAAGAAAGCGAGACCGAGCAGGGAACAAAAGCATCTGTAGAGTGGTCAGGGCTGGCGGCAGCAGTGGCAGCAGCCGTCAGAGGCTTTTTGAAGTTTACACATGGCCCTCCCCACCATTTCTTTTCCTCTTTTCTCCTGTTCAACTACTTTCTTCCCCGAAAGCCTTCTGCTTCCCTTGTCCTTGAATGCCTTGCTCTGGCTTTTTTCTGTCCTTTTCTCTTTCCTACCCTTTGGTGACACCTCAGGTCAATACCCTAGATACACTAGATGGGGCGACACAAGCAAATGGCAGCTCAGTTAGTCAACCCTGCTCCCATTCCCTGGAGGTTCCCAAAACCCATGTCGCTGCAAACATTACCCGCCATCAGTTTGAATCAAGTTGTTTCCCTTTGAGTACAAAGAGCAAAGCAGGTTCCTGTCTTGCATTTGTAACCCTCCTGTAACCCTACAAATCAGCATGAGTGATCAATCAACGCAAATACAAAGCAAACCCTCCAACCTAAACAACCATATACGTCATTTGTCCTCACCCTCTAATAGAACATATAGGGGCGTTTCCAGTGTACGTGCCTCTACAGCATCACATTATAAACATGCCACATATAAACTGATATAAATCACATTTCAAAATAAATAACTCATATTTTTATGATGTTTCAAATCTATGGAAAGGTTTGGGAAACTTTAGTTAATTGAAAAACATCTGTCTTCGTGGTTACGATTATGAAGATTATTTTTAGTTTATAAAACATGGTCATGGTAAAATAAAAGGTGATTATTGGTGTAAAATAGAAAAAAAGTGATCTTTAACGTTAAAGACCAATGTCTTGCTGACCCACCCCGATCTCCCAATGCAGACTTTGTTACGGTGTAACAATGTTTAATAACTTTGCTCCAGTCATATAGCCTGAGAGAGCTTTGTTATTTGAATGTATACATGATATTATGGGGTATTTGAGACTGGCAATGTCTTACACATCCACTAGATTTTGCTCAACAGTGACAAAACCCTGGATCGTAATTATCAGCTTGTACAAAAGAATGAAAGAATGTTCTTTTATTGTCAGTCTCCCTAAATACATGCAAGTCAGAGAAAGAAGGAGGTTTTAAACATCTCCAATCCCAATAAGAGCAGTGGGTTAGCCACAATAGTTAGCTGAGATCCCAGGGTTTCAGAAGATATCAAACATATTTTAATGAGAAGTATTTTGCGGTAAAATTTGATGGACTTGTTCTGAAATAAAAACATAGATTATTAGGTTTAATTATTTCATTTTGTGTAAGCAACATATAGTTTTACATATAGAGTGGAACCCATTGTATTGTCAATACAGAAACTATGATAGACTATATATGATACTGTCAGGTTGAATGGAACCAGATGGTTCACAATCCTCATTATGAATGGTTGGGGTGGATGATGGGTCAACAAAGCATTTGATCCAGGAAAATATGTCTCATTTCCATTTCCTACCAACAGTCAACTTTTTCTTTTTTCAGCCATGGCAGTTCCTCATGTTCTAGACTAACAAACCAAAAGCTTTCTAAAACAGTAACTCTACTTGTTGTGCTTAAACCAAACAGAGGACACTTATATGAATCTTTTTGTGTGAAGTTAATTTGCAACAGCTTCATGTCACATGTCATTATGGCTCGTTTTTACAGGTCATGTCATGCAACTTATTTTGTCATCCAGTTTGTAGGACGTACTAGTTAAAATATTGAGGTGAGGGCAAGTGTCGCAGAGTCGTAAGGTCACCAGTCTGACTCAGTAACTTCCACCATCCATTAATTAGCTCTACCTGCTGATCCTTGAGGGGCGTGAGGGGCTCAAGCTGATCTCAACTAACATTGGGCGAGAAGTCCTGGTTCCCTGTTTGTTTTCCACTCTGACTGAGACGGTACCTGTCACTGTCGTCCCCCACACACACAGCTCACCCGTCAGTTATGACAAAGCTTGATGGATGGAAACAGACAACCAATGCAGTCTGACTTCAACTTCAGGGAGTGTAAGAGGAGAAAACTGCATTTTCAAACTGAACAGAGGGGACTGCACCACCTTTAACTAAGGTTTCATTCAATTTCCTAGAAAAAGTAAGCAAACTTTTACCCTATTTGTTCTCCGCTCTGTACATTACAGTGTGTGCGGTGATACTAGGTGACACCCAACAGATGGCTTTTGTCAGGCCTGGAGAGCAAGAGTTAACCCAATCCTCTGCTCACCCTCCCTCGATCCCTCTCTTCTTTTTAAATGTCTCCCATATAAACAGATTTTGTTGCTGCTTAAAGTGGGCTCAAAATTAAAGCGTATCGTTTTACACACATATTGCATGCATATTACGGAGCCCCAGCTGGTGGCGGGCTGCTCTTAAGAGCCATATGATTAAGTTAGAGGTTGGGGTATCCGATAAGATTTGAGCTCTCAGCCTCTCTCGCTATCTCGCTGCCTATTTTACTGCAAACTTATTAAATGGAGGAAACGACATTATTTTTTTTCTGAGTGTATGTGTAATTATTGTCACACACCTGTGACTCCCTGCCATCCACGACAGGGAAGAAGAGAAGGGAAGGGAAGGAGGGATGATGAGGAGGGGGAGGTGGAACGAGGAGAAACGTCGTTGGAAACAGCGGGAGTCCTCGTTTCAGAAAAAAGGGAAGAGGATAAAGAGGAGAGGAAAAACAAGAGAGCTTGTTAATCAGACACTTTCTGTCACTGGCTGAACACTGATATCCTAATGATTCACACCGAGATGGTGACATCATAAGGGAAAGTGATGGAGAGATGTAGAGAGAGAGGAAACAAGAGGGGGAAAGTGGTTGCAAAGGAGGAGGAGATGACAGCCCGAAAATGGACAACTGGGTTTGCCCAGACAAGATGACAGAAAGTGCAAAATATGAATAAAGAAAGAAGACATACACTGACTGGAAATGTCCCTCTGAATCTGTCATTACATTCCTCACAAACAGGCGCTTGTTTAATTTGAACAGAATGTTTCTCAAGGAGTGCTGTTGTGAAAGTTTTCCAGCCAAGTTTCATTCTGTCATATTTTTTTTCCCTCTCTCTCTCTCTCTCTTCTGCCGTTTCCCTCTGCAGACCACCCCGTCGAAGTCTACAGCATGTGATATGATCCTCAGAAGACAAAGGAAATTACCTATTAAGTGGGGGAGATGATCTTCCTTTAGGCGCGCTCCAAAAAAGTGACTCACGATGTTGTAATTGTTTACCTTTGACTTGGCCCATAAGTCTCTCCTCCCATCTCTCCCTGTATGGTTGTAACATAATATTTTGTGGTGCCGCTTTCAGAAGCCCAGCTCTCACTCTCCTCTTTTTTAATATTTTCTTTTCTCTCTATCCGTTCTAACAGGACAGATGTCACCGCCCCAAACAGTCTGAGTCATTGAACGCCTCCACAACCCTGAGTAACCCAAGGACATCAGGGAAGAGAGGACTGTAATTTTGCATTTTAGACATTTGGCTGATGCTCTTAGTCATGGCAACTTGAGGGTTCAGTGTCTTGCTCAAGGACACAGGGACAGGACCGGTAATGTAATGAAATAAATCAAAACGAGAGTTCGGTATGTATGGTGCCTCCGGTTATTATTCATCATAAGGAAAATACAATTGTAAAAGGAAAAAATTACAATATCAGATAAAAATATTCAAAATAAACATCACAATGACACACTATTGATTGTGTTGAGGGAGATTTATCTCAGTCCACACAGGTGATAAAGTGTCTTCTGTGCAGTCATTCATCTGTGGTGTTCACTTTAAGCTGCTTGACAACACAGGTTGTATAACAGTTCCAGCAGATATTCAGGAACTTTTTTTTATGAGTTCAACACGATTCAAAAGGTTATTTGTCTGTACCGATGCAGTTCCCCCCAGATCAAGCAGATCTGCAAGAAAAAAAAGTGCTGGAAATAGCATCACAGAGCGAGTGGGCTGCATGTGCTTTTTTGGGTGTAATGTTTTAATAGAAAGCAGATGGCTACAGATGCAGAGGCTGAACGCCGGTGATGACACATCTTTAATATTTTAGAGTGGTCTTTGCTGTAAATGTTGCAGCAGCTGTTTCCCAGTGCTGTAAATCTACAGTGTTTTTTAATTCTCTTTTTTTTTCTTTTGTATATTCGTGTGCACGTTTGACTGACAGCTATTGGATTTACCGTAAATTACAGAAATGAATATGGAAAAGTGATGAAAAGGCAGCAAAAAGGGAGGGGTGGGCTGGGGGGGGGGGTTGTGCATATATAGCTTTGTGCGTGTGTGAAAGTGTGTATGCACCCCGACTGTTTGCTGCTGAATCAATTCCTCCTCATTCTGAACCCCGCTGATTATTCTCTTATTTTAGTTTGCTAGAGGCGGCTCACACATTGTTGCCCTGCGAGTATAGGAACTGATATTCAAATGTAAAGTGATACTAAAATAATGAGATGGAGGGAGAGGAAGAGCAAGAGAAAGACTGACAGAAGAAGAAGGGAGGCAGGGAAGATAAATTTATATTTGTATTGTGTTCGCGTTGCGGACGTTGGTTTAGTTTTAATGTCAGCGGCGAGGAGAGAAGGTTTTCGCCGATGCTTCTGAGTCGAGGTGATTGTCATCAATTCGCGTCTTGGCATTTAAACCACCCTCTTCAAATATGAGTATTTGAAATGCAAATACAGCTGCGTATGCCCAGAGAAATTAAAAGACACACACAGGAGTGAAGATATAACTTTTTGCTGGTTTTTATCATCGGAGTTGTCAAACAATCCCTTCCTTTTTTCTCTTTCCAGACAGAGAGAACGCAGGCAGATAATGTGGCTCACAGCAAAAATGGCATACTAAGTGATTATATATTTATTTGTCGTTATGTTCACTCAGCAGAGAGAAAAAGAAAAGACGGAGAGGTGCTGTTTTTATCTTGCCCTTGGCTTCACTGTTTGTGCCTCACCGGGTGTGTTCGATTAGGTGCTTCTCTTTTTTTCCTATTTCTTTTTTTTTTCCACAAGACACAGCGAGAAAATATGATGCACATTTTTCCCCCTCTCTCCATCTCTCTGACACTACAGTTATTTAAACATCAATAGCCATGCGTCTTCTTTAGCACACATTCTTTCTCATATTGATATTTGTATATGATCATTACTTTTGGCCCTGCATGCTTTGTTATACTGCGTCAGCTTCAATAGGTGTAAGATCCAATACTGCAACCTCTGCATTCAAGCCCCCCCCCGAAAAAACCAATAGAATAGTTCGGCTCACTTTATTGTGTAAGTGAATCTACCATAGGAGCTAAGTTCGACATACAGAAGTCGGTGAAAACATTAAAAAAGGCCTGTAATTGCATTAAATTTTGATACCGTCCTGCTTTTTCTTTCTAAACTTTTCATTCTTGATGGGAATGAGGAGACAACCCCCTCCTAAAAAAAGCACTGCGCTGTGTTCAAGTCAACAGCCTGGAAGAAAGACGTGTTCTTCTAGAACTTCAGGTAATCTGACAGTGCTCTTTCACGAAGAGATAAAAAAAGAGTGGTTGTGCCTGCTGCCTCCCTCCTAAGTTACAGAATATTTGTTTTCTTAACAAGCTTTATTTATTTAATTTGTCACATGACGAGAAAGACGAGGAGGACGAGTGTGTGTGTGTGTGTGTGTGTGTGTGTGTTTGGGGATGGATTGATGTTGTTGTTCACAGTTTGGTTACGTCTGTGAATCTTCAGCCTTTACGAACTGCTCCCTGTGGCCATCAATGATGTGGAGATGTGTATGCGCATATTTGTGCATTAAACAAATATTACACACAATTATTATTTTTCAATTTTAGACAAAAAGATACCGCTTCATACCAATGAGCCTTTTCATTTGTTATAACACTATATAAGGGAACAGAGTGAAGTTTATCAGAGGACCAATCAGTGACGAGAATTAGGTGAAGCATATGTATGAGTGAGGGTGTGAGGAAGAGGAGGGGGGGATACGACAATGAGAGGTGGGGGGTGACTACCTGCCGAGAGCCGGCATCCAAATGAGAACATAATAACAACATCAGAGAGTGAGGAGAGGGATTGTCTGCGAGATGACAACGGTATTAGACAGAAGTCAGATAATTAAGAAATGCACTTAGTGTTTTGTCAGAAGTGGCCGTCAGTGCTGGTGATGGCGTTTAGTTCTGTGTGTGTGTACGGGCTGTTGAGACCCTGCGCTCCATACTGTAGATAATGAGCCCGCAAAACTAAAGGATGAAGGGAGGAAGGAGAAAAAAGTAAACAGAGAGAATAAATTAATCAAATAATTCAAAAGTTGTGTTCTGTCCACACAAAGACGCCAAGTTCTTTTGGGCATTTCTGATGTAGCTGTCCAGTCAGGGAAAATGAGACACATCTTGGATAGGAGGCAAACAAGAGGGGCGGCAGAGGATGGGAGGGAGGAATGGATGGATAGAATGGAGTTGGGGGGAGAGAGGGTGGGCCACAGGAATAAACCCAGCTCCCATCTGATGAGCAGCTTGTCCATAATACTGAATCCCAATCTCTTGCCAAGTCTGCTTCCTGATACAGAAACACGATAAGTGCCGACTTTCTCTTCTTCTTTTTTTTTTTGAGAAGACTCGTTCACCCTTCCTCCACACACCTCTCTTGCTTTTGGCCTGAAAGCGAATTTAGCCGTTACTGCGGCTAATCAGGTGGCTGTTTTTGTTGCTTTGCCCCCCCACAACGTGAAAATCAAATTAAAGAAGTGGAAGAGAGTGAAAAAAAAAGAAAAGAAAAATTAGATGTGTACATTCATCTCTTTTGCGGCCAACAACTACAGGACAGATGATGTGGCCATCTTGAGATCGTTTGTCATCTGTTGGACAGCGGTGACCTTGCAACGAATGCCGACCATTGCTCTGATATCATCTTTTCGAGAAAAGGAAAGAGATGCAAAGAGATAGAGGGCGACAGCGAGAGAGAGGGCTGTTGTTTTTGGTAATAAAGACGACATTTATGCCTTCCATTTGCGCTGCCAGTTAAAAGAGGCACAAACATGGAAATCCATTATGGAACGCTTCTTAAAAGTGTGACCAATCCTTGTTCAGTCAATTAGAGTCTGGAGACTGAGAATATGATGTTTGTCTGTTTAGCCCCCGACGCATACAGATCAGCCTGGATTTGATGATGGAAAGAGAGATTTTTTTTTTTTCACACAGATAGACTGAGGGAGAAAAGGAAAACAGAGAGAAATGGATGGAGGGGCAGCGCAGCCAAGCTCTGCTTATCTCTTTTCTTCTCCTCTGCTTTCCTGCTATTTTTTTCCCTCCCCTCCCATATACAAAAGCATTAATGTGCGCAGCTATGTGCTTTGCCATTGTTCTGTGTTTAAAAGCTTAAAAAGGGGACGTTGTGTGTTTGTGTAACTGGCAGAGTTAGCAGTGCGCGGCCGTGTCCAAAAGCCCGTACTTAAAGTTGCTCAGCGCAAAAATAGGCCGCATAAAAGAGAGTGAAAGAAAAGCAGTTAATAAGAGTGGTTACCCCAGAATGAGCGGGGATGAGGTTTCACATTAAAAAGATTTATCTTAAAGTATGGTGCTAATCCCTCCAGTTTTAATCCCACACACACACACACACACACACACACACCCTCCCCTCACAGCACCCTTCTCATTCCTACCGAGACATAATAAAAAACTATAAACCATAAAGTTCTTACAATTTCTGGAAACTGGCAAATGCAGGGCGCCCTGATTTTACAAGGATTCCTGGCCAGTGAATCACGGAGCTCGGAGGACTCATCTCTCTCACAGCAGATTATTAAACGAAAGAGGAAGTCATGGGGTACAGTGGAGGGCAACAAGGACAAAGGGGAAAAGGAAAGCGGGTAGAAGAGGAGTCCATGTTTGCTGTGACCTATTTGATGGTTATCGTGATGGCAGAGGTTGTGGTGATAGGTGGCGGAGGGGTGTTTTCATGCTCTCTGTCACACTCGGCTGTGTCATACAAGCTGGATGGATGCCTCTTGTCCACTGCAAGCTGCTTGAACGAGGAAGCATATGGGTGTATGAGAACCTCAGCCCACTTCATGAATATTTGATTCATATTTCCTGTGTGTGTGTGTGTGTGTGTGTGTGTGTGTGTGTGTGTGAGAGAGAAAGACAGAGAGACAGAGAAAGGGAGGAAGGATATATTTTCTCTCTCTAACTCTCTTTCACTTGTCATTGCAAAAACTCACAAGGCTTACTTTGTGGCATTCTAATCATAATTGCCAATCCTGAATACAAATCTCTCAGCGCTAAACACATTGAGAGAAATTGAAATGACAAAACGAAGCTCATATAACATTGTAATCAAAGATACATTCGGGGGGGGGGGGGAGATGAAGAAGAAGAAGAAAAAAAAAGTTGAGTCTTCTTCCGCAGCCAGTAAGAGATGAGGATCAGGGGCCAGTTATTAACTGGGCCGACGAACAAAGGGCCCCAGTGTTGGAGGCCAGCTTAACGCTGAAGCAGTTACTGTACCTTTCAAAACTAATATGTAACCATATCTGTTTTAAAAGGACGATTCATATTACTGTGAATGCATGACAAAAGTTGTTCCCATCCCTGCAAGTCAGGAAACTGGAATCCCACTCGTAGCCCCCTCCTCTACACACACACTAACACACAGGCACGTACACACAAACACACACAAGCGTTCAGTTGTAGGCCTGGCCTTTTCCTGAAAGCATCCAATTTAAAAAGATGGCAACATTAAATTTTTGCAGTGATGTAAAACATCCTCAGCTTTTTTGACAGGACAATGGTGCTTATTGTGCTGTATTGTAACTGTGGCAACTCCAAAGGTCAGCGTGGGTGTGTCCGTGCAGACAAGGGCGGCACAGAATGAAAATTGGGTTATATGTGATCAACTAAGTTATTAATCAGATTAAAATGGATTCCCTCTGCCTGCTGTTTAACTGGGCAGGAGGAAAAAGGGCAGGGGGTGGGGGTGGAGGGTGAAGTAAAGACAGAGAGGAGGGAAAAGAGGCAGAACAATAGTCCAGTGTTGACTCATGTGAGAGCAAAGAAAGTCATTGTTTCAGGAGCTGAAGTCACAGCGGCAGATGAGTTTCGATAAGGACCAGCTCTCAGAAACATGCCACTGCATGTAACCAGTTTGTCTGAGAGCATGTGCCCTTGCCATGGATGCCCCCTAGCTTCATCCAGGTAACCTCTCTAATCCTGATTAAATCACTGTAATTAGAACAAGCGGTGTTCCTCCACCCCCATATTTCCCTAATAAAACAATGCAGCAGTTTAAATCCGGTCGCTGGGATTTGCAACGCAACAATGCAGTTTATATCCATCTCTGCCGAGGAATTAAGTGTATTTTCTAACTGCTAATGTTATAATGTTGCCAGCTTATTTGTCTCGATGCTCGCTATTCTTATTCTTATTCCCCCTGCGGTTTATGTTCTCTCTCTCTCCCTTTCTCTTTTTTTCCCGAGCACAACTTTGTTTATTTGAGTCTTATTTATTTGTTTCTTGGCTCTTTTTGATGTTTAAATCAAACATGTTTTTAGCGAGTGGTCGGGATCATCCTTCACTACAGGAAATAATGCAAGTTATTTGTCCTTAATTGCCACAGAGCTTTTCAAACACGCCAACTCGCTGCCTATGTGTCTATACTTGTGTATATTTTTTTGTTTTTATTAGTATCACGGCATGCATCCATTGATGTGGAATAACAGAGGAAATAAAAGTTGACATAGTTTCTTTTTTTCCTCCCCCCCAACCCCCGGTTTCCTTCTCCCCCTGCCTTGCTCTCTGTTGTTTTTTATATATCTGTGTTCTTCCTTGAAGTTGCTGCGGCATTGTCTCATTATGTGTCGACTAGCTGTGTAAGTGTAGTTATTATGCCTGCGTGTCTTTGCCTGGCAGTTCTCTCTCTCTCTCCCCCCGTCTCTCTCTCTGTTGTCTCTCTCTCGCGCTCCCTCGGAGGATGAGGAGCTTTATGAGTACAACTCCTCTGAGGCGCCCTCTTCACATCTCCAGGGCGCCTGGGGAAGGGAACGTTGCATTCTTAAGAGGAGGAACTCAAACTGAACAAAGTCTACAGGAGTCTGGGAAGAAAAGAAACAAACAGCAAACTAACGAGATGGGAGGCAGAGATCATGTCAAATATATTGGGTTGGAAGGCCAATTTATAACCCATTGTTTCATGTTTTGCAATATCGAATACAATTCGCAATAACATGTTTATAAGTGCACAGCGGGGGGAAAGGGTGTACAGACTTGCTTATACTGTACACTTAAAAGCACCTGATTTTCACATGAACACACACACACACACACACACACTGGTCTGCAGCTCCCTGTAACCTCCACGCTCCCACGCTGTCTTCACTCCTGTTTCTACAATAATGAATAGAATAATTGTCATGTAACTTTGCAATCATCCAGCATTCGTCTCCATTTCCTTATCAAGGGCAACTCGATACTGCCCCTCATTCACTGTACTTCACTTCCAGGAAACGTGATGTGGCCAGCATCAACGGCGTTATTAGCGAAGATGGCTGAGAGAGAGGATCATGGGAAGAATATGAAGCCTTTTCAAAAAGGACCTTTCAGCAGGCGCAGCAGCTGATATCTGGGGAATTAGTGAGGGGGAAAATATTTTTAGAGCTATCACATCTGCCGCGGAGAAAAGAAAGGCTGTGAGAATGAGCAACAGGTACCATCCTCGGGGCTTGACAGCAGCTATTACACTTAATTGCTCTTTGAAAATGACACTATTTGCACTTTTGGGTGACAAGGTGATAATTCACCTCTGCAAGTAAAGCTGGTAATATTGTTGCACATGTGAAACAGCACCTAGCCCTCACCAGCCTTCAGAGCTGTGTCTCGGCGTTGGCGGAGGCATACAGTGAGAGCGAGGGGTGCAGTGTTTCACTAACGGTCGTCCTCTTTTTCTCAGTTACAGACAGACAGACGTCTTAATCACTGGAAGAGTGCATGCCCTCCAGCAGAGCGAGAGAAGTAAAGAAAAGGGGAGGATCCAAGAGTGTGGGAAAGCTAAAGGGAGAGATCTAAAAAGGAGGAAGGAGTGCTAGTGGACTTGCTTTGGTTTGAACGGAGACAATCGGTGGTGTCTTCACTGAGCAGGAAGTCAGATATTGGTCAGACCTTGGTTGAAGTTTTAATCAGGTTAAGATGTTTACTTGAACCTTTGCAACCCTGCAATTGAATCTGCTGTGAATAAAATACTTAACTGAACAGTCTGGTGCAGTGACACGACCACGGGTTTGAGCTCTGACACCGACACCCTCTGACCCAAAGCTGTGACGACCTGTCTGGTCATCAGGGGTTGGTTTTGCAAGAGGATTTCTCAAAGGATCATTTTCGGGGTTTTATTTTTTAAGATCTGGGGATGTGGCATCACTTCTTTAAGATTTAAGAACTTTTCTCAAGTTTTGTTTTGCATTTGTCAAGATGTTGCATTCTGGCTGTTCAGCTAAAATTATAATGATGCTTTAAACAGAGATCTCCAGGTGTTACACAATGTAATTACTATCCAATATGTCTGTTGTAAAAATATCAACTACTCACTGTTTCAGATCTGACCTGCCATAATTGCTACTGTTGTTCAACATGTAATTCATTTCAACCTTTCGGTTTCACCATACCAGTGACTTAAACTATTCAATTTTCTTTTAACCTGTTTGATTGCATGACTGCTCATGTATTTTGACTCAAGGTGATACAGCTCCCAGACCTTATCGATTAGAAGACTAAGACCCAACTTCTCATGAAACTAAATGCATTCTTTAACTGAAAAAAGGCAACACTGCTCTTTGCATGGGGCTCACCACAAGAAGATTTGGCAGAGTGCAGCAACAGATTACAAACATAGATATACAGTAAATGCAGTGTATATCCTTGCTGTTATTTGATGTAGTGCTGTATTGTAGAACTATCTACAGCGAACATAGGAAGGGGATGGAATAATCTGATTTTATTCTTTTAATTTGACAGCCTGTCTGTACCTTATTGAACTAGACTTCACTGGTTAAATGATGAAGGCAACTCTGAAAAGAATGTTTCCACTCTCCTCAATGTAGATGCTTTCTTGTAAATTAGTCCATAACCACCACCTGCTCCCACTAGGTCTCTCAGGTGCCACCTTTCTGAACCTGCAGACCTGCTTTTAAGTGTTCAGAATAATTACTGTGAGCAAAGAGAACCCAAGCCCTCTTCCACTCGCCAAAACATTTTGTGGGAATATTTATGTATGTGCCTGTGAGTTTGCTAGACCAGATGAGGACAGCATTATTGGCAATTGCCAATTTCTGCATTATCACCAGTTTTAAAATGTGTGTGTGAGAGAGAGAGAGAGAGATGAAATGGGACAGTGAGAGAGATAAAAGGTTGGTGTGGCATAAGTGATGGTCAGTGTCAGTAACCCTGTTGGCAGCTAAAGGTGTTCTATGTCTAGGAATTTCTTTTTGTATACATGTACATACACAGCTCCAGAATAGATGAGGCCTCTGAGTTACAGCAAAAAGGCGCTAAGTTGGAGTCAGATGGCCAGCTGAGGTCTGTCTTTGTGAGTCTGCATGTTGCATGTGACTCATGGGTTTTTGTGTTTTTAATCAGGTGCAACAGTTTCCACTCAAATTGCCAGTATAAGGACTATACCCTACATCTGCACCACTGTTCAATATTTTGTTTGGTATTTTATTTCTTGTGCAAAAACCATTTGTGTCAAAAGTGTGATGTAACTAAAATTAAGGACACTTAAATATATATTATATATTGATTTTAAGGAATTTTAAACAATTATAATTTTCACTTTGTGTGTACCCATAAACGGTATCTGTGACAGCAGCATATGTGCATGAAGTAGGATGTGTGCGTGTGTGTTCGTGGGAAGCTTCATTTGTTATGCCTACCTTTCTTCCACTTAAACCAGAAAAAGTGAAAATTACACCAGTAATGCCAACTGTGATCCACTACATCTGTGCTTCACAGCGAGCCCACCAATCCCACCATATGCCTTTAATTATCATCATTGCTGTACAGAACCTGTTTCTCACACACACATCCTCAGACACATATATTTGTGGGGACCGATCATTTACTTATAAATTCCCATACCCTTTACTGTAGCCCTCACCTAGACCTCATTCAAGCCATGACCCTAAAAGCAAGTCTCAACCCTCAAACAGCCATTTAACTGGGATCCAGCACAGTATAGTGAGCTCCCCCGAGCATACAAGTGTATATGTGTGTTTGTTTGTACACGTGTCATCGCTATGCCCATTTCCTGCTCAATGTTCTGACACGAAAGTCGGGGCTCATGGGATCAAACTCCTCACAGTGACGACAGTTCTACATCTGAGATGAAAACCAAACCGATCAACAGCATCAGTCCATCAACAAACACACACACACACAGACACGCAGACACACAGACACACACACTACAAGAACAGGGGTGTGGGGCAAAAAGGGCAGAGACACACATCAAGGCAACACAGGGGAAACTCATTAATTAACTCATTATTTACATTTTATATGTGCAGGGTTTTACATTTATGGCACAAGCAAATGGCCCAACATTAAGTCTAAAATGGCTGCTTCTTATCTGCAGCAGGGGGAAGAGGCCATTATGTGACTCATTATTAGTTGTGATATCTGCATGTCAATCATCCTTTCAGTGTCCCTGCTTCAACCTCATAGTTTTTGGAGTTATTTTGTTATAAACTTGTTGTAAGATTGGTGCATTACTCTTGCTTAAGAAAAAAATACGATACAATAAAGCCCAATTCCTGCTCATTTTACTGTGTAATTAGATGGAAATAATTTATCTGAACTGATGTTGGTGCACAATTCATATTTTTGACAGTAAAACTTGATCAGTATTGTTAAACTAGCACAGCATACAGGTCATGTTTCAACTAAATGAACACCATTGCATACAATTCCTAGTTGTTACATGGTGACAATGAGGTATATCTGTTCATCCTCTCAAGTCAACAAAAAAGACTCTTCTCAGTGTCACTTCATGTACACACATGAGATGACACTGAGAGTTTTCATCTGCAACAACAAACACCAATACACAGCAGCCCTTTTGAGGAGAACTATAGAACACGGTGTGAGAGTACTTGTAAATTGGGAGTGATGGGTCTAATTGATGTGAGAATATACAGCGTTCCCCTCTCTTCTTTCTCTCTCCTGCCCACCAACTCTCTGTTTGTGTAGCCTACTTCTCAAATTGCAAGAGGTGCTCAGCCATGAGTAGCTTTCTCGGCATGCTAATCCAAGTCCTACAGTTCTATCAACACCTCTCCAGCTTGTCAATCGCAACCTTCTGAAGCTCTGGTCTACATTAAACATATTAAATGAATGAGGGGTTTGAGGTAATGTAAGTAATACGATGTGAGTAGCAACGTTCGTGAGCAGTCGTGGCATGTATAGCACTGTTTGAATAATGTAATACCTCATGTTGGATAATGCACGGCTATGGATAGGTCTGCACTGCATCCAAGTATTGATTGTGTTAAGCACATCTACAGTACAGCAAATGGTGCGGGTTCATATCAGTCTTTACACAGAATGTCGGACCTCAGTAACCAGATACCTTGTCTGATTACAGAGACCTCAGGGCCACTGCTGCTGTTATTGACATTTATTGATAAATACTGGGGCAATTTAGGGAGGAGTGGTTTAATACTAAAAATGTGTGAATACGTGTGTGTGGATTGCCTTGATGTGTGTATTTGTCATATGTCAAGGTGCAAGTAGATTCATGTGCACCGCACCCCTGTTTCCTATGGGCATACAAATGAAGAGACGGCCACTCCAGACGTGCGGTGCGTGCCCTACAACAAGTCCCGTAGATTCAGAGGAGAATTTCGATATTAATGATTTATGCTATATTTGCATACAAACCTAATGCAAACCCACTCCAGATAATCACATTTTGCCAGGTCTGAATTGAGTTTTAGGGACGTCTCTGCCACCCCCACCTTCTCCACCAGCACAAAGGGGTTTACAAGTGGACACATAAAAAGAGACTGCAATAGTGCATTTTCCTATGAAACAGCGCCTATTATGGTTTTTCATGTTATATCTGTAGCACGTGTGGCAAAACTAGTAGCTGTCACTATTGCGATATTATGTCATAAACAATAGTGGTAAAAGTTAATTCACCAAAGAACTGAACTTTAGCACAGTTTTGAAATCATTTCAAATATATATCTTCTTCTATGTTGTCTATATTTCTTTAGCCAGGTATTAATATTCTTGAAACAATGATCAGTTGATGAAATAACAGGCCACATTTTAGAATAGCCTAATTCACAAAATGGCTTCACTATGGCCAGCTAATGCTTTATCATGATTAAATAATTAATGTTATATATTTTAACATAACAATTTGAAATACATTGTGCTGTCATTTATTACTTACTTCATTGATTTTAATAAAGGATTTAAAGTGCATTCCGATACTGTGCAAAGTTACAGTTTCAGCACCAAGAGAGGAAGCAGTTTTATGTACTTTTTGTATGGTGGCATTAGTATTCTCATATCAATAAGTAGAAATACCAGATGCAGCCATGGCAGTTAAAGTGACAGTCGAAGTAGAGCTGTTTTTGTAGAAGTCATAATTATAGTCATCATGTATAATATCAGTACTAGTGGCTGCAGGGGAGAGACTGTAATAGTAGTAAACATCATATCAATACTGTTAGGTATCGCTATAGGTTTACGTGCAGGCTTTAGCATGTGGCCCATATTCACTCTTTTTCCCACATTCTGGTTCACAGTGAATTCAGCTTGCTCATTACTACAAATATATGAACTGCATGAAGGCTGTTAAATCAGTAAGAGTGCCTGGAAGAGTTTTGCTTGATGTACTTAGTATAAGATACGGTGCCTTAACATCTGATGCATATATCCCTGTAACAGTGCACACAGGTAGCTGATGGCTGGGATGGGGGTGAAGTTTGGCAGCACAAGTCACACACGGTCATACTAAGTACAACAACTCACAGGTCTTGATTTTACTTGTGTTACTCATAATCTTTTATATATTTCTACGCTTTCTCGTGTGCCATCACAGAAATATGGATGGTACATATCTATTACCTGGAAGTTGGATACATAACAGTGAATGGCTGACTCACACTAGGACAAACTAACATGTAAGAGAAGCTTTTGTTCCATGTATTCCTAGTTGCAAATCAATCTGCCCAGATTACATAGCTTCCTTTCACAAGCTTTCTTATTAGACAGTAAGTAGGGCATTCCCACACAACATTATTTAAACATACAATATATACTGTGTTTATACATCAATCTTTTATCATAAAAATGCTTTCACAATGTCATTATCTGCAGAGAGCCTGGTTCCATCACAGCAGGTGATAGTTTGTCAGATGGAAAGGTCAGACGAACACATGCAGCTGCACTGCTTCATTATCAAAGAGGTCACTATCACTATGGGTTAATGCTTCTTTTACTGTATTCTCATAAATGTGTGCCTGTAAACATGAGCTCTCCATGTGACTGGAAAATTGCATTCAATTATTTTGTTGTACACAATAGAAAATATTTATGTCTGTGAGCTGTATTCGGCCCCTGAAATAATAATAATGATAATGATAATCATAAAAAAAGATTAAAAAACTGTTCTCAATCAAATCATCAGGCATCAAGCCGGGATAGAAACAATGAGCAAATGTGATAATTTGATTGAGGCACAGGAGCCACAACTTACTGTGTCTTACACTTGCACAATGAATTATTTATATTATTATTTGTTAGCTTCCCTTTCCAAAAAATGCAAATGTCTTAATTTCCAGTCTGAAGGAGTTGTTACTGATTGGATCTGAGTCAGCATCAATGTTTCAGAGCTCAACACAAACTCTTTTTATATAGAAACCGTTAGCAACTACCCCTAAGCAGCACTGTAAAAAAAAAAAAAAGAGAGAAAAAGAAAAAGGACTTCCTTCTTCAGTCTCAAGGAGCGGCTATAACCTTAGCAGAATCATGAAAGTTGACAGTTCATTTTTCACAGGGTCATAGATCGACGAGTCTTATAAAGTAATGGGCTTTTGGGAGCCAGCTTTATGAGAGCTAAGATAGTTAAGAGACATGTGGAGGAGATGGCATGGGGAGCTGAGGTCCTGCTCTGACTCATCCAGGGTTATTCCCTCCATGCTGTGGGGTGGGAGGGAGGCGCTGCACTCCCAGTAATATAAACGTGTAATAAAGATTAATCTGTTGCTAGTCGCCAGGCTGATAGCTTCTAAACTTGCTTGAAATAAGACTAAAATCACTTCAGAGCCAATCTGGAGACCTTTAGTGAGTGTCTGAGATTCCTTCGTGGGTGTCAGGAAAGAAAAACATATATATGTTTGTCTTCCGTGTTTAGTGTTTATGTGTATGCAGTGGTGGGAAAACTCAAGTTGTGTGGCTATTTACGTGTGAGGTTTTCTGCTGGTATAGGTGTCTGTGAATATGTGTGTGGGTGTGAGCTTTACAGCAGTTACAGTACCCAGAGGGGTTTAACACACTCACCAGGTGCATCTGGCCTCTTCATGCCCCCTGTGGATGCTCCTCCTGCTCCACCACCAAGGCCGTTGAATGCAGGGATGTTGTCATTGCTGTAGGCTCTGAGGACAGAGAGCATGTTCATCTGCTGCTCTAGGTGGGTCTGCTGCTCGGCCTTCAACAGTCCTGGAGGACCTCCGGGAGACAGGAGGCCCAGGCCCTGCTGCCACTGCTTCTCCAGCGGCAAAGCTTGGTTTTGTGGTTGGGGAACCAGAGAAAGTGCCGTCATGGTGGAGGAAGATGCTGCCAAACCAGCTCCACTTCTTTGGGGCAAAGAGGAGTTGTCTTGGAAATGTTTGGGGTTCTGGAGGTGGTTTGAGGCCGAACTTCCTTCTTCCTCTCTCTCCATGTCCATGTTCCCATCCTCATCTCTTTCCTCCTCCTCTTCAGCCACTCCTCCCTCTTCTTCCTCTTCCTCAGAGTGATTCTGTTGCTGCTGTCGCATGGGTGTGGTGGAAGGAGTCTCACCGGCGCTGTGCAGCCCAACCTTCACAACCTCATCATCTGATCCTACCTGGTCCTCTTCAGCACCTCCACGGGAGCCCCTCTCACCAATCTGGTCATCTCTGGCTGAGGATGCTCCAAAAGCGAGGCTAGGCAGGTCAAGAACTTGCTCTGGTGGGGCTATATACCCTTGAAGGGCCTGGTTGGCACTTGGTGATCCATCATACAAGCCACCAAACCGTCTGTAGAAGTCACTCTGGAAGGGGTTGTAGGGCTGGTCCAGGTGGTTGTTCCAGCCTCCCTGGTTTTTCTCCCCATCTCTGTCTCCATCTTTTTCAAGGGCCACACCAGAGGTCTTAGTGTTGGAGGAGTGAATAGTGGAGGTTGTGGGAGAAGTGTCTCCATGAAGCTCCTTGCCTGTGTCAGACCGCTGCAGTTGGGCCTTACCCAGGTGATTGGCCTGGAGGTGCAGAGCCATGAGTTCAAATGAGGAGGTGGAGAAGGAGCAGAAGAGGCAGCCATGCCATGCCACATTGTCATGGATGGTGACTGAGGAGCCTGGCAGAGATCCGGATGCAGACTCAGGCCGAACTGACACAGACAGATCAAGTGGTTCATACTGGGACCCAGGTTTCCCTGGTTGTGAGTTCTGTTTGGCATCAGCCTTATCCTCTCGGTCCTGTTCAACAGCCATAGCTCGCTTGGCTTTGGGCTCGCCGTTATCATGGTAGAGCTGGGCCTGGAGCTGAACTGGACTCTGGTTGTCCTTCGTATCCTTCTTCATGGAGCCAAGGACAAAACTGTCCATGAAGGCCTGAAGAGAACCTTGAAAGTGGACTCCATTCCCCATCATACTTTGGTAAGCCCTGCTTAAGTCAGAGAAGCTGGCAGGATTATCTGTTGCTGTTGAGACAAGGGCGGACGGGGCATCAGCAGTCTTCATCTTCTCAGTTGAGGAGGCAGAGTCAAAGCGACGGTCACCACGCTCACGATCTCTGTCATGTGGAGATATCATGCCAGCTGACGCCCACTGATGTGGCAGTAATGGACCTGCCCTGAAGTCGAGGTTGGGAGGCATTCCCTTGAAAACACTGCGGAGGACATCTGGTCGGGCAAAGATGCCGCCACCGGCTGTCTTTCCATGGTCCTCTTTGTGGTCAGAAGAAGGGGTGTGGCCAGAGGATGGGCCTGAGGTGGTGGAACCATTTTGACGCTCACGGTGGTGGCGCTCCAGGTGGTACTTTAAGCTGGCAGACTGGGTGCCAGCATAGTCACAATGAGGGCACCGGTAAGGTTTCTCTCCTGAGAGGTCAAGAGAGAGACAGAGAAAAGGAAAGCCAGAGAAAACAGTGAATAATTAACCTGATTATTAGATTGACTGGATATCAAAATCTATTTATTAGAGCAGGGAATGTGGACCCTAGGGTCATGTAACCTCCCTGAACACAGAAAATTAGGTCAAATGAGTAGAGCTCACAAAAATGCAATAAAACATGCCATTTCTGACTCCTCAAAAAAATGAAGCAAGGAAAAAAAAGCACAAAATAAAATAAACTGCAGAACTAATGAATATGATTATGATGATAGTGAAAGAGAGCCTGCATCCAACCAATGATCTCATGTTTTTTCTCTTCAAGTCATCGGCTCTGCTCCACTTGTGTGTGTATTCTTGCATGTGCATTGCAATGTGGGCGTGGAGTAGGCATCTAAATATGGGTCGATCCAGCCTGATCCAGCCCCTCCAAGTGAGCCATCACTCACATCAGCACAATAAAAAAGAAAAAAAACATTTCACCATATGGTGCTCTCAGTCCACTGTAAGAGATAATATTTTAAACTGACAACAAAACTGTCTTGATGCTATCTGTGTGTGCACGGGCAAGGGCAGTGGCAGAGGGTACGGTGAGGCTTCTGTCTGTGTGTGTTTCTGCAAAACTGTGTGCGGGTGTGTGTGTGTGCATATGCATGTTTGTGTGTGTGTGCCGGCAGTGGGGTCATCATGCCTCTGTTCTGGCCTTGTTTGCTGTCAGGTCTGTGCCCTGGCGATGAGAGTGCAATTTCTCAGATATTCCCTATTTGCAGTTTATCTTGAGAAACATAAATCAGCCTCAGCATAAGACCTGGGCAACCACCGGCCCACAGTAGTGCACTGAGAAGAAAATATGGATGATACACTATAATGAAAGAATAAGTCGATGAGTATTAAAAAAAGAAAAACCTAGACAAGAAATGTGTGGCCGACATATGTGAACCACATGTTCGTTGCAGTGAAGAATTATGATAAAGAACAATATGATTCACTGCAGGATACACAGATCAAAGTGATTTATATTACGGTAAAAGAGGGGTGAATCTGTTGTGTAACATTTACATATATTTATTTATGCTGCTCACCCATATTCATGAACATTCTTGGTAATGGTATATAACACCAGCATTATTCTGCCAGAAGTGGATCTTCCACTGCAATGATACTTAGGCTGAAATAGAACACATCCTGCTAGCAATTATAATAGGCTTGGAGTCTGAGCCAGCTTTGGATTCATTAAACAATGAACAGAGAGGGGAAAAATGCAAAGCCTGATTTTTTTTTAAAGATTAATTTATTTATTTTTTATAATGTATACCAATAAAAAGTTTACCAGACTGTAGTTCCTGTTAGAGGGAGAACAGCAACTGTATGAAACAAACAGGGTGGGAAAAGACATTTAAAAAAGGGTTTGGCTGTAATGTTTTGTGTATGAGTATTTCTGTATGTTTATTCTATTCAGTGTATGGCCTTAAAATGTTCAGATTATACACATGGAAACCATTTTACGAAAGGAAAAAAAGGCATTGTTACGCAAGGCTGGCTTGAATGATTTAAGTCGGGCTGTGTAGTAAATCATGGATATAATTAGCAAATGGCATACTGCTCAAGTAATTTATCATTATTTAGAGGGCACCATTCCAGAAAAAGACTCTGCGATCTGCAGACCTACTGCAGAGTTCTCAAATAAAGGGCCACAAACACCAACTCAATACAATATTGATACAGGAGAGAAAAGAATAGGAGGGTATACAAAAGAAAATTGAAGGTGGAAATGCTGAAGTGAGAACGGACAAAGAATGGGGGGAGAAAAAAGGAGGGGGCGCACGCAGAGACAGATAGCCTTGACTATAGATAGAAAGACAGTGATTTGATATCTTTTCTCTTACACTAGAGTGGCTATGAAGCATAGAGTATATTTAAAATAAACCATACGAGATGAGCTTTTAACCCAATAAGTGCTTCTCCTGTGAGCTGCTGAACAGAGGCTCAGTGCTGATTTAATAAGGAAACGTCCCTGATGCAAATGATCATTCTCAATTCCTCTAACTGGACAAAATGATATTCTCGGAGCCAAATTAGACAGAAATTAGACTGATCTGATCTTTTTTTCCTCCCCTGTTTTTTTTTTCTTTCCTTATAAAAGGTTGTTAATGTCCATGAGAGGAAAATATAGATTAATGTCACATATTCATATCTGAACAATACTGAAAATACAAGCAAATACTTTGATGTTTACAGAGTAAAATAAATGCATAGGCCTTTAGAGAGTGATCGTCTTCTTTCAATCTTCTTTTAAAATAAGGAATTCAAATGTATCTGGAGTGAGCGAAACTGAAGCAAGCGCATTTCTGCATCGACTTGTGTTTACGTGTGTGTTTGTGCCATTTGGAAAGTGTGTGAACACATGTTTATGCATGTGTGTCAGCCTGAGCCGGTGTGTATGTGTGTGTGTGTGTGTCTTAGAAGGCCATTTGGACTGGCTAAGACATCTGCTCCATCATACGTCAGGGGCCTGGTGTGACATCTGGGGAATATACTGTATCCTGCCTTGCAACATTACACACAATTTACTGCTAAAGGTCATTATGTACCCGTTAATCCACTTTTAATTGATATCAGCGCAAACAGCACAACCTCCCAGCCACATGACAGATCGCTGCCACCACAAAACCAGGAAATTGCTATTTGGGAGTTAAAAATAGATAGGTAAACTTTTTTTTTGCTGTTGTCTGCTTCACTTTGTTGTATTACGTTGGACACTTGTTTCCAGAGGAAGGTGAAGGACAGCTGGGTAAGAAGAGCACCACTGTGGCTTTCTTAGCTTTGACTTGAAAAAATAGAGCTTGTAACACATCATTTTCCTCTGGGGCCTGCTTCTGTTGCATGTACTTATTTCATCTGTCTTTGTGGGAAGTGTGACAGAAACAAGTTAAATACATTGCAACCTGTACAGAGGTGCTATTAAAGTGACTTGGCTAGATATGACACACTTGATGAATTTCCATTTGGCCACAAGGATGAGAAAAGAAAAGCTCATAATATTTAACTAAATAATATAATTGTGTGTCTCACGGATGTGTTTAAAACAACTATGGAGCTCAGTGGTATATAAGAATATTCTATATGGAATGGAAAAAAAGTGGGGATACAAGTATGTAAGGAAGGAGATACTCTTTGAATGAGGAGGAAAGAGAGGAAGGAGGGGCACAGGAGTGAGAGGAATGGGGGTGGGAGACCACAGGTCCCTCTTGATTTATCCTGATTACAAGGTTAGGTTAAGGTTAAGTGACATGGGCAAGTCCTGCCTCTCCTCTTTCTCATCCTCCCTCCCTTTGTCTCACGCTCTCATCGTTTAAAGGTGAGCAGGGACTCTTATTGGTTATGCAGCCCTGCCTGAAGTTATGTGTGGCTATTGTCAAGAGCGAAGACCTTTTTATTTTTTACACACAGCTGCTTACTGCTAAATAGTGCCTTGTCCAGAAGGGGACAATCTGGGCCTCTAATTGCTGTCACTGAAGCCTAGATTCATTATGTGACTTTCCCATTAAAATGTGAGCATTAATTTGTATAATGAAATATCACCCTCTGCAGTGTGTTCATTAGCTGTGGCCCCACACTGTAGTGCCACAGCAGCACAATGTTAGCTACCTAGAAAACTGTGGTTAATTTTGCTAATGGATATTTTCCCACTCACTGTTCAAGAGGAAATTAATACTGTAACATTAGCTCTTTAACTTTTGGAGAAATTTAAATTCACTTCATTCCTTTCAAGCTGGTGTTAGTCGCTCATTAATCTCCATGTTGTGTTGCACAATGCTGCCTCGACCGGCTTGGTAGGCAATTCCATTGTGTCACTCACATTGCATTAAGATGAAGGGGAGCTCGGCTGTCATCTGTGCATTTCCCTGCATTGTCACCAGAGCACAGAGAGGATCTTTAGCTGCTGTAAAAGTCATCTTGTGGATGTAATCAGGATGTCACAGTGGAGCTGGTATGATTAGGTTATGGGAATGATTTAAAGGCCACATGTTGGGGATGTATCAAGCTGTTCCTCTCTGCACGTGGAGAAGACTATGCTGAACCTGTGCTTGGATGGGCTCCCATCCAAAGATACATTCCTTTCCAAAAGACAACATACTTCCTAACCTTTCTCACTTTAGCTGCCAGCTGCAGAGGGCTCCACGTTAAGCATTTTATTTTACTGTATCTCTGAGATATATGAATGTAAAATGCAGTATACTGTGAGGACTCACCTCCACAGGCCTGCTTGTCTGTGTGTGTTTTGCCAAATGAGCTAACGCCAGGCCTGGGCCGAGGTTTCTGCTTTCTCCATAATAAAATATGGCCCTCACGGGTATCCTTACTGTACTACTCAAAGCAGACATAACTCAGTTCTCTCACCACCAGATAACAGATGCTTCACGAAAACCACCACCATCTCTATCACAGCCCGGCTGTGACCTGGATGTACTATTTAACATAGGGATCTTAATTATGGTGGTATACACCAGATGTCTTATCATGCTATAGCGTACAGCTTTCCTCTAATTCCTTTCCAGATTTGAGGTACAGTATGTGTCTCTTATTAAGCAAAGCAAAAAGGGGGTTACAGTACTGGTGGTCTCGCGTTCTGCCTTTCAAGTGCATGCATGGAGAAGGAAGAGAGGGGGAAAAAAGCAAAGGAGACAGAGAAGGAGAATAAAAAGAAAAACGGGCTTTGATTTTCCCAGCTGTAAGGGATTTCCATTTTCAGTTGTGAGCGTTTAGCCTCGACGTCTCTACTGGCACCCAAGGATTACTTTGCAGTGAAGTGTAGAAACTAACGAAAAAGGTCAGGACGGTCAAACTCAGCTTTTCAAGAACATCTTGAGGAACTAAGGAGTAAAAATGTTTGATAGATTTAAGAAGACGCTTTTCTAAGTCGTGAGTCTTTTTTTCCCCTGTATCATATGATTATGTTTAGTTTCGTGCTTCTTTTTTACTTAACATTACACTGTATAGTATCAATGCAGGACAGAAATAATACAGAAACTATTAAGACATTTCCACTTGTTAAATCATTTACATGTAAGTTACAGGTATTAAGCTGCAGTCCTCTCCAGGTGATCCTTGTAATCTGTAGGTAAGTATCTTAATTCCTTACTTAAAGATGCATCGACTGAACAAATGGCTTTTACTGTTCTGTTACTGGTCCTCTCACCATGTGGATATCCTGCATTTTAACATCCGACATTTTCCCAACCAAACAATTAATGATTGATGAATTGTTCAAGTAGGTTATGAAGCAAAAATGACATAATTCTAAGGTTGTACCTTGAACAGGTATCGTCTTTGGCTTTAGAAAATTCAGATACCAAATGTTAAATACATATTTCTATATGTATATTCTGGCACTTATTTAACAGCCCAGTATCGGAAATTACATCCATATTGGATGATTCTCCACCTCCGATGCTGGTGTTCAGTGCCGTAGCAGGAAGTAGTGTGCCCTTTATGTAGTGACGCAGAAAGTAAATCTGTGAAAGTCAGGGTGGTGGAGTAGTGTATTGTCTCACCCTATACCTCAGCCCTATTTATTTTCCATAACTGAGATCTTTTCTTAACCTTGACGACACTGTAATAGATTTGTTCCGTTCTCCAGCGCTGAGACTACAAGGTGTTTAAATATCACAATTCACTTTTTTTCCAGTTTGGAATTCAGACCTTCTGCGAGGTGGGGGAATCTCCTCATGAACATACACTTCACACATCAGGCCCACCAGCTACAAGCAGGTGTCCTTGTTGTAAAGTGTCCTCTGTGTGGTCTAATTGTGACTCTAACCTGAATAGTCAGTGGGGCGTTTGTACCTTGCAGAGGGTTAGAACCCTGGCTAAAGTCCACATCATTACTCTGAATGTATCCTTAACCTCAACTGGAAACGACCGGCGGACAGGTTATCGCAGAAGTGCCCGGACCTCGGGCTAGTGTAAGTGTGCGGGCAGAGAGTACACAGCTCAGAGGGTTCGGACGCGTGACTGAGAAATAAAACTGGATCTATTAGGGACATCATCTCACGCATATCCCTAAACTGTGGACAGGCTGGCTTTGTTTTGGCTTTAAAAGTTATTGAGAGTTAGCGAGTGTGAAATTGCCCTCTGAGTGATGTCATCGGAGGACACTGAACCCTTGTTGTGTTAATTAGAGCTCAATGAAATGATGAGTATGAACAAAAAAGAGAATAACAATGGCCCAAAGCCTCAGTGAGGGACACAGTTACAAACTGTACAGTATATTCCTTCCCATGAATTGTTTTATTTGTCAGTATGTGAGTCAGTTTGAAGAAAACGTGATGCAATCAAAAATCTGACAACACTGCACTGAAAAATATTTGCAGGATTATATCTCAGCATAAACTGTGCTATGTACAGTACATGTGATTTGGAAAATATAATCATTTGTGCATAAACATTTTGTGAGGTAAGTAGATTTCTTCCCTTTTCTGTTTGACATGCAAAAATGCATTTTAACATATTAGTTTTTAGTTTGGCATAAAATAAATCCAGATTAAGGGTTTCCCAGAGACAAGTAACGTAGTATTCATCAATTACAAAATTAGTTTACAATCAAATAATCTGCATCGTATCCATCATTTTAGTGGCAGATTGAATCAAATATCGGATTAGGCCAATATTCATAAACCAATATGTCAGTCTAACCCAGAAGGAATGTCAGCACAAGTAGTAAATTAAATTTTGCATGACGTACAATAAATGTTTAATTGTTGGAGAAATGCAGTTTCTGCTTGGAATTGGCCTGGGGAAGTGAGATCCTGGGACATACTGACCTGTGTGTATCCGCAGGTGAACTTTGAGATGGTGGGAGGTCCGGAACGACTTGCCACAGTAGGCGCAGTCCTTGGAGGATGAGGCCAGACTCCGCTCGCGATGCTGGGGCAGAGGCGGCTGAATACTTCCCGCTGCCTTCCCCAAGTCCTCCCCAACATCTGGAGCACACGCACACAAAGACAGCACAAGGAGGGAGAGACAAATGGAAGGTGTGTTGAGTGCCACTTCAAACCAGCCCTCCACACATCACAACACAACACGTTTTCTTTTCTTTTTTTCCCCCCCTCTGTCTGTCTCTCATTGTCCCTCGTTTTCCTTGCTCAAATGTGCGAACGCCACACAAAGTCAAACACATCAAACAGGTTCACGGGCCGCGCTATTTTCCTCGCTGACAGAACGCTGACAGTTCATAAGCTTTTCAGTTTCTTTAGAAACACCATAGTCCTGAGATACACCCCCCCACCTCCACCCCCCCAACTCAAACACACCCTCCCTCAACACCACCACCTGCACCGCCGCCTCTCCTGCCTCCTCCTGTTTTGCTTTTTTTATCCTTGCTATCATCATCATTCCTATTAAGCACATGCAAGATTGCCGTGAAAATTAACAATACAAAATACGACAGAAAGAAAGAAAGAAGGAAAAAAAGAGAGAGAGATAAATTGGGCTATGTCAGCATCGCAGGATCTCCTCGCACCTCTTCCTGCGACCTGATTTTGACAGGTAGTTGTCAGAGATATGATAGGGTGATAACGGTTTTGACCCCGCCCTCTGCCACATCCTCCGCTCACCAGAAAAAAAGAAAAGAAAAACGATGATGCACAGTTTAGTGCTGCAGCAGTCTGTTATCAACACAATCACCTTCTGAATGTGTATCTAGAGATGAGTGGCAACAACCTGGGAATGTGTTGACAGCAGCATAATCTGAGGTGAGGGTGTCATCATCAGATTGTACACACTGGCCTTGTTGTACTAAAGGTTAAGAGCCTGTGATGTGCTGACAGGCATGAAAAAGTGCGTGGGAGCGTAGAGTTTTAAGGCCTGAGCCGCACAATTAAGTTCAAAGCACGTAAAGGAAGAAACAAAAAAGAAGAATCTTGAAAGAAACAATAAGCAATACATCACAGATGTTTGATATAGCTTGTATCTTGAAGCTGTTCATTTAAAAATATCTAATTCCAGTAGTGTTTGATGGACGTTACTGTGCAGGAGGTTCATCCTCCATTCACGCAGTGCAGAACTGTCAAGACAGATTTACGCATTTAAAAGCAAAGTCGTTTTTGGTGCATTCGTCTTTTCTGAGTGCAGGCTGCCACTTCAATGTCAACATTTATTCATACGAAATATGCACTGGCCGAACCAGCAAGTTGTATGAACTTTGTGGTCGTGCGCCGCAGTGACACTGATCTCTTCTTTGCTGAGGTTGAACAAAAGAAGCGTACAGACACAACCAGTCTGGCTATGTTTCCTTCATACACAATAGGTAGAGTCTGTGGTAAAAAAAAAAAATGTCAGTATGTGCTCGACCCAAATATGCACATATGCAGTTGAAAATGTTATTTACTTTCCAATCTGGCACATGATGTGGTGCGTGCGCAGAGAGGAGGGGCGGCAGCCAGAGAGAAAGAAAGAGAATCAACATCGAGCAACCCACTTAGGCAACCATGCCGCACAATAAGGAACATTTTTTAACAGTAGCCTAATCTTTTCTCTTTTCTGTCGCTCCCCACCCCATTCCACCCTCCTCTCACTTGGGGGAGTCAAATAAGGTTTACAGAATGGAAAGACCCAAGTCAGCAAGTCCCCCTCCACACTGACACTAGACACACAACTCCATTCAGCAGTGCTGCTATCAGGCTGAAGGCCATTTATCACAAGTGAAACTGAAAGGCAACCGAAATGTAAGTCTGTGACAATACGCAGACACTAAATACCAGCTGCTTCTGCTTGGGCTTGGCAAATGTGTGGTTTAATTCTGAGGGGAAAGAAGCTGGGAGACAGGTTTTTAAAAGCAGATGTTAAACTGTGGAGCTTGCTTTTCACATAAATTTAGACAATACGCGACAGTGCAGAGAGCAGGAGAAGTGGAAAGAGAGGATGGGGTAGATCGAAAGCGTGTGGAATGGAAAAAAAATCCTACACAGACTTTGTCCATTATTTCCATCAGTACATACAGGGACTGAGGATTGTCCAAAAAATAGACTAAATGACAGCTAATAAAATTTGTGGGGTTGTTAAAGGGGAAAATCAAAAAATAGCAGAATGTTTCATTTTATCTACTTAAATCAACTCAAGTTGCCATGACTTCCAGGAAATTTGATACTTGATGCAAATTACACTCAATGCAAATTTCAGGTAAAATATCCCAGGTGAAAATATAATTTCCTGCATAACGTGAACATCACCAACACCACCCTCCTGCTCTTTTTCATTTTCATTTGCATGACTTCCTGCAGACAGAAAATAAATAAAACTGAAAACAATTCCCCCAGTGCGTGGTCCAGGACTGCACCATACTGTAGCCATAGTCGCCTCCTCATAAACATATTTTGAGCGGTCTACTGTACAGATCCCCTTTTGGCAAAGATTCCCCAGATCGTGTAACAGACACTGGCCCACCTGCCCACCCCAGATGGGGATAAAATTAAAAAATCCAAAACACAGATTAGAAGCAGGACAAACACCAGACCACACTTCCGAACACACACACACACACACACACACACACACACACAAAAGCTCTGCATGTCTCTCTCTCTCTCTCTCTCTCACACACACACACACACACACCCATCCTTGTGTGTCAGGGTTAATAGTGCTCCTGTAAGAGGAAGACACACTACTGAGAGGATGAGAGTGTGCTCTCCTGGCATATAACAGCCCTTCAATAATAAATGGGCTTCACACATTCCTACACACACGCACTTCACACTACAAAGACAAGTAAAACTCAACTTTTTGTGTGCGCCTCCCTGCTTTCCTAACATCTGTGCATACGTGCGACAAGAGTGGATGCACACGCACGCCCACAGGTGCACACATGCGCAAAGAACGCCATGCGCGGGCACGAGCTGGGCGTCCAGCACGCTTGTCTTTAATCAGCTGACTGATCCGCAGCTTTTAATGTGGCTGTTCCAATTACTGTAAAAGTCATCCTGCTTCATATAACCACAAATATTGACACTTTATTGCACAACACATTTATGACATTTTGAAGGTCACCCTGTGCGTTAGGCATCATCCCTCACAGCTGGGTGTGTGATGTGGGGAGAGACTCTGTTGACACCCAGCCGTAACTATCCTCTGAGTATTGATTTTCGTCCCCTGTCTTCCATCTCTTTTTTTTTTTTTTTTTTTTATGCAAAGAAGATTCACTGTAGGAGACGCAGCATTAAAGTGATTGTCACAGGTGAGCCTTTGGCTTTTCATATACAAGCCTGTAAAGGCCAGCTTCTATTACTCTTCCACTTTGCTCAAATATTATACAATTAGACCATGGATCATTTTTATGTTGACAGCATTGGCACGTGTACACATATTCAATGATCAGTACCATCCAGTGTGTATCATTGTCTCCAGCTGAAGACTTTGTCATTGAAAATAGAAGAGCATCCTTGCTTTTTCCTATTTTTCCTGTAACTCTTCTTCCTTATATCACAGGCAAAAAAAACTCGGTCTAGAATTATTTGATATTTAATATTTGACATTTAATAAAAGATCAGTATTTACCAGGCTGTGCATCTCTCTTATCTAAATTTGTTGCGAGTGTCAGAGGGCCCTACGGAGTTGACATGTTTTATTTCAGACAGACCTCATTTTCTGGCATTAATCCCCCAATAGATCATAATCCATATCAAGAATAAAACCACTCATCTTTTAATTAAACATTCAAGCCACCACTACTTCTTTTTTATTCTCCCAAATTCTCCCATCAAGCTCAAACATTCAAACTGTTTTAATCTATCGTCCATGAACATCTCTCGCCTCTAACCCAGGAAAAACATGACAAAACGCAGAACTGTGACTGTGCTAGTACAAGAATATCACAGGGGGCGGGGGGAGAAATACATGTATAATTCAACTGTATCTGATCTGAGACCAGCTCCTCTCCCCTCTGCCTTTACTGGTGTCGCGGCGGCATAATGGAACATGCCAGAACAAAGGCTCTGAGATCAGATTGGAGCAGAGTTGAGCAGGCCATCTGGGAGGCAGGCTGAGTATCAGTCACTCTGCCTGCTGTCTGCTGCACTCACACTCATGTACACACACACTTCCCCTCTGACTAACAGTGTGCAAGAGTGCAACTGTGTGTTACATGTGTGTGTGTGTGTGTGTGTGTGTGTGTGTGGGTTTGTGTGTGTGTGTGTAAAACACCTTACTCCCTTCCATCGTCACCAGGATCTTGCAACGAAAAAATTAAACGATGCATCGCCACCAGGGCAGCTTCAATGTTGATTTAACAAATTCATATATTGTAAATTGATATGGAATTTATATATATTTCATAAAATATATCAACTTATCATCATAACATGGTCCACATATACATGAGACCGAGTGTGTGTGTGTGTGTGTGAGTGTTAGGACAGTGAAAAGGGACAGTTACAGGAGAGCCTTGTTTGTGTAAGTTCAGATACAGAATAGTGTGTGTGTGTGTGTGTGTGTGTGTGTGTGTGTGTGTGCCTTCCTTTGGGATGGGGCATGCTGCCTACTCCTTTACAGCAACCACACCCATTTCCCATTAATGGAGGATGAAAAAAAAGGGAAAAAAATCATCAACAACAACAGCAAAAATAAACAGCAAAGTCAATGATTGTGTGTGTGTGTATATATATATATATATATATATATATATATATATATATATATATATATATGGTGCCAGGGGTGTTGGGGGTGTGTGTGTGTGTGTGTGTGGTGTTTGCCAGTCCTTAATGGTGCTCTTTCAATCACACTTTGCACTCTAAACGTTCTGTGGTTTTGATTAGTATGATATCACTTTCAGGAAATAAAACTGGAGGGGAAAAAAAAGCACATCAGTCATAAAAACACAAGATGTTTTGCGTCTTGCTCAGCCATTATTCTAATGCGTCACGTGACTCCCGTCGAAGCCCAGCGGCCTCTCCCCGTAGTCAAATAACTGACTGGGGGCAGGAGGGGGTGGGGGTGGTGGTGGCGGTGGGGAGGGCTTGACGGAAACAGTTTGAAAAGGGGAAAGATATTAAGAGAGATTGGGTGAGAGGGAGGGCGGGAGGGGAAAGAGAGAAAGAGTAAAATGTGATGACATCATTTGAAAGGCATTAGGCTTTTAAAAATGCGCCCGGGGGGACTTGATTTCCTTACACCAGAGCAACACAACACCATCCGGCCTGATGCTCGCTTGCTCCCCCGCTCTCTCTCTCTCTCTCTCTCTCCCTCACTCTCTCCCTCTGTCTCAAACACACAACACACACAGATACACACCTCCCAGCACCCCATTCCCCTCTCGTTCTTTTTTTGATTTGGACCACTGCCATCTTTGTGAGCGTCTGGTTCATGCGAGTTAATCAATTTGAGGTTTAGTTACACTGCTGATGCTAGCATTCTAGCCACTGCTAGAACGTAATCTGAACTCGCAGAATTTATTAACCAAACACCAATTATCATTAAACACCACTGCATTATCCCCCTCCTTTTACTACCTGACAAGGACTACTTAATGAAATTTCAGATTAAAGTTATTTGGTCCATGATTTATGGGCATTGAGAAAGTCCTAATGCAAGGCTCTCTGAGTGTGCAGATGCTTTTGGTTTTTTATTTATTTATTTTTTTCTTTCACCAGGGATATGAGAAGTCTCTGAGGTATTACAACAACCAGGTCTAGACCAAGAAGAAGAAGGAGAACGGGGGGGGGGGGGGGGGGGGGGGACAACTGTGCTCCAAATTCTACACAGCATCCTCTCCTCATACTTGCTGTTTTATTACTGACCCTGTCAAGCAACAGAGATAAGACCAAAAACAAAATAAATTGTTAGAACAAAACAAGGGAAAATAAAATCAAGAAAAATCTAAATGAAGGAAATGCAAGTTGTTGTTTACCCCCGCAATGTTTGTGAGATGAAAACAGCAGCAGAATGTGTTACATATAAGGCGGTGGGGTAAACAGGGGCACCAGATGTTCTTTGATGTTAATAATGGCATTTATTATTAATATTAATTAGACCGCATTCAGCAATACATTTGGGCCATTTCCAAGTCAATTAAGCAAAATGGCAGTCGGGAGATGTTGAAACGACATTTTAAGGCAGGTGTTCAGCAATCCCCTAATAAAACATTTTTGCAGCTCCCGAAAAACAACCCATTCTGAGGCAAATTTTATTTATTTTCTCTTTGTTAACTCTTCCTCTGTATTTCTCTCCTCTGTTGCAGTTGCGACCATATCTAAAAAAAAAAACATACTGAGGATCGGCTCTCGATTTAATGTGCATTATCTAATTAAAATATACAATATGTGGGGATTCTGATAATGCACACATGCTGTGTCCACAGTCCACCCAGATTAAGGGGTTAATTCAGATATGAAATTATGATTATGACCATCATGATGATACTAAACAGAATATTTTGAGGATTACTGACCGCAGTTTTCCATATGACTGCTTCATGAAGGGTGTGCATGCTTGAGAACGACCCAAACAAATGTTCTTTTTGTATCTCCTCGGCCCAATCCACCAAGTCGAGTATGCCAATACACATGCACCAGGACACAAGGTTCTGAGTGCCATCGTCACCAGCAGATACGAGTCTGAACCAATCTAATTAGACAAGCCAGAGGCCTCACACTGGGGGGTGTCTTGTCTATATACACAAATAATCCCTGGCTATATGTGTAAGGATAAAAAAACACCTTATCTAAAGCTCTATTTGGTTTAATCTAGACCTCTGAATGGGAACCTGCCACACCTCTCGGACCAAGTGTGTGCCTGTGTGTGTGTGTGTGTGTGTGTGTGCCCAGAGCCCTGCTGTTGGCAGCAGGCCCTTTCTATTCAAAGCTGGTGGAGGCAGCAGCCTTACAATGGTACATTAGCAATCTGTGCGTTCATTTATCAGTGTGTGCGATGTGGACTCTCTGTTCATGGCGCGCTGCACTTTTCATGGCTGAAAATTAATGAACAAGCCTCCCCTCGCAACAAACATGCACCTGTGCTGCAGAGATGCTAATCACAAACATTTATATTTATTAGCGGACGCCCGTATTAAAACTGGAGTTGTGGAGGAGAGGGGGAAAAAAGGAGAGGATGGGAAAACCTGTTTAATGAAAGGGTGGTAGTTTAGTTTGTGCGGAATTGTGTTGAAGCCATTTGTTTGAAGCACTTGCTTGAGTCTAAGGGTGGTGTTTGTTCGAGTGCATGATATCCATTCAGGGACTGTGATCTTCATGCTGTGAAGATTATTTCTCCAAAACTATCAGGTGAAGGGCACTGCTGCAAAAGGAGGCAGCGTTAAGTAGCAGCTGATGCTTCGCAAAACACGTCGAAATGATTCAATTTCTGAAGGAACCAAGCCTCGGTCCCTCATCAATACACAGGTGGACATGATGGACAGTCTTGACGAATGCCTCCTCTGTTTAGGATGCTCCTTCTTTTCTCCATCCCTCTCTTTCCACTTCTCTCACTCTCATCTCTCACCCCATCCCTCCTCCTCGTCCTCTCTGCTCACATGCTGACAGAAGGTGGCTCTCTCCCTCAGTAAAGGCTATGCCTCTGCCCAGCTAGGGGAGGAAGAGGAATGGTGGCTGGCACCGGCCCACCTTTGTTCCCCCCCTCCTCCTCCTCAAGTCTGTTTCAGGCTTCAAAGAGCATTGGAAAAAGACATACACACAAACACACACACATGCACATACACGTGCACATACAAATGGAGGAGCACTGATGTCTCACTAACTTTATCATTCTAGCAGGGTGATCATAGCCTCGTTGAGAGGCTGTGGATGATGCTCGAGGGTGCATGAGTGTGTGTGCGCGTTTGTTTGCATTCGTGTGTGTGTGTGCACATTTATGTGTGTGTGTTGTCCACAGTCTGCATGACAGCACAAAAGGCAGATGGGGACAGAGGTGGGTGTCTTTTAGGACATGAAGACAAGTGCAGTTACTAATGTGTTTGTCTGTGCATTTGTATACACACATACACACACACACACTTGCCAATGTGTGTGTGTGTGTGCTTGAATGTGTTGTGCTATAATAATTAGGGTGTATATTCATCATGCCCCCTCTCAGTCTGTGTTGGCAGGAAGTGGTGTGGTTACCATTAGTGAAGGATGACTAGGTTGCTGTGTCTTTTACTGGGATACTGCTGGCCTTCTATTGATAGATAAAGGGAAGGAAAGGAAATTAAAGGAAAAAAAATAGGAAGGTGAACCAACAAAATTAGACAACAGATGTAAGAAGGAAAAGGACATAGATGTTATATCATGACAGAACAGCAGAGTGTAGGGAATGAAAAAAAGAGATTGAGGAAAATGTAAGGACAAATGAAGTAAAAAGGTGGAACAAGATGAGAAAGGATGAAAGCATTGAAAAGGAAATGCAAGATGCGACAGGATAAAGGGTAAGAAAAGGAAACACAACTTAGGGGAAGGAGACAATGGGGGAAAGGAAAAAGCAGAAATAGAAAAGAAATGGAAAACTGAAATAATATGCAAAAAGCAACAACACTTAAGATGTTCAGGATATTGGCAAAAGAAAGGAATATAACTGAATTGTAAGAGAACAGGAAAGGGCCACGCTATCAACTCCTCTCCAGGTCGTGGACATGTATAAAGTTTCACCTTAAGACGACAGCCTCATTGTTGCACTGCCCCTTTAACATTGAATAAAAGAAGGACTCCTCCCTAAGCTGCCATTGATTTCCTATTCATTCATGTGCATGTTAAATCAACAGTAAGCACAATAGTCCAATCATAAAACTCAGCTACAGTACTTCCACGTCTCTCCCACGCTCAATCCACCTGGCACTGGTCAGAGTCTTTACAGTACGTGGCATCAATGCTCTGCACTGCGCAGCCATTAGTGGCGTTATTCTCCATCAATGAAAATGAATCAATTAAGCCTCATTAAGGGTGCATATTAAGGTGGAGTAATTATCTGGTGGCGAATGCACAGTGATCGATAGCTCTGGAGCATAAATGTGCACTTAAAGACATACAGTATATTACCACAAGAGGCAATGAACACTTTTAACAAGGCCACTGTGAGGGGGAGCTAAAGTGGGTAAATCTGCTTCATGTCGCGCATACATATTGCGCGTCTGTGTGTGCATGTATGTGTGTGTGCACGTGTGTGTGTGTGTGTGGGCAAGAAAGACAGACTATTGCTCCCACCATAGCCTGGTCAGGCTGTAAATCCAGAGACCAAGGACACGTCCCGTTTTCCTCTTCTATGAACTTGTCCAGTGTCTTGGAAAATGAAATAAAAAGATTTATACTGTGGCTGCAAACATCCGTCCTCGGTGTATGTATGACAACGAGCACAAGAGATAGAGCCACACTTTAAAAATAAACGAGAGAAAGGCCCCGATTTTAGTGAGAGCAGGGAAGTTTTTAAATGCTGGAGGCCTTCACCCTCTGGCCACCAGCATATAAACACACAAACCCACACACACACACACACATTTACATGCACACAGAGTACCGTGCACACACACAATCCCATGCATAACGCCTATTAAAGAGCACGCTCTGTCCCAGTCGCATAATTTTAATTTGTTATGAAGGTCATTGACAGAAAGTAATAATCACCATTGGGGATCTAACAATTTGCCATTTCAGAACACTGAGGCACTGATGACTCAACTATTAATAGACTGAAGCGCACCCACACCCACCCACCCTTGCCCCCTGTCCTCTTAAATGACTAAAA
Source organism: Paralichthys olivaceus (assembly GCF_024713975.1). NCBI lineage: Eukaryota > Metazoa > Chordata > Actinopteri > Pleuronectiformes > Paralichthyidae > Paralichthys > Paralichthys olivaceus. The sequence goes on along the minus strand of NC_091093.1, from coordinate 4,311,907 downwards.
ACAATTCCCTTCACCCCCCCCACCCCACACACACACACACACACACACATACCGCCTAGAAATGTATCATTTGTTATGTGGAGGGATATAGTATGACATTTGGGGACAAATTAATGGGAAGCCTTAAAGAAACCTGCCGAAGGGGGTATCTCCTGGAAAGAGATTTACACTGTTTGAAAAAAAAAAAGTAAAGCGGACAGCTTTTGAATTCCTCTTGTTTCTTGCTCTGTGCTTCAACAGCGATGTGTTGTGCCCAAGAAGACGGCAGGGCTGCCTGCACTGAGCTGATGAATTGTTAAGCATTTTTCCCCCCTTTTTTTTTTTTTTTTACAAACAACACGCAAGAGAGACACAATGACAAGTTTATTATAGACCAACTCATTTATTCTCTGCTTTAGCATCACCCAAGCCATTCAGACATATGTGTCTGGCATTTGTCGCCAAACAAATAAGTCCGAGCTTAAGCTATTTTTATCTAGCGCAAGAGCGTTTGTTCTTTTTAAGTGATCGTCAGCGTTTGGGCCGAATAGAATGGGAGCTGGAATCCTTTATCTTTCAGAGGCTCAACAACTCAAGACTAATTACAAATTAATCTGGATCTGGATATCTGCAATAAGAGGGCCCCAATAAGAACTTGTGGTGTGCTAAGAGGGTCTATCTGTTATATATTTATAGGGGAGCTCAACGCATGAAGAGGGAGAGGCAGGCCGCAGATGCAGGCGGCCAAAACCCAAAAGAGAGTAGCACATAATTGCCTGCTTTTCCATATCCAAGCAGCCACATCAAGGCTGAGGATTGCGGATATTAATAATTGATCAATAGCTTGATAGGGAGGCACGTGCTCAAGTTTTAGCGGTGGAAGTTTGATGGCCGTTTTAGGTCTCTCCTTGGGGTCTCAAGCACTGTTGCTACTTGTGGGGAAGGTCAAGTGAACTCATCGCTATAAATCAAACACTATTGTCCTGAACTTCAGGAGGTCATATGAATATGATCTGTTGTGCATTATGATTTTCAAATTGTGTTCCTCGTGTGTGTTTTGTAGTTTTTTTAAGAGCCTGAAGGATCATTTTTGTAATAAATGTCCGCAGAATTAATTAAGGAGCAATGAGCGTGCAGTTTAAAGGACCAACGCTTCAATAAATGAGACTAAAAAACAACCCCATAGGTCATCTGTATTACAACCTATTGTTACTTTTTATTGGTAGGCGACCTTAAGCAGTTGTAATGATTATGAGAGGAGCAAAGAGAAAAGTTAGGTAACATGGTATTCAGAGCGAGTCGGCAAACAATAGCACTTTCATAAGCTCTTTGTTTCTTGTGTGAAACTAATAATTAGTTGTTTTTTTTCTCTGTGATGGTTCCACAAACTTAATCCAGAATTAATTATTGTAACTATGATGACAAATCTCATCTAACATTAAGAAAGTACTTATTTAACCTAAACTACAATAGTTTTTGTGCAAAAAAGAGATTTTAGGCAGTGTGTTGTGCTTATGATGATGCTGCACACACTATAAAGTAGCTTTGCATATTATACTATACATCACAAAAAATATTGCTTAATGTGAAGCAAATAGTCTGAGCATGCTGACCATTATATTTCATATAAGTGGGTGTAACTAAGTTTAGGAGAGCAAGCTTGCACTAATTTAGCTGCTACTTGAGGCAGCTGTTAAAGTGCCTCTTAAATTGGGATCTTATCCCTGGTTTAGTGTAGTTACTGGTGGTAAAGGCAAATGTGGTTAAACACTACAGGTCAGAGAATTCTGGGAGCAGCAAAACAAATATTGCCAGCACAATTTGTGTCTTAATAAAGAAGTCAGAGAATACTTGGCTTTTTTCCATCATTCTGTGAGCAACTGTAATTGTATGCTGCAGACGGCGTGAGTCTGTGAACAGCAGGACGTAGTGAAAGGAGCTGGTTACCTCTCTGAGAAGTTGGAGGTGTGCAGCCTGTCTCCTGCAGCTCTTCATTAAACAGCTCTCTGTGGCTGCTCCTGACTCTGCTATTACTCCCTGCAGTACTTCAAACTGATCTGCTCGCAGGAAATGCTCAGATTGACCGTTGTCTTGTTTGTAGACAATAGTGCCAGTGGAAGTGCTGAGCTCCCCGATGAGCACATTACATTTCCTGTAACGACTTCATAATAAGAGTGAACTTTTTTTGCCGGCTAAATTGTGTTGATGTGAAGCTCTAACAGAAACTTAATAAAGCATTCTTTCTGGGGATGTTGCTGCAAATGTCAAAACTTTGACATTGCTATTTTAAGGTCACAATAAACCTAAAATGAACCAGAGGCAGATTCAATAAGTTCCATGGCTGGTACCAGACATTATTAAGATGCTCATCAGGCAACTGTTGTTTATCTCTGAGAATTTACGAGACTGTCACTGTTCCAAAGATTTTAGAAAACGTAAGAAGAAAAACAAGTAGATGAGCAGCCTCAGTAAAAATGTTCATGCACCAGATGCAACAGGTGTGGCCACTCTTTTTCTGGTGGGTGTTGAAAACCTGGCTACACCAAACGGATTAAACACCAACACTTCAGATCAGAAAATAACTCCTGGAATGTAGTGATCATCTGACTTGAGACTGTCGTGGGTGCTAGTTAACTTCCTGCTGGGGAAATGAGCTTTGATTTGCTGCCTTGTAGCCGGGGTATGTCGTTCTCTATTACTCACTCTGTCTCTTCAGCTCATGTACTCTGTTCTCCCCCCGGTCCCATGGTAGGGAACCTCTGGGCACCTTGACTGTCGTTTAACTGCTTGTGGCACGAGGCAGCTGAGGAAATGGGTCATTAAATCCAACGAGCTGGGGCCAGCCCCCCCAGTGCCCCAGATCTGTTTCCAGTCAGATCGCCTTCTTTTACAGGAGAGACAGAAAGGGGCTCAGCACAAAGCAGACATTAGTGTCGTTGCAGCCCGATGCTACTAATAGTAGCACCTCACAAGGACTGGTGCATTTCTTCATCTCTACGACCTTATCCCAAAGGTATCTTAGAGGAAAAGATCATCCCTGTCCCTCTGTGAATTTCAGAGAAAATTCACTCCACACCTGCTTTCATGCACAGTCCCTAAAAATACTTGGTCAAGTGCATACTCGTATTTCTTTACTATGAGTAATACGCCCAAATCAATTGCTGCTGAACATATACAAAGTGTATAGTGCTATCCAAAGTTTGTATTCAATTTTAAACTCATATAATTAGAATATTCGGGTACACAGGGGAAAATGTTTCGGTTTATTGTTCTGTTGATGAGCTGTGCATGAGAAGAATCTCAGATGTCACTCAGCACACACCCAGCACAGCCTCTGGGGCTGGTGACGTTAATGTGTTTGTCAGTTCAGAAGTAAATATCTCAACAACTTAGCAACTGCCATGACATTTTATACATGTGTTTCATGGTCCCCAGAGGATGGAGCCCGAAGACTTTGGTGATCCCCTTGTTTTCCTCTAGCACCAACAACAGTTTGACATGAGTGAGGCAGAGTGAATCTGCGGGGCTAAGAGTGTCGTCTCCTCAATTCTTTTTTACTAGTAATTCTCAGGTTTGCACTACATTCAATGCAATGTGTTTAGTTAAATATTCATACTCAGGGATCATCTAGAAAGTGTAATGAAAAGCAGTAAGCGAACACTTGTTTAGTGAAAAATGCAAGGTTATTGCTTTTGAAGTCATTATTGTAAAGAGTCCCTGTAGTAAGAGGCTCTAGTACGTTACTGTGTCCTTCCTAATGTATCACACGGCTGATTTGTCCTGATGGTTTCCAACCCAGTGATAAGAAGGTGGCTCAGACCTCCAAAATTTCACAGGAGTTTTCACTCATAAAGAAAACTCTGATCATTTCTGCTGCAAATCTTAGTCACAATTTGACTAAAAAACAAAAACTGATATATTTTGGTTGGATCTCTGTCATTTTTGAAGGCTGCATAATCTCATCAAAAGAAAAGGGCAGGCATTTTGCAGGAAGGTAAATACTTCAAATGTTACCATGGGGAGTTTCTTCGATTTGTCCTTTAGGAAGGTGATAACGTGTGATACACCGTGCCCTCCCTTCTTCCTGTTCCCTCCTCCTCTCAGTCATCGCCCCCAGAAAACTCCTCTCCCATTCTCCCTTTTCTTCTTCTGTCATTGTAAAATGCAGGACCAGCAATGTGGAGAAAAAAACACTACACACACTTGTTGCCCGGACTTTATCTCTACATTATTCTCACCGCTCCTTCCGTTCATTTCAGAGAATAAGATAAATGAACGACGTACATTTCGTGCACCTGTCCTCCCCTCCCCACCTTCCTCTTCCCCTAACGATAAGGGATTTCATTAACGTGAGAATGCTTGGGCTCAAAGAAACATAATTGCTTCAGTGTTGTTGTCCTCTCTGCTGCCGACGCCCTAATTTCCTCCTCGCCTTACTCCTGACTGTTAAGTGATCATTATATCAGCACAGGGGATGGTCCAAGGGTAAAATATTGACAAACTGTGGTCATGTTCATACAACACATTGATGAGAGGTGTGTCTTTGTGTGTGGTTAAGGAGGTGGAAATATTATACATCTCTATATATATTATTTAAGAAGAGTGAAGACAGGAGAAAGAGGGGATAATGGATGGGACGTATGAAAGACGAGTGAAGACGAGTGAGGACACAAAGTGACATAATCAATCGAGAAAGATCACAGAGTCTGGTAATAATTTAAACACCCTGATCTGACACCAACAGCCCCACCCCCCCATCCCTGTTGGATATCTGTATGTTAAAGATACATAATTTTTTGACTTGCCATTTACACAGCATTGCACCTGAAAGCCAGGCAGCATAATAGACAGTTTAAAATGTCAGGGAACTAAGTAAGTAAGAGAGACGGGTCGACCGGCAGAATCTTAATTAGTGGAGCTCTGTCTAATGGCGATGGCTTTCTAGACGTGCTGATGATAGGAGGAGTGTCTAGCAGGAACACACACACACACAAGTATTGGTGCAGACACAAATACATATGTGTACATTTTTTGTCATACTGTTGCTCGACCAGATAAATCTGTACATGAGCACACAGACGTGAACGCATTTATAGGAGCGCAAAGAAATGCACAGGACAAATTTTATGACTGACACACAGACCAGGTGCAAGAAGAAAAAAAAAGTGTGGCTGCTTTCAGTTGACACACACACACACACACACACACACATGCACATACCCCCTTTACACCACAATTTCAATTTCAACAACAGTGCAATTAGGAAAAGATTCTCCCCGTTCAACCTTAATTGTAAGCCTACAGCTGACCAGTCAGTGACCAAATCTATCTAGTCATGGCACAGCATCACAAGAATGTTCAGTGGTAGTCTGGAAATGCATGTATAGGATTTACCTATCTATCCCTGAGCAGACCTGGCTATTGAGCCCAAGCCAGCGCCACATGATTGTGTTAATTAATCTGCCATTGTGAGCATGGGGAACAGCTGCACGGGCTCTCGTGGCTGCGTTGTCAAAGCAAAACAATGCAATGTTAAGCTTCCCCCACTGAATCTTCCATTACAAAGGAGCCCCAACAACAGGGCTAAATTCATAAATCCACAGATCAGTTTTTACCAGCACTAATGTCTGACCTTTAAAGCGAAAAAGGGATTTTTTTTTTAACATGCTTCATTTGGGCTTGAAATATGGTCAGATATGTGATACCTAGAATTGGGGCCAAAAACTTCCCCCCACCCCTCCCTCCAGCCTGGAAAACAAACACTGTGGCAAGATAGAGATGCAGGGAAAGAAATGGAGGAAGGGAGGGAGGGAGGGAGGGATAGACAGAGGTAGAAAATGAGCAACAGAAACATGGAGGAAAGAGAAGGGAGGAAGAGAGACTGGAGAAAAGAGATGAGCAGAACAGAGACAAACAGATGAGTGCTAGAAGCCACCAGCTGGGCATTGGTATTTTAAAACAAAACGTCTAACGCGATTAGCAGGGATCCATCGATCGCTGTTATATGGCGTTGATTTGGATTTGGGAGAGGGGGAAGGAGGAGGAGAGAAATAGAGGGAAGAAACAGGTGAAATAAGCTTCACGTGTGCTTTCAGGTCAAATTATAGGATGGCAAAGCTGTTCGTTTAAGACCTTTAAAATTTCAAAAACATCAGAATTTTCCCTTGTTAAAAATCGATATATGTTTTTATTTTACTGTTAATCATATGAATGGATCGTTAATACAAAGCAGACAGCCACTTTATTTGCGTATTTGAGTAAAAACTAAATCTAAGCATTAGTGCCTGACAACAGTACAAAAATCTCACATTCATACAAACAACGTTGACCGAGGGAATACATAAATAAAATTAGGTAAACTGTGCTGCCACCACAAATTATGTCTGCAATAACAGACTTCACAAATAAATGGTTTAGCACCTCTAATCGAGTTCACAAAATGTTTCACTAGACAACCATTTCACTGCATTCATTACAGCTTCACTGAATTACAACTTTATTGCGCGCAGAAATCACAGTGTTCATCTTTAATGTGGCAACCAGATTCATCTTTGTTTCAGAGACCACGCGATCCCTGAAAGAGATGGGAGATGGCGTGCCCCTATCACACACTCTCTACAGTGGATGGCATGGCCTTGGTGCACACTTGGCGCTTTCATAGAGATGGTGATGCACCCCGAAAAAATCATCAAGATGCCTGGCTCTGGCCCCACTCTGCAGCCGAGCCCTTCTGTCTAGCAGAAAGCCCTCCAACAGCCCACTGAGCACACAAGACATTGGGAGAGGAGTCATACACATGCATTGGAAACTGACATGTCCTGTCAGTTGTCATTGACTTCATGTAAAGTAGAGAGGCGACTGATCATTTCTTTAAGGTCTAGACAAAGACAGAAAGCTTAGGAAAGCAATAAGAGGAAGACATCTAAATGGCAGATGAAGAACAAGACATTCCCTTCTCCCTGTGACACTGTCTCTCAATCTGTACCCTGATTTACTCTGCCAAACACCAAGTCAAATAGTGACACTGAATATGGCAGTGAATTCCAAATCGCTTGTTTAGTTGCCATATTCTTGATACTGCACAAATGTTCTTTTTTTTTAAAGGACTTTTTAACACAATACTTGGACAAGCAGTGTATAAAACCGGTTTAAATTACTTCAGACCTGAAACATGCGCACACACTTACACACATGCAGCGAAAATCCAATGTTGAAAGCTTGCAGATGGGAAGGGGTGACATGGTGCTAACTCACATCTCAAAAGTGACGCTGACTGCAGCATCTCACCTGTCCAACACACTGGATTTCAGAAAGCCATCAGATGTTGCATTTGCCGCAACACTGAGCAGTGGAGAGCATCTGATCACAAGATGAAGGCAGTCTGAGGTTTGGTGCACTCACACTTGACAACTCAACAGGACACTTTGTTAGGCTAGAATGGGAATTTGTAACGGCAGAAAAGCAGGTTGGTATCTTGTCATTATCTTCTCCCACACGACTTTGTTAGTATTTACAGCTAAAATGTTACAGAGGGTGTATCGAATTGGAAGAAGGACTTTTTTTTTCTCCTGTGGTACTGTGCTGTCGGCTCCCTGATTGTTGGAGTATAAAAATAATCGTCATGGAAATAGATCTCATTGACAACGTGCCATGTTCACACTGTGAGCAGCTTGTGCCTTGTGAACATAATCCAGAAACGTCCTCCAAAAACTTTCCTCCACAAACTTTCAATCCCTCATCCTCTTTTTGCCCTTCTCTCCAAAAGATGAAAAGAGGGAATGCCAAGGAAGACAAAAGAAAAAATCCTGTCTTGTCAAGTACCAGCAAAACAGGTAGAATTGTGAAGTAGGGGGTGGGCTCAAGGATCAGGAGGCAAGGGAGAAGGGACAAAAGAGGCAGAGCGCATGAGGGAAAAGAACTGAGATACTGAGAAGGAGGGAGGATTGACCAAGACAGCTTTTCCATCCTCTTCCTGAAAATCCACTCATCATCTCTGTGTCTAATAGGAAATACCTGATTCTGGCCCAGAGAGTACTGCACCAGCACAATTACACCTTACATGCAAGGCCTGCCAGGAGAGGTGGCATTTGGTCGATCCGTCCCCCCATGAGGGTGGCTTGTGGCTTAGCCTCGATTTAGCTCCATGTCTTAAGACGGAAGATAGAAGGAATGAGGAGGACCACTGGGGAGGAATGTGAGTGTTTCTCTATGAAAGCCCAGGATAAACCTGTGTCCTCAGGAGGAAAGTAGCTAACTTCTGGCAGCTGGATGGAGGCCCAGGGGTTAAAAAATGAAACCTCAAAATATGGCGACATCAGAAAGTCTTAACTGTCTGAGTTGAGACTTTCACACCTTTGCGTCCTTGGTTGATATACTTTGAGAGGCTAAATACTGTGAATTTGCTCACCTATTTGAAAGTAGATTGTGTCTCTGAATAGCTTGCATGCTCTAGTAAAACCCACTCGTTCACAGCCTTCAGATTGAGAAAGATCTGGGATCTTCATGTGTACTTTGTGTTTTCAGGAATCTGAGGCCTTATCTAGGCATGGGAACGACTGTCTTAAGAGCCTCGTGTGGAGGTTTATGCTTTACACTGAGAGGAGATGAGAGCCATGTACCTCCTATAACAACAACATAAACATATGCTCACTGCGTGGGCCATGGCATGATGCTAACTTGAGGGCAGATAAGAAGAATATAAGCAAATCGACAGAGATGACGAGACTTAGAGGTTCATTAGGAAGGCATCTCATCAAGCACATGTTCAACACTCTGCCCATAAGGGAGCTATACCTGGGGCTGTCGCATTCAGAAGGTGTTACTCTAATAAGACAACATTCGCATTTATTTACAACGAACACAAGGTGACATGAAACATGCATTAACACATCTTCTGCTGTGCCTTTGGTGAAACAAACACCTTTGTTATTTTGTAAACAAAACATCTAACTAACAGCCCCTTTTGCGAGCTAAAGATACATTCAAATAACATATGCTCTTGACTGAAAAAAAAAAAAAACACCACAATAAACACAATAGGTGTAAACCATCTAAATTGCAATTGCACCACATCTTGGAAAACAAACACTTTGCTTTGTTACCAAGACAACTGAGATAATGTGATTCCTGCGGCATTGTCAGGACTGCTACTTACTACATTATGCGTGACAAGCTTAAGAGAAATCTAGAAAAATAAATGCACAGAGTCAGACTCCAGCCCATTACAGATTCCAGATAGTCCGGCAAATCATACTTGCATGGGTAACCTTGCCAAAGAGTTAAGCTGAGCAGGCTAACATTGTCCCCATGATTGCAAAACCTGGGTTAGAAGTCGGCACTGATGTATAAGACTCTTTAATGCTTGCTCTGATTTGACGGTTTAGTTGCATTTCTTCCCATGCTAATGCTTAGCCTAGTGAATAAATGCAGTTTCATTCTTTTGAAGGATTTAAACATGATCAGCTTCAACATTTGTTTTTAATATATCTATCTGGGCTAACGGCAAATTCATAATACAGCCCACAGCCCATATCCGCCTTTTTCCTCTTTGCCTTCCATGGCGACAAAATGAATTCAGCTCTGAACCTAATTAATCCACAAAGGTTTCATGTCTTAATCCCCAAAGTCAAGGGGGTTATTGTCCTCACAAATGAGGTCAGTGTTCCTCCCAGTGGAAATAAGGGGAAGAAGGAGCAAAACACGGGGAGTAAAGGGAGGGACGACGGATGCTTACAGAGTGGCTTTCTTTTCCTCCAGCTCTCCTGGTGAATAGAGGTGTGATACAGTGGCAAGAGGCCCTACAAACAGGGACTGGAGTTTCCTGCTATCAGTACAGGAATGGTTTTATATATAGAGGTATCATGGTGTGAAAAGGACTGAATGGCTAACATGCCATAGTGAAAGAAGAGCAGATAGAAACATAAACGGAGCACTGAAATGAATAGAACAGCGTGACAGCAGTGAGAGAGGGAAAATGAAAACGCCTGCCAATCTCCAGCACACAGACCTTTTGAACCAGGTGGATAAGAAAGCTGGTTCTGATGGTAATTGTCACTAAGGCAAGTCACTGTCAAACTCGGAGGCGAAGAAGCATCATCCAAGTGTGACAGGACGATAGCCATGATACAGCCCTCCGTCTGGTGGTATGACAAGGGGGGATGTGACACACATGGCCACACCATGCGGCCCGAAGCACAGTCACTAGCAGTGGCCCACACAGGGTTTCTGTCGGGGACAAACCCGAGCCGGCCAAATGCTTGTCCAGCATCGACAAACTGTGGGTGCATTGTGGGCCGTCTCTCCAAAGACCAAATGGCAGCCAAAGAAAAGCGCGACCGATTGACCATGATAGTCCACATCTATACTCATTTACACCATCCTGATAAGGGCTTTCCAGAGATCTTTTGAGTCATCCAATCAAGGCTTGGCTGAAGGCAGCAGGGTGGGGTAGGCCGTGTGGAGGAGTGGGCTGCTGGTAGTTGGGTGGTGTTGGTGGTTGGGTTGTGCTGATGGTTATGGTGGTAGTGGAGGTGGTGGGGGGCAGAGGGTCAGCCAATAGCAGGCATGGTGAGGGGAGGGTCGTCCAAGATGGAGGCTGGTTATATGAATAAAGTCAAAGATGACGCAATCAACAGCCTGCTGAAATCTGTTGCAGTCAAAAGTGCGGTCACTGGACTGTATACAGCAGGCATACTGGATGGGTGAGAGCTTAATGCCAAGAAAACTACAAGCTGAGCGAGAATTATCTTAGCGTAAGTTAATAAAGTATTTCTGTGATGATTTTGCTTTATGCCTAAATTTCAGCAAATCACATTAAGTTGATTTTTGTAGTGGAAAGAAATAAATACAGCCTTGCAGTAAGCATAAAATAGTATTTAAATGCTTATACAATGCTGCTTTGTATTTAAACACATGCACATAACTACTTTTAAACACAAATCATAAAGTACTATTGCCTCATAACGACTTGTAAGGTAGGTCATAATGAAACAATAAATTGATAAAGCATATGATGTTATAAAGACAAAAAAACACAGTTAGAAATGTCCACATCAGGAAATGTCATTAAGAAATGATAAGGGCAACTGCTGAAGTCAAGTAAAGATCTTGAGGACTAATAAAACTGCACCTGAACCTCCACTGTGTAGAAAGACAAAGAAAAAAACTCATACGACTGCAGAGGAGCTGCAGGAATGTGTAGCTAACGCATGAGTGGTGGTGCATTATTCCACTGTGCAGTATTGAAGAGGGTCTGCATGGACAAGTCATCAGGAGGAAACCTTATCTGCATCCTCATCATAAAAAGTCAGTGTCTGAGGCATTCAAACCAACATCTGGATTCAACAACGGAGTCGTTTTGGAAAACAAGTGCTGTGGACAGATGAGGTTAAAATTGAGTTTATTGGCCACAATCTCCAAAGGTGTGTCTGGAGAAAGAATGAGCTGCATTTGATGAAAAGAACACCTTGTCATCTGTTAATAATGGGGGTGGAAATGGGGCTGTGTGGCAGCCAGTGGAACAGGAAACCAATAAATATCAGAAGATTATTGTTGCAAATGTCATGCTGTGTGAAAATGTCTGGTTTCAACAACAGGGCTGTGATTAAATGCAAACCTCAAAATCTGCACTTCTATATTTCAAGAGACAAAAGTTGCAGCTTTTGGAGCAGCACACACAGTTCCCTGACCTGCTGGCTGCAAAAACACATTTGTCCACTCTAATAAGGAAGGGGTTACTTTGTATTGACTGTAAAATTCCCAAACATTTACACAAGTACTGTGAATTATTTTCTAAGTTGTGAAATAAATAAAACATAAACGTTTAAAGAAAGACTCATTTTTAAATCTGCGTTTGCAGCAGGGGTTGTATTTACTTACAAAATATGGAACATTCCCAGAGTTGGACAGCTGAGCTGCAGCTGTTGTAAGGATGATCATTACAATTAGGTATAATCTGTGGAATATGTGTACCCTGTCTACAAAGGATCTACTAAGGCAAAGGCTTTCTTTTCCCACAAATGGCTTGCATTCAGTTTGATAGATGATGTGGCAACACAATATCGTGAATACATCAAAAGCATCGGCAGAAAAACCTGTGCCGTTTTTGATCACTGATAATTACTGTATCTGCACTCCAAGAAGACTTGCAAAGCAAACAAAGTGAGAGTGTGTGTCTGTGTGTGTCAGCGTGCGTATTTGTGGCTTGTAATTTCCAACTTCTCTGTGACTGGTGGAATAAAAAGTTTATATTGACATCTCCTCACTGCTGAGTTTGAAACATGAGTTGAAACTGACAGAGGGAATTAAAATCTGTAAACGCCACGTTACTTGATGCCTAATTTGAAAATCAGCTGTCAGAGTTGGTGTTTGTTGATTTTTATCAACTCAAGGGTTATTACATTTCAAGAATGTGACAATTAAAAATCCCTCAATCATTCCCATGAGCCCTCTATAACCAAGCAAACTTGAAAAGTGATATAAAGTGATATGACAAAAGCAGATGAAACTCCAATTGGAAACTTTGAACCTCATGTGGTAGCATTAAGTGGAAAACAGGAAAGGACAACATACTGTGTCCACATCACAAACATCAGTTCACACAGGGGAGATTATTTCTGTGTCTGTACATTAGTTAACCAGAGGTGCACACACTCTGTGACGACTTTGTTTAAGTCTAAGAAGCTCACTCACGGAATTAACACACTAGGATAATAACTATGATGCAGACGGAAGCCATAAAAACTCACTTGACTTCAAGATTGTGAAAGAAACGGGTTACTGAGCTGTTTTTGTAACTCGTTTCTCCTTTCTCTTTCTTCACTCCCCCACTACCCCCCTCCATGCTCCCCGTGCTGCCACCGCCTGCATGCCTTCCCTCCATCTCAGAGGATATATAGAGGAGAAAAAAGATTTAAAAGCACTGGAAAAAAGCTCAATTGTTTATTGATTTTATAATAGGCTTAGTGCAAGAGAAATAAAGTGGGGGGCTGGTGGGGTGGGGTGGTCAACCACAGGCGATGGCGTGACAAACACGTGGCTTACAGGCAGGTAACAGTGGCTTGAGTCCAAATGCCGGGATATTGGCTTGAACCCTTTTTTTCCAAATGCCCATTCATGGCAATGTTATCCTGCTTTTAAACCAGTGTAGACATAATCGCTCCTCTTACAATCAGGGCACGGCCTTATGGGTTTGAAGTGTGTGTTCTTTTGGGAGGGTTGGGGGCGAGAGGGTGGGGTTTGGTGGTGGGGGTTTTACTCCAGGAGGAAATAGAATGAAATAGCCCTGTATGAGAGTGCGACCACATAGGGCGAGATAATCAAAAAAGAAAGGAATGAAGTGAAACGGTGATGTTACAATATCTGCTTTGACAAGAGAAGAGAATTAAATTTCATTAAATGTATGCATGGAGACGTAACATGTAATAGAAGGTGGAATAGAAAAAGGAGCTTAGTATTGTTTGAGTGGGCTGTTGTGAGTGTGTACAGCAGAGTGTATGTGCGTGCCTGAGAACGAATGGGTGTGTGTAGGGTCTGATGTATGGATGATAACACTAATTAGCTCGTTTTGTTTGGGGCACAACACTCATTAAAAACCCAGTGGGGCCATTAAAGTTACCATCCCTCCAAACCATCGCTGCCACCATATCCATCTATGCTGCTATCTCACCCAGCTCTCCCTCCTTTTAATGCCGTCTGCTTCAGGTTGTGGGGTTGAGCAAAGATTTGTGGGACTTGGATCACTCCCCTTCTTCCCCCAGCCACCCATGTCCGTATCTCCTGATTTCTATTTAAATCTCTCTCCCCTTCTTTCTTTCACCACTGTCGCTCTTCCTCCATGTCACTCACTTTCTCGCTCTTTCTTTGTATCTACCTTTCTCTCCCACATCCACTATGTGCAGTCCCGGCTACATGCTCCACCCATACACTAGTAACTGTGTGCTGAAAAGAGGGATTTGTGCTTTTCAGTCCCAACAAGGAAAAGGGGTGGCCACGCTGATTGTTTCCAAGCTTTACACAGCCATGTCGCTGTAATACCGACAAACCTCCCCATAATTCAGTGCGGCTTGTCGTGCCATAAGGCACCCGCTACTCTGCAGCTGGAGAGACTAGAGGCAGAGAGGCCTGTCGGGATTAAATGAGCAGGTGTATCATCCCGCTAACAGATACGGCACAAAGCCACATTCAAGGCCATTCTCTCTGGGGCTAGCTATGCTAAAGCTAGCAACGTCTGCTAAGCTAAAGGGAGTGTTCAAGTCAATCAACTGCAAATATTACTGTCATGATATTGTTTCAAATAGAACGAGACAATGGAAAGTTCCAAAAGATTTTTGCTCGAGGAATAAGTAAAAAACAATGAAGTTAATACTCCTAAGTAATGTTAAGCCAGATATACATGTATCTTAGAAACTACACAGGACACGTCAATGAGTCCCATGATTACCATGAACAAGAGCATATTAAATGGAATCTCCAGAAAATCCTGGAAGAAAAAATGCGAACTACTCAGGAAGTTACACAAAACTGAAATTTCAAGCTCTATTAAAAAAGGGACTACTAGGAGTACTACTGCATTTCTACTTAAAAGCACAAACTTACTTTAAGTACTGCTTTATTTTCTGGCAAAAATGCGGAACAACTTCCAGCCCAACAGTGCAGAGAAACAATTTCAAAGATGAAAGAAGATTAAAGAAAAATAAAGAATGCCAGCCAAACACTATGAAGTGGTTCAGTGCTGTTCTACTCCGCCTACTGCCTTGAATACACACTAGTCCACCAAAATGTGTATTATTCAGCAGCTGGAAATATTCCTCAACAAATGCACCACTCGCTCCTGTTTGAGTAATGGAAGCTTAAAAACTACAGCTGCTTCAGTAAATCATTGAGTATTTTTTTTTACAATATTAAGGATTTTTTATGGCCTGTTTCATATGATTTTTGAGCCACAGACAGGGGAGGGAAAATCAATGCACTGTTGATAAGAAAATCTTTTGAGATCAATGCAAACAGGCCTCTGTACTCCCCTGTAACCTCTGCACAGTGAGGTGGCTAGCAAAGCTTACACATTACCACAAATACATAATCTATGTGCCTGGTCATATCTAGATTACACCCCTTAGCCACACTGTTGAAAGGCAAGACTCTGAAAATATCCTCAGTCTCAGGTCTCGATATTAAGAGTGTTGATTAGATATATGAGTTTGCCATTTGCCCACGGAGCGTGGAGTGTCTCCGACAGAACTGGGGACCATATGGCTGGTGAGAGATTTCCCCCCCCTCTCTTCCTCTTCGTGCAGCCTGACAGCTGGATGGCTGCTAACTGGGGACGAGGAGGCTTGGCAGCTGCAGCTGAGAGCAACGCTTTGATGCTGCTCACCCTTTTTCACTTTCTCTCTGTCTGTTGCTCTTCCTCTTCCTCTCTCTAAGAAGAAACCACATGCCCATTACCAACCAGTGTTAGTTACCCAAACTTTCTACAGGTTGGACATGAGAGGTGATAGAAACAGGAGGTGGAACTGGGCATTTACTGTAAAGGGTAGAGATGTGAATCCTGCTGGTCTGCGCCTTTATTTTAGCTCGATAAATTTACTCCTATAGTTAGTTTTAGCACCTCAAGAACTTTTTCGTAGGGCAAGTCTTTCAATATCTCCCTTCTACTTTGTAATACACAACAAAAAACAGTCAAGTTTTCTGCCTTCAAAAATGTGCAAATCTGCTGTCGAAATCCTGACGGCAAGGGGGGTGGAAGGAGGGAGGGCACCCATGGGTGAGAGGTGGTGCTGATGGTGGTGGTAGAGGTGGGGGTGCAGCAAGGTGGAGGAGAGAAGGGGTGAAAAGGCCTCTGGGAACACATTAAGATGTACAACTGACACATACAAAAAAAGTCTGGGATTTTTTGTATTTTCTTCCTTTTTGTACTTTGACTCAAAGGGATCTTTCATCATTTCTTAAGGAGAAAAAAGAAAGACTCCTTTGGATGTTGAGATGCAGATACCTGGATGCTTTGTGCAGAATGAAAGGAAACTCCTTTCTTTATCATAAAACAGCAGGCAGGTGTTTTTTTGTTTTTAATCTCAGAGCTCATTGGCACCATGTTTGCAGAAAAGTGAAGCAATGTGAATGCGGCATGAATTTTTCTTTAAAGAATATAGCTTTAAGTGTAAAAATATGATGTTTTTAATTGAGGTTACTCTTTTAGATCAATCACATCAGTTTACACAAAATGCTGCACTAAATGATCGAATGCAACGCACCATGTTACTATTAAAACCAGAGGTAGGTTAGTTAAATGTTATGAGAAACGTCCACATTGTCTGCAAGCTCAGAAAACACTGCTTTTCTCCAGACTTATGTTCTCCACCTTCTATGGCTCCATCTCTCAGACTACATGTCCATACTACATCAGATCATCTCCTCCTCTGATTCTCTCTATCCTCACTTTGTCTTTTACTCTTTGCATCCCCCTTGTGTTCGGGCGACACCTAATCCAAGTCTGCCCTCTGCTTCGCACTGCCTGCCTCTATGCCCTTCTCTGTATTTTCTTTCTTCTCCCTCGCTTAACCCTGCTTTGCTTTTACTGTACCCCCAACAGACACACACACACACACACACACACACACACACACACACACACACTTGCACTATATTCATCTCACTCTCTTTTCTTTCCCCCAGAAAGCTCCTCCCATCCCTCCCCTTTTTTAAAGGCCCCCTGTTGCTGGCTGCTATCAACCAGCTCTGAACTGGTGAGAGGGGGGGTGAAGGGAGGAAAGGAGAGGAGAGGAGAGGAGAGGAGGGGAGGGGAGAAGAGGAGAGGAGGAAAGGAGAGGAGAGGAGAGGAAGAGAGGAGTGATGTATAGGAGTAGGAGGAACAAGGAGAGAGGGAGCGGAGATGGCTGGAGCCAAGAGGAGAGCAGCTGGGCACGGCTAACAGGGAATGATAATGACCTCAGAAATCTGCTGTTCGCTCCACAACAATAGGGTGCTCAGTCGCCTGGAAAATTGTGTTCATCAGCTAGCTCTGCTCACTTACTAATTGACATTGCCAAATATTTTAAGAACAATTGGAAAGTGGCAGGGTGAGAGAGTGAAAAAAACCCAAAGCCAGAGATCTTAATCCCTGGACTTAATTCCTCCGTTACTTTTCTACCTCTCCCTCTCTCCCTTTACCCTCTCCCTTACAGTTTCTCACTCTCGCTCTCTCTCACTCTTTTGTGATGAGGAGATAGCTACAACTAAGAGAAGAGAAAGCACATTTTTCATGTTGCTCGCTGCTCTCATGTCAGCACCCTGATGTTGGTACAAAGGGCTTTTTATGTGACCTGTCAATGGGGTTAAGAGGAAGAGATTGGGGGGTGGGGTGGGGGGTAAGGGGGGGTTAAAAAATTGACAGAGCTAGTAAGAAAGAGAGAGAGGAAGCGAAAAGAAAGGGAAAAAATTAGGAAGGATGAAAAAAAGAGCAAGCAAGAGATCCTCTAGTCATGGTATCAAATGCCTGGCTTCCATCTTTAATGAGGCAAAGGTCAATGTATTCTCTTGCTCTTTCACTTACAAGAGGAACCCCAATCATGCCCAAGTTAACTTGTTCAAACAAAGCTCCCCCTGCAGCCGCCCCACCCCCGAGCCACCACCATCCTCTTCACACCCCCGCCTGGTCCGTCTCCTCCGCCTACCATCCAGCGCAGTCCATTTGCATTCCTTGACCGAGAACCCTGCCTCATTTCACAGGAATCCCACATTGACGGAGTCAGACAGCTGTCACCAGACAGAGAAAGGGAACTTGGCGCTCGCCCTCATTCAGCTATGCCCTCCCTCCGACCCTCTGTTAAGCACACACATAAACAATCAAGGGAAGAAAAACTTTTCTCTCCAGTGCAGTTTTGCTTGATAGTTCTGACTGAGGGACGAACAAATGCTCATTTAGTCTGGATCTGTGCATTTTTATGCGCATCCTAAGTTTGAGACTAGGTAAACACACTCCAATACTAGTAGAAGTTGTGACTGTGATGTTAATTCACATCTTTCTTTCACTGTCGCTCGCTTTCCTCTTTTTTTAAGGATTTCCACATTACGTCTCTGCTCTTGCGCATTCGATCAAGTTTCTCCTGCATTTTAAAAACTGTAGTAAAGAGCGACTCTTCCACATCTCCCCCTCTCTCCTTTTCCTCCTGTACGCGAGAGTCTCTTCCTCTATTTTTGCTCAGTTTTAGCAGTGACACCAGAGAAGATAGCTTGTTGATGTATTAAGAATATTAATATGCAAACAGTCTACCTGACGGAGTAAGGCAGCCTTCTGTTATGGAAAGATAAATATTATGTTTTAATTATAAAAACATAAAACAGAAATGGGGAAGACAGAAGAAGAGGGAGGAGGTGTGTGTGTGTGTGTTTGCGTATGTGTGTGTGAGCCAAGGAATCTTGTTCTAGGAGAAAGGTACGCTGTGTTTTGGTGAAGATTTAGAGTTGAAAAGAGTGGATGGCATAATGCGATGCTGTTTACTGAGGAATGTGATGCCCTGTCATCTCTCCATTTTTCTCACTCCACTCAGTCTTTCCTTTCTCTGTCATTTTTCTTCACCTCTGCTTTATTCTCTCAACAGTCTGCTGCTTTCACTTTTTTTTTTGTCCTGTCCCGACCTCATGAGCAAATGGGGAATCCTAACGTGATCATTAAGACATAAAACGCAGTGATAAATGTTTCATAAGAACAAGACTAGCCACTGATAGCCACCCAGGAATTCTGAGGAGCAGACAGAGTCTTGCAGTCCTTTCCTCGTTCAAACACACTCGTCGGAATACAATTGGAATTTTAAAATATCTAAAAAGCCTGGGCTAATTCCCACCATGGGTAATATTTACAAATTGAGTCTGAGAGACGGGGTAGGGGAGAGGAAGAGAGAGCAAGAAAGGAAGAAAGAAATCAAATGAACTGTGCAAGGAAAAAGAGAAAGAAGAACAGAGAAATAAATTGCCCTTTTATATTGTGCAAGCGTGTACAAAAATACTAAGTCTGCATTTATCCAAGACATGTCAATCAGCACAGCACACTGACAATTAGTGCGTTTGAATAGAACTTTTATCATTTACCAGACACCAGAGTCCTGACCTACTGTACAAAAATACAGCTCAGGCAATGAATGTGCCTGTAATACAATGACTGTCTATTTAAGTTTGGTGACACATAAAAAATACAGATATGACAGGCCAGGCTCCTTCAAATGAGTGGGGGGTAGAAAGCTCAGGTTTTGTAACCATTGAGTTCTGTGATTATAGAGAAAAGAAGAATAGTGCGAGGGGGAGTAGAAGAGGAACGGATGTCAATTACAAAGACAAAATAATTTATGCAGAGGGGAGAAATGGAAAAAAAACCAGAGACATAATTCATTATTTTTTAATGCACATAGTTTTACACACATATAATATGGTGCACACACTCACAGAAGGCTGGCCTCATTTCAAAGTGTTGGCTGCAGTCTGAGGGAGGGTCGGAGCAATGTAGCATACAGTAAGGAGGTGTATGTAAACTACTCTGGCCTTTCATTTTGACACATCATAAGCTAAATGTGGCTAATGCGGACAACAGGTTCGCTTTACCTTCTCTAATTGATAGGCACTAAGATCTCAAATAGCATTTTCATTTGTTCTACATTTGATCCTTTTTTTTTATATATATTATTATTTGCAGACATGATTCAGTCACACAAGCTCTCTTTAAAAATCTTGTGAAAACCTCAAGAAAGTATGTTTTCGTTTAATTTATGAACACTAGCTTTGCTCTGGGTTTTTATTTAGTTTCTTAGTATGGAGCGAGCTCATTGGCATATAACCCAGGTAAGACCCAGACCACAAGAGGCCCTACATGGCCAAGAATAACTAAATGTCAGATAATATTAAATTGATGTTGGATTGTCACTTGATCAGTTAATGATTTCATGTGGAATTTGCACCAAGAAAGTACGATATAAAAGGTGTGTTCTGCAATATCTATTATTTTAATTATTTTGTGCTCATATTATACTTAACAATGTTGTGTTCAGTTCGATTAACAAATACGCATTGAAACTAAAAACTGCTGAGGCCTAAACTTCCTGTTGGTATTACTTAAAGGTACAGTGTGTAAAATGTATTGACATCTAGTGGTGACACTTTATGTTGCAGCTGGATACCCGTCACTTCACCCTCCCCTTCCAAACATGAAAGAGAACCTGTGGTAGCTTCAGTTGTCATAAAAACTCAAAAGGTGTTTAGTTTCTCCAGGCTGGACTAATGTAAAAAACATGGTGGCCTCCGTAGAGAGGGTCCCCTCAATGTAAATATAAAGTATTTAAATATAAAGGACCTTTCTGGGGTAAAGAAAACTACAATTCATACAATTTAGATGAAATGAACTAGTGAAAACATCATGAGGATTATTCTACATTAAATTTCTGATAATAGATCCCTTTCACATAAATCTTGCACAATGGACTTTTAAAGTGGTGTGTGATCTGTTTCCCCCATTACTTTGTGATGGCAAATGCCCTTGTCGGCTGGATTATGCTTGGAGGCGATTGTTTCAATTTTTTTGTTAATAAATGAATGAAGCAGTCTGAAGTAAAAGTAAGCTGTAAAAAGTTGGGTTCACTGGTTCAGTCCCATCTGTGCTGAGGTTTAGGCAACAAATGCACTTTGGGTAAGGTTAAGGAAAGACCTAAGTTTTGGTTTTAACGTTAATTAGAATGTTTCTGAGGTCATTTTTACAACTTGCTTGTTAGCAGATATGTCTTGAAATACACGCAGTTATATAATTTTTCTTTCTTATATATCTTAGTGTTGGGGTTATCTTTTAAATTTGATGTTTATTGGACTGTCATTTATAGTAAAATAATACCAATACAAATCTTTAAAGGATATCCTCCTTAATGTTGCCAACACTGACAATTGACTAATATTTGCTGATAATAGCCAGTTAGATTGGATTTCTCACCATGCATATTCATAGCAGTATGGATCTTGTTCAAGTCTACTTTATTCCTGTTTTAATGACACAGTAATTACACTGTAACAGTTTGTCTGCATGTGTAATTACGCCCCCATTGTACTGTTGCAATTAGATGAATATCCACGCTTTATAACCTAAGGCGTCAAGTAGGCAAATCCGATTTCAATTTGTAAGAAGCAAGCATTTTGCCTGCTTGTTTGAGCCACGGTAAAGACCAGGGATATACAGGCTAATCCTCACCATGTTAAAATGCTGTTCCTCTTAAAAAAATTTAGACATGGGGGATTCTCTTGAGAAAGAGAGACGGAGAGAGAAAGAGAAAGCCAGAAGGAGTGTATAGAGTCTTTTACAGCCCGGAGCCAAGAGGTGGGAGTGAGGTTTAGGGGTAGTGGGGAGGTTGAGGAAGCGCATATAAGTAGGAACTCTGCTGCTTTAGGCCTTGCATTTGTGCAGTAAAGCCTATTTTCTCACTCATTCAGCTACATTTTGCTCGTACCATGGAGGCAGCATGGAGAGACACTATCGTGCAAAATTAAGATTTTTAATGGTATGTTTAAAAAAAAGGCAATGCTTTCCAATTCTATTTTGGATGTGATGAGCTGCATTCATGCCAGGCCTACCTGTTGTATTTAACACATGACAATGTTTTTTTCTCTCAACCCAGCGTCTTTGAGGCTGGATCATCACACGAAACAATGAAGATGTAGTGAAGTCAGTCCAAGGATAACTTGAAATAAAAGACAGTGATGGGCGTAAATTTAATTACACCTTTGTTTCTTGAATAAATAATGAATCAATAGAATAAGAATTTTAGTGAATGAGAATCATGCTCAAGGTTAGCTATGGTGTAACATGGAAGGTCTTCAAAGGACATCTCTGACAGAGGCCTTTGTTAGTCTGCTCTGTTTCCTCCTCACTTCTTCCCTTTTCACACACTGCTTTTAAACAAGTGCCGTCTCAAAGACAAAAGCGGCTGCGTTGACCTTCTTTCACAGTTGAGATGTTATTGTTGATTACTATAATTTAACTTTAACACAAAATTGCTGTGGCTAGGTGTGTGGGGCAGAGCCTCCCGCACATGTAGAAGGACACATACTTGCAGGTGTGTGCACACAAATTTGAACAAGCTCTCTTTTTAAAATGTGAGATATTAAGATAAAGACAATGTTGCAATAGCCACATCCTGTTCACTACAGGAGAGAGTGATATGCACACATACTGTAAAGCAACCCCCCCCCACACCCACACACACGTACACACACACATACACACAACAAAACATGCATGCAGCGGAGAAGCATGACACCTTTCTCCACATGAGACTCATACACACTTTTTTCTCACACATCAAAGCTTCTAATTTGAGAGTCCCTGAGCTCCAAATGTGAATCACATGCTGTAAGTTGTGAAAAAAGACAAGTCTCACTACTTCTTAGTAAAATAACAGACGTAGGAAAACAAGCATATTTAACATTTTTGATGTCAAATCTGTTTACTTCTCGCATTCTGTTTTTTTTCCAGTAAAAGTATATCCCAGTTTATTCAGATCAGTCCATGCCTAATCATATTACTCTACTCTTCTCTCAAATCTATTTTACAGCTTTGCCATGCTCTATAGCAGCCAGCTACAGTTTAACATTCAGGTTTGGCACATACACTCACAAATCTCTACAATGTAAGGACAGCCTTGGAGATATGACAGTGTGGACTGGCAAGGAGATTGAGTAGTGCCAGTGCATCAATAAGTGTAGGCTTTAGACTGAGCACTGGGCTAAAGGTGTGACACGCTACCTGTATGCAAACCACACATAGACACAAATCTTGTGAAAACCAACAGGCTTTTTTGGGTGCAGTGTTGGCAGTACACAATTTTAATTTACTTTTTTCCTTAAATTTTGAAGGGGGTGATATTTAACCTCTCAAATAAATCCAATCTATTCCTTTGTGCCTTTTTAGCATTTTGTGGTAAATGTTACTGTTTTTTTTATTATTTTTAATTTGCTTTTTTTGTATACTGCTCACTCATTGTTAATACAGTACTTCTGAAGCTGTTGAAACGCCACAAGCTGTAGCCATCAGATTCAAAGTGCTTGAGTCAAAAGAGACATACAGAGAGAGGGAGAGAGAGACAGATGGAGAGAGAAACTTCCAGCATTAAAATTCAGAAGATAATTACATCCGCTACACCCCCACCCTGTTGAGAAAGTGTTATGTTTAATAGTCTCTATAAAGAAAATAGGTTTTTATCTCACTCTCATTTTCATTAATTCCTAATTGGGGTGGGGGGTTGTCTGTTATTATTTCTTAGATTAAAATAAACATAGCCTATCCCATGTTCAAACCCATCACACTACACGGGCATGATAAGGACTTTATGCCTCTGTGAATAAATAAACAATTTCGTCTCCACTGGTGGAATTAAGTTGCTTACAGCCTTAAGCTAAGCCACTCTGATTTATATTTATATTTATTTATATTTTTTTTCCCTCAGAAGACTTAAAAGCACATCCTTGCTTTTGCAAATGAAGTTCACCATTTTTTTGACCTGTTTTATATGTATAGCTTTAATTAGTGTCTTGTTTAGCTTAAACCGACTGATTATCGCATAGTCGTGACCTAATTACCACGCACATACTTAACGCCAGAACAGTGCCCTGAGGAGCAAGCGAAAGTTACCTTTAAAAACTTGTGTAATCATTAGCAACGAGCCTCCCTTAATCCCACTAAACATACACTTATCTAGCCCCGGCCGGCCTGTATTTGCTGGGAAGGGAGAGGGGAGGGGTATGGTTGTCTCCAACGTGTTTATTAAAGACATTTATTAATCGCTGTGGTTAAAACGAGTTCGTCCCTACGCTCCCAGTCTTTACTCATGTTCCACAGGGATCTAGACTGCTAACCTGCAAACGTGGATGCAATGGTAAAGCAGATCTCTTCCTGGATTGTCCTGGAGTCTTGTGTCTGACTTAATGTGAATTGTAGCAACCACACAGTTGTGTCAGGGGACAATTGTTACTATGTCCAACATAAGAAGTTGCAAGTGAGACAACATATAAATGAGCATATCTGAAAATGATTCAGATTCTTTGGTAGGTGTTGGGTTATTTTGCATTCCCTTTTACATGGATGTGCCTGACACACTGATTGTTCATGTAACTAAAATTAAAGACATTCTTAGTGGTAACAATTAAGAACTGTAGAACAGTAATACATTAAAACTTTAACCATGGAATGAGTTATAATTACCAAGTGTATGTCAAAGTAAAACAAGTTGGTACTATTTATTGCTCTAACCTGAAGATGGTGAAGAGGGATGTGGGCTGTCATCCTGGACGCTTCCTGTCTGGGAGTGTCCTCCTCCAGCTCCGCTCTCTTCTGTCACATTGGATGAACCAGGAGTGGTGGAGCGGCTGATGGACTGGGACTCTGGGTCACTGGCTGAACCCCGGCGTTCGTCCAGACCTTGTTGCTGGAGCACTTCTTCAATGCCTCTCCTGTCTTTGCCATGGATGCGGGAGTGAACAACCATCTGATGGTAGGTTCTGAAGATCCGGCCACAGTCAGGGCACTCTGAGGGCTTCTCCTTTAGGCCAGAGAGGCTGTAGTCAATGTTTGGGCTTCCCAAGCCAGCCAGGGTTCCAGGAGCCTCAGCACTATGGTGTGACATTAAGTCACGGTGACTGTCAAAGCCTCTTACATCCTCCTTCATGGACATCAGGGCTCCGCTAGAGGCCTTTGATCCCTGCAAGGCCTCTGAGAGCTGCTTCTGCTTGGAGCTATCATTGGAAGGAATCAAGGAGTAGTCTTGTTTATCTTTTGAGAAGGAAGCCAAGGCCCCAGCACTGCCCATCTCTTCTTCGTGCCCTGGGGGTATATGGTGCTGCTGCTGCTCCTTAGGCATGAATGCCCTGTCCATAGCCATGCCACGAGCCATTATCTGCCAGGCTTGATAGCTACTGAGGGAATCCATCTCTGCCACTTTTGCAGCTGCCTGGAGGCGCTCCATGCAGCTTGACTTAAGTGGTGGAACAAGGTTTAAACAGCCCAGGAGTGACCGTTTCTCATTTTCACCCAGTACATGGCCCATACCCCCTGCCATTGGCCCCAACAGCTTCCCTAACATCTCTTTCTCCTTCATCGCAATACCAGCTTTAGCCAACATCTGGTGCTGCTCACTCAGACCTTGTTTGTCTGGTGAAAGGAAGCCCCCCTGAAGACAGGAGATGTAGCGGGAATAAAGGTTGGCATGAGCTTCCTGAGCCAGATTGCTCATGCTATTGACGACAGTCATGTCCTGCTCACTGGGCTGGGGCGGTTTGCTCTTGATGGCCAACTTGTTGAGATGCACCTTCATATGGTTCTTGAGGAACCAGGGTTCCTTGAAGCGACGGCCACAGATTTGGCAGCAGTGTTCAAAGGAGTCCTTGTGCTTGCGCATGTGACCCTTGAGGAACCAAGCCTGGCTGAACACTTGCCCACATACCTCACAACGGAATTCGTTGGCCATCTGGGTGCCACCAGCGCCACCAGTACCCTGGCCCTGTGTGGTCTCGGCTGTGATATGGGCCTTCTCAACATGACTTATCAGATCCTCTTCATGGGA
Source organism: Paralichthys olivaceus (assembly GCF_024713975.1). Lineage (NCBI taxonomy): Eukaryota > Metazoa > Chordata > Actinopteri > Pleuronectiformes > Paralichthyidae > Paralichthys > Paralichthys olivaceus. Next base: position 4,286,348 of record NC_091093.1, on the reverse strand, counting down.
GGCGGCAAATTCACACAGAGTACATTTGTAGGGCTTGTGGAGTATGCGAATGTGACGGTCCAGTTCCTCACGCTTCTTAAACTTCCCTTTGCAGAAGGTACAACGGAAGCCTGTAGTTGGGTTCAGGGACTGTTCATCCTGGGTGCCAGCTGGCTTGGGTGAAGAGGAAGGCTGAGAAATTGTTTCTGGAGTGGCAAGGCCAGAAGGGGGAAGGAGACCACAGGCTGAGCCTAATTGCTGCTGATGGGAGTTTGAGCTGCTATTGAGGCCGAGCTGGGGTGTTTGAGCTGTCTGGATGATACTGACACTGCCTCTCATCTGCTTGTCCCTCAAAATGGCCCTCTCCTCCAGCTCATGAAGCAGCCTATTTTCCTCTCTGACACGGCCGCGGCCTTTACCAAGATTCCCCAGCTTATGGGTGCGGAGGTGGATCTTCAAGTTGCCCTTTTGAGCTGCTCGGTGGTCACAGTAGGGGCACTTGAAGGGTTTTTCTCCTGTGTGTGTGCGCATGTGCAAAGACAAGATGCTGTTAAAACGGAAGCGCTTGCCACACAATGGACAGGGATACTTCCTATTCTTGCGGGCATCATCTTCAATATCATTCATCTGGGACATGATGCCCAAGTTCTGGCCATTGAGAAACTGCTGCAGGTCAACACGCCCATTCAGCCCACTCAGTGCCCCTGCGTCAATGTCTCGGTTGAGCTGATTGGCTAGGAGGGCCATCTGGCTGCTGATGGGTTGACTAGCCAGGGCTGCGTGGTGGGTCTTCTCGTCCAAAGGTGTTGCTGCTTTCTCTTCAGGTATCTGTTGTGGGCGGTGTAGGTCAGGGAAGGCGTGTCCTAGCTGGGCAGTAAGCTGGTGAAGCTTTTGACTTATGGGGTAGCGGCCATTCAAGACTGCACTACTCAGATGGGCATCAGCATCGGGCACTGCTGATGACACACCAAGACACAAACTCGAATCCTCCATCCTGCAACCCAGGAGAGAAAGAACAAATCGTATTAGAAATGAAAATGTTGCAAAGTTACAAAAACAAAGAATACAAAAAATACTATTCAGTGGTGTGCTCATGTTTTCTGTCTAGATTACAAATAGATTGTTGTTCAATCACATGGTCAGACTGACGGTCTTTCTGTCTGACACCTGTGCTGCATCTCCCAGTACTGAAACATACATTTTATTGTCTTTTATCCACAGATCACGTGATGAATTATCAGTACCAAGGGCTTGGGAAAAGCTTTGACTCCTTCGAACTTTTTCAGAATGTAACTCCATTTTGGATGGAATAATTACCCTGTAAACACAGTGAGCAGTATATAATTAAGCTACTTGTGCCCATCCTATCAGAATTCTTCCAATTACATGCCTTAATGAAATGGAGCGACGGCAATGTCAGGAAGCCACCGCAATACTACAATTACGATATAAACAATAGCACTTAAAACCAAGGGGTTACTCCAGTAAACACAACGCTCTTATCTCGTTGCAATGACACTTGTCTTGACGCAATATTCCATTAAAGAACCACATTATATCTAAATCCCTGCTTTTTTCTATCCCTGAATTATCTTTCTGTATGTCCTCCCCTCTCTACCTAAGTCTTTTACCGTTTTCATGATGAAAAAAACTGCGGTAACCATCTAAAAACAAAGACAAAACTTTAATATATAAGCACACCCTCCAGTCTGAGAGGAGTAACTATGTTACTTTGTTGTTTGTGTTATACCTACTGCATGGCACATAACAAACATAAATATATCATGAGTTTCTGACCACGCTGTATTATCAATTATCACTTTAAGTGTTTTCATTTCATATGTTAAACATCAGTGAATAAACAATAAAAAAAACAATAACATTAATTTTAATGCAGATCCATCTGCTCCCCAGATGGTGAGGTATAAACATCTATCTGCACACTTCCTCTGGCTGCTGGCAGGGGTCAGAACCTCAGAAACAATAACCATGGTTCTGCTTTGGTCAACAAAATATTGTATAATGTCTCATTACACTGATTAGTATGCTGCCTGGTAACAGTGGAAGCCACTGTGGTGTTGCACATTATTATAATCATCAAAAGAAATCCTCTAATCAAGAGGCCATGTAAAGCACTGGCATAAGGTAAGTGTGCTTTTAAGAGACGGTGGCATCATTTTAGACAGCTTATGGACCCAATCTGGCAGCAATGAGGCTCACCCACATAAAACATAGTCACACATGTTCAGTTTACACTTTACAGTCATGGAGGGCAACTAAGGTTCTGCTAGACTCTGTCTCTCTTATTCTTGCTCTCCACCTACAGTATGTTTCTAAAGCACAGAGGACTCTACACTGTTCTTGGCTCATTTGTTTTCTCAATCGTTTGAATTTTTTCTCTCTTTTGTCCACTCTCTCTCCTTACAGTAGGACGTTAGCAGACATAGGGGGTGCCTGTTCTTTTTGCCACTGGGCCCTCCAACACACTGTTGATGGTGGATTCTTATCTTGAGGACATGAATTAAGAGACTGTGGCCAGCTTCCACTTGGTGTTTAAAGGAATGTGACACTCGTGGGCTGCCTTTTCAATTCTCCCCACAAGTATCATAAAGCGATTCTACTGAATTCATCAAGAATATAATGGCTATGCTATGTTCTGCAGGCTTCCGTCTAACAGCTTGATATGCTCCTGTTGACGCCTACTTAAATATATGACCGATCATATGACTGTTTTCTACTAAGAAATAAAACCAATAATAAATAAATCATTAATATGTTATACTGTAATGTGTACATTTATTAGGAGAATAATATTAGGAGAGAACTGCTAGTAAGGATAAAACTTTGTTAGATGGCTTTGAATGACTTAGGTTTTAAATTGTATTTATGTGACACCCCAGCTTCCATCACACACAGGCGTGCTTATATCAGAAAAGACCTTATTTGAATGGGCCTTTTTTACAGAGGCGGCTGCCTTTTGGAATAGAAATCTGTGATTTAAACTAGGCTGATGAGCTGTTGCTCATTTGGGGAGATAGCAGCTTGCCCTTTTCTTCAATTTGATTTCTGCCTTTATCTTTAACATATAACAAAGGCAGATAGACAATGGAATAATGTGAAATGAACTGACGAATCCAGTTTGTGTTTTTTTATAAACGTATCCTGGCTGACGAGCGTATGCAAATGAGGCACATTAATATGCTTGCTTTGCTCCCGAGTCATTTTATATTTTTTCCCCTGATTAAAAAGGACATTTCTTATGTGACATCCCCCCTCTGCTCATATCAGCACACACATGCGAGGGAATTTGAGGGTGGTGTAAAAGTAGCAACGCACACAGACACACACAGGCAAAAACACACACTCAGACACAGCCTTTTGACAACAACAATTCAATATGCGAATGCCCTCTAACACACACAGCAAGTATGTTGCAAACCAGCCTGCACTATCAAATGACAGCTCACAGAAATGGCATCAACAACTCTCTATTTCATCATCCTGACGGTTGCTGTTACAATGTTGCAAAATATCTTCAAATGTACAGTTAGAACATTATGCTTTTAGAAGATCAAGGCACAGGTTTGTCATTCTTACCGGTTGTATTAAGGAAAGACCCTGGGCCACTTTGCCTCTGTGTACACTCCATTAAGAACATCACATCCACTCTGCTTCATACACCTACTGTATCTCAAGTTTTTGCCGTTACTCTAACCAGTGTAACCTTATTATTTCCTGGCATGCTCAGCAGTACTACATCATTAAAACTATTGGCTCCTCTGGTTCCTCTAAAACCACAAAGACTTCCTTTAGCATTTTCACACGATGGCTCAGTTGTTGTCTTTATAGTATGTGGTTTAATATTCAGCGAAGCACCACAAGCACCCATAAACACACGCACACACTCGCAGGAAAGAGTGAAACCGATGTCACTTTGCTTCTCTTAATGCATTTTTCTTCTCGGCTCTTTTTCTCTTCAAGCCTCAGCTTAATTATAAGTGGTATCTGTAATACAATGGAAGTGTATTTCAGCATTTGAATGTGCTCAGTTCATTTCTGTCTTTATCAATAGTAGCAAGCATCATAAATGCATATGGGATTTTTTTGGTGCTCTTCTCTAATTGCAACCACATAATGACTGAAGTATAAGAAAGGCTGTTTCAATATTAGAAATAGACACCTATTATGAATTCATATTGAAATTATTCTCAATGTGCGTGTTTAACTTGAATTTTACAGGTCTGAGTTTTGTCGTAAAACTTTCCTCTGGCATTTAAGACAAGATGTGGGGAAGCTGAAGGATCGAAAAGCCATTAGTTGGACTTTACTTTGTTATTTTGGCATGTATCGACACAAAAGCCATCGATTAATCACAATGCAATACCTCATTAAGTCCTAATGAACAAACTCATTGCGTTAAACAAATCAATCATTATTAACAATGTGTTGAATTCCATCATATTTGCACCAAATCATTAATGAGACGACTGTGTCGCAGCTACAGCAAACTGATGTCGAGGGGACAATGGGGATATTTACCATATGTTACATGTACTCAGAGTTGTGGGGTTCCATTCAAGAGCTGTAAATATGCTTTTAAAGTACAAACAGAGCTTCCTCAGCATTTCAAAGATAAATTATATTTTTGGGAACACTTGGTTTAGTTAGAATTAGAGATTAGCAGGTAAAACAGACCAGACACGCGTTTCCTCCTGGCTTGTGTTTTTGATCTGTTGCAGGTGGTCTTTGCAAGGCATTTAATTAATCCAATAAAAAAACCTGCCTTGTTTTCCTTCCTCTCGCTCACTCTCTCTCTTTGACTCTGCTGCATTATTACTTTCTGTAATGAGGCGAAAACACTCTGAACTGTGCATGGAAGAGAGTCACACAACCCAGACCAGATTCAATCCTGACTCTACCCCATGCCTCGAGCTTCTTGATCAAAACTCATAACTCTGCGCTCTCAAACTGATGTGAAGTTTCAAAAATTGATTGTTCTATTTTCAAGGTGAGGATAGAAAGTTTCAGACATGACCAAGATCAGAAATCTTCTCTCTTTGAATTGAAATACGGGGATGTTGTTTCTTATTCTTCCAAATGATTGCAAACACATACAGATTTACTTGAAATGAAAATTGATACATTGCATACATGTACAATAAGAATAAAGTAAATATGTGTGCCTAGTCCCCAGTTTCTCAAAGGACTACTATGTGTTTCCTGTGGCCTCACGTAAACCGATTTTTTTTAACCGTCAAACACTGGAAATACAAAAAATAGACATAACATTCTAAATGAAGACAGGACATCCAACAAGTTAAAACGTGTGAATGATGTAAAATTACCATAAACCCCCAGTGTTTTTTTTACACACAGAAAATAACAGCAAGGGAGCCGGGATTTGATGAGAGCACGGACTCAATAGATCTGTGACAAATGAGTGAATGAACAGGAGCCTCTGCCTCTCCCTCTGTCTCTTGAACAATATGGCATTGAGGGCTGTTTAAGAGGTCCTGTCAACAGGTAGTTCAACTTTCAGCTCATCCCTGCTGATCAGTGGGAGCCTTCCTGACAGCGAGAAAAGAAAGACACCGGGAGAGAGCAAGAGAGAGAGAAAGAAAAATGTTTTCGGTCTTTTTATCCGTCCGTCGGCTCTGACAGCCTTGCAGGGGATGCCATGGGAGGAAGATCAATGCAGGACAAGCGGATTCCCACAGTTCATTGTTCTGGGCCAGCCAAATCATCTTCCCAAGACGGCCGGGAGCTCAAAGCTTCCCTTTATGATAACCATCCCTGGTATTATTCCCACTATGATGATGATGATGACCTGCAGATGTCTCTGTCTCTATGTGTGTGTGTGTGTGTGCCTGTGTGTGTGCTTGTGTGTGTGCATGTACATCTGTGAACACCTCTCCCCTCCTGTGTGTGCTACAATAGTGGTCACAGTGGTGAGGACAGACCCCTGCAGCAGCGAATAAAGCGCAGCGATGAGCACAGGATTAATAGTGCCAAACATTTGTAAAGCAGTGTCTCTTTAGTGGGTTGCAGTGACAGGAGTGAAAGCCAAAAACTAAATCAAAATCATGGGAGCTTGTCCTTTAGGGAAACATTTGATTATCAGCCTTTAAAAGCAGATATGAAAGAAATGTTTTCCTCACTCGGCAGATTCAAGAGTGTTGCAGTGTTAACCCACAAACCCTACAATAAAAGATGTTTAGCTGGTTTATATGCTCTTCGAAAAACAGTGAATGACTTGTAAAATAAAGTATTTGATTTAAAAATCAGTTTCAAATATCTGTCCACTGATTTCCACTTTTGTAAGATTAATGGAAATGATATTAAAAAAGTGACTTTTGACAAATGTTAAAATCTGAATCACTAAACCATTGTGAATTAAAAGGATAGTTTATTAAAATGAACCATACAAAAACACGTGTGGCCTTTTTACATGGACAATAAACAGAAAATTAATTAGCTGCCATAGGATGAATAAGGTTGTTTCCTCCTGACGGCTAAAAATGTAATATTACTGCCCCAAATCTAAACACTTTTTTTTCCTAATCTTTATAAGTGTTATTTGTTATTTCTTAATCCTTAAATACAGTCTCTGAACAAGTCAATTTGTGGTGTTATTTCCACTGGGCATTGCTCTTAATTGGTAAAAACTAAATTCAAGTTCAACTTTCTCCTCAGCTCGTGTTCAAAATGTGACGCTGATGTTTTGTAATGGACCAATGTCGTTTGGTCTGCTCTGTCAGGTACTGATACGATTTCTCTGATCAATTTAGACAGAAAGCCAGGACACAATGCTATCTCTCTCTCTGTCTCTCTTGCTGTGTGTGTGTGTGAGAGAGAGACAACAAACATGGTAGTGTAGAGGGCTCACGCATGGTTAGACTGCAGGAAGAAAGAGGCCACAGAGACAATGACTACAGTGTATCTGTCATGGCTTACATCACTGGTCACCCTCAGCACTGCATGTCAATGCTGCACACACACACACACAGAGACACACACACACACACACACAAATCTGTAGGTCACATTATGGAGCGGTGCTGCCTACATGTCTCTTGTCGAGTGACTGCAGTGACGACATGTCAGATTCAAGACCGAGAGAAAAGCAAAGTCGAGATCAGCCTCACTCCGTTTCTCCGGCAGTGAAAGCAAAAGTAGTTGAATGTCAATATGGCCTAAATAAGAGAATATCAGAAATAATTGCTGTTTTCTTCCACTCATGCTGGGAGCATTCTGGTAGAGTTTTGCATAATGACTACAGTCGAGGGGGGGGTGATGGTGGTGGAGGTAACAGTGGTGGGTGTGTGGCAGCGGTGGAGGTGGTGGTAAAGGGAGGGGTTGTTGTGACAGGTGCTGAAATCAAACTAGGGAGGCGAGAGAGACAAAGGTTCAATTTACTAAGAGGGGACTTTAATTGTTACACAGCTAATTAAGAGAAGAAGGTTCTTTTGTGCACTCTCGACTATTTACTGAGAAGTGTGTGTGCATACATCGGGAGGCAAATTGTGACTTCAAGCCAAGTGAGCCTATAGTAGAGTCACAGTGTATGTGTGTGTTTCTTGTGTGTGTGTATTTAGAGAAAAGATGGGGTGTTACCTCAATATACAAAATATCTTTTCACAGCTTCTCTGCTGTGGGGAGTTTGGGACTTTCTCTTTCTTTTTTCAACTAAAACAAAAGTCTATGGCTAATTAGCAGCACTCATTACGGGAAGTGAGTCAGGTAATTATTTTACATCATGCTGCCGATAATTGAATGATTCTTCAATGTCTGAATGTCTGTTTGAAAGTATCTCTTTCTCTTCAGCCCCCCCCCTCACCCCTTTTACCCACTCTTTGTCTTTGTCTTTGAGGAAGATAAGAGCGCTGCTGAATACAGGTACTGCTGCCATATGCTCTTGAGTGAAAAAGCTCCTCTGTCGAAGCAAATGGGATTTTTAAATATTGAAACTGCCGCATGTCTTTTTAATATGACCGTGTTAAATCTCTCTTTATTCCATCACTTTGATAAACTCCCCCCTTTCTATCTCTCCCCTCTCCCACTTTCTGCGTCTCCTCTTTTAATCTGAGGAGTTTGAAGGGAACTTTAGCTCTCTGAGAAGTAGTCAAACTTATTATGTAACCACGCCATGTCTTTTTTTTTTTTTTTTTTTTTTAAGCAGCACGCTTCCTGTTTAAGAAAGCTAACTAATCTTGTAAAAGCCATCAGGAAGCTGAGACTTGAGTGGAAATGCTTGCGATTCTCTGCATATGTTACAATATCTCATAGAGGCCTTACAACCGCTATTGTTCTCACGCACTTTAGCCGCGACTGCGGAAGACTAAAGAAAAGAAAAAAAAATCTCCACTCGCTCTTCTTTCTCTCCTTTCGTTTCAAAGTCAAATATAAACCGCAAGCTAATGTGGCACTTGATATAAAAGGAAAGAGAGTGAGAGGGCATTATCTACTTTAAGGCCAGGGTGTATTTATTACAGACTAATTGTAGCAGAGGAAGTGCTTTACAGGGGTGTGCTCTCGGGAGACAGGGCGGAGGGCCTCGAGGACATAAGAGAGCATGTTTATCTATCAGACTTTATCAGAAAAACACAGTGGTGACTGCTCTTAAGATCAGACATGGGGCTTTGGGGAGTGTGCATTGGGGGGGGTGCAGATGAAAAGGTTTACAGGACAAAATAAAGAAACGAAAGATGGTTAAAGCGGAAAAAATAGTAAAAGAGGACGAGACATGCCAGTGAGGCAGCATTTGCATCAGTGCCAACGACTCAGTGAAAGGCAGCCGTGATTAAAGCAGGAGGGAGAAGTTGGGTGAAACCTCAGAGGAGCCCCCCCCCCCCCCCTGCAGGCCTCTCTGTGAACCGGACTACAAAACAGACTGCTACACACACACACACACAAACACACACACACACACACACTGTAAGCGAAGAATTTATGCAGATACACCTGGGCACTTGCATTATCTGACTGTGTACTGTTTCTGCACACAATTCATACATATTCTCCACGGTAATCTTTTAAGAACAGAAACCAGCCCATTGGTGTGTGTTTGTTTGTGTGAATGATTTCTCCTCACAACACTTAAAAAGAGAGTGCCAGCTCTCTCTTCTGCAAAGGGACAGATTAGGATTAACTGATGATAGTTGAGATTAGAATGAAACATACATGAACATAAAGTTTTAGGCTAAATAAATCCGGTAGATAGTCAGTAAATATGATCACAACTATAGTAGCACCAGTGTGTGATTTGTCCGGGTCAGTCTGTGAAGGTATGCACTGGCTATGTCCCACAATTCCTTGCTTCTGTCTGCACCACATCTTAAATCTGTCCCAGCCAACACTGCATTTTCCTCATCTTTGCCCTGCCTGACCTACAGCATCGTCACTGACTTATCTTCCACAACAAAGGTTACAGTACACACACTCATTAAAAAGAAACAGAGCACACACTCACACACACACACACACACACAAACACACACACACACACACACACACAACTTTGTAAGTGGGTTCTCTGGTGCAGGGCTAAGTTCATTAAGGCGGTGGATGTTTATAATGAAAAATGACCTCTTTGAAATACACTGTATGAATGTGTCCCTTGAGATGCCCCCCCACTACCACCACCACACACACATACACACACACACACACTTCTTTACTTACTTTCACCAAAGAGACTGTTCTGTAACTGTCCCTTCACACTGACCTAACTCACACACGTGGACTCTGGATTATGTGGATTATGTGATGATGTAATGATACGCTATGCCGTGAAGCGAATATTTCTAAATACTGCACAGTGAAAGTATTCTATATGTTTTTCCAATTAATCAAGAGCTAACCTAAAAAGATTAAATTACTAAAATCCCAAACAGTTCAGCTGAGGCCTGTAGGGAGGCAGGCACAACTGCAGTTGTCAGCGTCTGCGGTTTAACCCACCAATCTTTGGAGTTTAGTAGAAATATCTCTACATGTACAGGAGCATCATTTCTGACACCAGCGGTCGGCCCAAGACAAGCTAGCTTGGGAGCCAGTTGCGAGCAGCCTGTGCCACTTGATGGAGCGCTCAAGAGGCTGCACCAGCCTTGCTCAAATCTCCCTCGAATTCTCCTTACACACACACACACACACACACACACACACACTCACACACACCAAACACATACAGCATGTAGTCCATAAGTTCCAGAGTAGCCTCAGGGTGTTGGATGTGGGCAGTGGTGGGAGGTGGAAGTGGGGTGTGGGTTATAATCTGCATGCCCTCTGCCATCTCCCATCACCGCAAAACCCCTCTTCCTTTCTGCCTCACCTCGCTGGCAACCGCCCCCCCCACCACCACCACCACCAGCACCACCTCTCCCCTAACCCCCACCACACTTCTCCCATCCCTCTCCATATTTTCTCCCCCTGCATCTGATTAAGTTAACAATGTGGTGTTATTTGCATGCTGATTTCGCGGACCCCCAACCGCTCCCTCTCTCTCTCTCTCTCTGTCTCTCTCCCTCTCTCTCTCTCCTCAATTCTCTGACAAACAAGAGAGGCAGGATCAGAGTAATGTGATAGCACAGCAGCCAGCCAACGCAATCTGCCTCAAAGACCAGGTGTTCGCAATCCACCTCCCTCTTAATTCCTGCCCCCATCATTTCTCTTGTTTTTTATTCCTGTTATTCTTCTCTTTTCTTCCCTCCCCTAGTTCTTCTTCTTCGTCTCCTCTCATCTATCCCTGGTGTGTTTATAAGGTTGTATTATAATCAAATCTGGAGCGAGGGAGGCCTGTCTTTTTTTATTAATTATAGGCCGCAGCTGATGTGAATGTATTCCGAAAGCATCTTCCAAATAGGTCGGCGGTACAGTTTGCTATTCTTATCACATTTAAATGTCAACACGGTGCAAAGCCCTACAAATTAGTTCAGGCAGGCTTCAACCCCCATTTAACATTTAAAGCGCCATTCTGTAGGGCTCAAAGAGCGATTTAAATCAGTTTACACACACACACACACACACACATATACAGAGATAGCATTTCGTCTTTCAAACTTCTCATTTCAACACAGACATTTAACTGCCAACCTTTGCCTAAGAGAATTCAGTGCACCATCAAGAAGAATACGAGAAAGAAAAAAAAGAAACAGGGTGAAAGAACAAACAGAGATTTAAAGCAACAGAAACAATGCATTAGCTTTTATGAATAATAAATTTCCCTGTCAATCCATGCAGAAAAGATCCAGGTTTCCAGCATATCTGCATACATTCATTGTCCGAATGAATAAATCAGAATGGGGGGTGGGATATGTTCTTGAGCTACCCTATCACTGGTAAATAACAACAATGATTTGAAACACATCTGTTCATATGCAGTGCCAACTAAGCCCTACAGAGCAGCAAAAGACAATAGAGGCCTAGCACTGTTGTTCTACATACTGGTGGCTGGGCATACCAAACAGAGTTTACCCATCTTTACACACACACACAGATCTACCGATGCAAACAAACACAATCAACAAAAAGGAATCACGTACAGTCCACCATAAAAACAGTCGACATTAGTATCCTCGACAAACACGCCACTGCATTATTCCTCTATCAATAGAAAATCTTAGATGGCTCGCTGTGAATTAGAAGCTTTCTCATCCGAGTCGACAGCAGGACATAGTTGCAGGAATATAACATTAGTGAAGCTGAAAAACATATAGGTTTGGAAAAAAAATCCTCAAAGTCACTACACCATTTGCATTTATAAACGATAAGAGAGAAATCGTACAACTGTCTAATCACAAAAGTTTGCAGGACTTTTCAAAACTTTTGTTTGGCCTGCTCACTATGATGACAAAATATTTGGTTGCAAGACAAAATCTCATTTTCAGGCCCCTGTAGTGTCACTCACAAAGAATTAAATAAATGAAAACCCTATTGTGAGGCAGGATGTTCACAGTTAAACTTGTAAAAGTTTCTATTTTATATTTCTAAATATCTTTATATGACAACAAAGTATTTTCAATGCGGAAAATAAATGATGGTTAGATTTAAGGATCTGTTGTTATTCAAATATGTTTTTTTGAAAACCTATAAATTTGCAACATTTGTTAAATGTAATGTCACCTGGGCTCCCTTCTATTAACAAAACGAGAAACATGTGGTAAATAAATCTGCAAATACAATGTTTTGATATTAAGTATTTAGGAAAACTGTAAAATGTTCACTGACAAACATTTTAGTTTATTTTTCAACGATTTGCATCAACTTAAGGATCATTATCTTTTTTTTTTGTGTTATACTTGGGGACATGGTTATGATAATTTAGCTCCCCCAATCATTGCTATGGTTATGTTCATTTAGTTCCCTTGATCATTACTATAGACCGAACATTTCTAGAATGTATAAATCAATAATTGCACCTGACTGCACCCACAATTTTCAGTAAACAACATGGCCAACTGAGAAGGCAAGGAGGAAGTTGAAGACGGATTTTTAATGATATCGTTAACTATGTTGTGTTTAAATTCTGTACTTTAAAATAAAAAATACACATTATATTATCTGTTTATTTCCAAATACCTTGACACGTTTTATTTCCTGACCATTGTAATCACTCGGGGATCTGGATGCAAATAGTGAAATAGATAGGAAAATACTGTTTTGATTGAATCTCACTGGTTATTTGATTTACTAACAATACAATCAACTTATATTGCACCCTATTGTGCACACACAATATTTCTACTGATTTCGGGAGATACTTCAGAAATTAAGGATATTCTGAGTCGCGATGACGTTGAGGAACCACTAGACTGTTTGCATATTCATTTGCTCTCTCACTTTCACAAACACAGTAAACCACTCTGGCCTTGTTTTCATACAAAAATATGCAGTGCATTCCAAACCACTTCTTAATATGAGTTAAATATTAATGTTAAATAAATAAATAAAATGTAAAAAAGTTTTTTTTTCTATTGTCAGTTTCACTGTGGGTAGGTTTCTGAGGTTCAACATTTTCCTTCATTGTTCTAAATGGGATTCAAAAAGACAAAATCACAAGAAACGACATTTTATACGACAAATTTTATATAAACCACAAGAGGTTTTTATTACGTATGGCTAACCACAAATGGGACTCACGATAAGTACCCTGATCTCCGAAATCCAAGTCCTGCACTTTGTACACCTATCTAAATATAACATAACACACATAAATGGAGATCTTCACACACACACAGATTATGTCTCCACCATAACATAATTGGGATAACAAGTAGAGAGGGTAGGCATTATGTAGAATTGTCAACATGGATTAAAGTCATAGTGATGTGAGTTACGACAATGTTTTTAGCTCGTCTCAATGTAAAGATTCACTGGTGTCAGGTGTAGACACTCTCCTTGATCTTTTACTCCCTACACCTTCATATATCTCCTGGTACACTGACAGACATTTCCCCACTGCAATTCTAAATGAACCAATCCAAATGGTAAATCTCCAAAGTAACACATAAACAAACAAACACTGTGTCATCACCCTCTTAAAACAAAAGCAGTTGGATGTGATGCTAAAACAAAAACACCAAAATCTAAATCACTGACTCTCGTTAACACTTTCTGACCTAACTCATACACTGTAGAATTCAAGAGAAGCATGTGATGCGTGCACTTGAATAAACACACAAGTGAGCGCCCCCAGGTCAGAGCAGCTTTAGCAGGGGGAAGGGGTGACGTTCAGCCTTAAGGAGAAGTTGGCCCTGTCAAGTTGTTTCATGCCATCGAAACACAGGATCAACTGCAAGCCTAGCAGACACACTTACACACACACTTAGACACAGAGCCCTGCAGCCAGCTTTGCGTCATTACACTGCAAGTTGTTCCAAAGATGGTATGAACATCTAGGAGGGACCAGCTCCAGCAATTAAAGCAGCAGATCACAGAATTAGATAAAACACAAAGTTACAACAGTCCCTCGAGAACATTCTTAAAAATCCAAAGGTTCTATAGAATCCTCCAGAACAGTGATACGCTCCCGTTACTGTTTAGTCCATCAATTAGGCCATTGTTACTTTATGTGAGTATACATATATACGTGAAACATCATTGTTTTCTTAAAAGTCTTCATAAGTACAAGACAGGACATGTTTACAGCATTGACATTTAACTTCAACCACAATCTTTCCCTAACCTTCACCGAAGTGTTATTATAAGGCCAATTACAAATTCTCCGAGAAACAGCTCTTGCCATCCGTAAACCTACATGAAAAGTGAGCTTCAGACACAAACAAGAGGAGCTGCCGGTGAACTTAATCCAGCTCGATATTACATGTCCCACTCCAACACAATTGAAAAAACGAATTTGAAAGATATAAATGTAGGAGACAGGGTTGGCATTAGATGTCAATCACGGGTTGTGGCATGAGATCATCAATCAATCAACAACAAGGATGTAATTCATTGTGATTAGAATCACGGCCATGTTTGTAGCCTCTTTCTCTGTTTAAGGATTCATTGGCAACAGTCTCCAGCCTCCTTACACCTTCATACCTCTGCTGGTACACTGAGGAAAATGTGCCCAGTGTAAATCTAGATGACCCAAATTCCTTGTAAGTAAACATAGACCAACTCTTTGTCATCACACTCCTGCAATGACATTTGATGCAACAATAATATCCAAACTACAATCTACACTCCTGATTCCAGTGAACACTTGACCTGAGTACAGAGTTGAGTTCAAGAAAGGCATGTGATGTGTGCGCTTGAACACACACAAGTAAGGGAGTATGGGGGTGGGGAGGATGGGGAAGGGATGAAGTTCTGCCTGAAGGAGAAGTTGGCCCTGTCAAGCTGTTTCATGCCATCGAGATGCAGGATCAACTAAGCCTATAGCAGACACACTTACACACACAGAGCCCTGAAGCTGGCTTTGCGTCGTTACACTGCTGACCCCAGTTGTTCCAATGACTGTATGAACGTCTAGGGGGGACCAGCTCAAGCAAGCAAAGCAGACGATCGCAGATTTAGATAAAACACAATATCATAAACTGTACCTAAAGGACATTCTGGGATTCAAAAGTTCTATATAATGATCTACAACACTGATAGACTTCTCCTCCATTTGAGAGCATTTAAGTTATTTATTAATTAGGCTATTGTTACACTATATATGCATTAATATATATTAGGCAGCCTAATATGAGAACAAGAGCCAGTGTAGGGGTCACAGAAAGACTTCAGTATCAGCTTACAATTGCCCTATTACATCAGCATAAGTAACTGAATCCTAAGAGATAACTAGCTTATACGAGACCCAATCCCTCTGACTGGCTTTCCTCTACCTCTAGGCTTGGCTTTGACTCTTTCTCATCGAGCTCATAGCAGAATGCTCTATGGGTGTGCCTAATGTGGACTCACTGAAATGTCAAAGCATTATATATCCTTTTATGCACAGAGTGGCCCCTAAGGGTTTAATTGACTATGCTGTAAAGTGAGTTTGAGAACCGCGAGAGCGCAAGATGAAGATGAATATGTTTCATTAGAGGGCAAACAGAGCCTGATGGCTGGAATTGGCATTGAGAGAGGAGGAAGAGTCTACTATGGATGAAAAATACATTCATCCATTCACATTCCAAAATGAAAAGTACAAGCGGCACTGTCAAAACTGTCAACCCTCCTTGACGAATCACTTTCAGTGAACTTACCTGGATAGTGATTCATATTTAAAATGTGTTCTTTCTTTCTCTTTTTTTCTTCTCTCCTGGTTAGCCTCTGTCTTTATGCGAACCAAACACGGAAGGAACAAGCTTCCAACGACTGGCTGGCAACTTCAAATACCCATCAAACAAACAACAGAGCAGCAGACAGAGAGAAGAGAAGGGGCCCCGCTACTATCCTGCGGCCTTCGTTCACCAATTATACTGAGTACCTGCTGACAGGTGGGTTGTCATAGTGTCTGCTTAGCCACCCAACTCCCCTCATCTTCCCCCCTTCAACATCCCATCACGTTCCATGCCGCTCTGTTACAGTTTACCACGTGCTGGGGAGAGGAAGCTCCTCGCACCTCCAGGCAAACGGGGGAGACAAAAGAGAAGGAGGATGAAGAGGATGAGGGGGAAGATGCTGGAAAAGTTGTCTTCAAGACTGAGGCTTTGATTCGGAAAACGTTTAGGAGCAAGAAGACAGATGATACAAAGGTCTTCGGTGAAAGGAGTTCGTTAAAGGAGTTATCTACTGCTCTTTTGCTCGACAGTTCTTAAGAGCCAGTGGAAATACAAAGCGTAGATATTCAGAGTAGAATGCCACAGTAAGGCCACAGTTGATTTAACTGGTCCTTATACTTTTTGGTTGATGGTGTTACTATGTAAGTCCACAATATGCCTCATCACTGGTGCATTGTCAAAGCCCAAATGCTCTCCCTTGGATCTCACTTTTGTGGTGTTTAAGCTGTTACTGGTACATTTTATGTACCATTCTTTGCTTACTTTTTCACTTACTGTCTCTCCATTCCCTTCTCTTTCCTGAAACACTTCGTGGAGGTTCTGAAGACGGGTCTACCCCCACCACTGCTGCCCCCCTATCCATTGTCTCCTCTGTCTCACCGTCTCAGAAACTCAACCAGCCAATGAACACGACTGAGACAAAACACAACCATAATGGCTCATTAAAGGGAATGGAGACGACTTAGGCAAACAAAGCAGCCTTCACTGGGCTGTCACGAAACTCCTGTGATGGTGCGTCCAAACTCACTCTGGTGACAAGGAGGCAAAACTGTCTTCCTCCCACAAAAAACCCACCACAGTTCGGAGTGTTTTGATTGCACTCAACGTAACTCTATTTGTTCTGTGACAAATCTAAAGTGTGCACAGCGGAGTGAGGACCACTGAGCTCCAGAGTGAGGACAAAATAGAGTCTTCTTCTCTACCTTCTTAGAGAGGAGGTGAAATTCAAGAGGTATGACTCAAAGCATATGAATCATATTTCACAACTTCATACTCATGAAACCATTCACTGACCCTTTTCCTCCTTTCTTTGCCCCCCAACCAGTCTCATGATAAAAACTACTGTCCTATGAGAAGCCTTTGTATCGCAGGTCACTGTGAGAATAACATCTATTAGTGAAAGCATAATAGCTGGCTAGTGTGTTCAGAAGCTACGTATTTACTGAATAAATAAAATCATATACCAGTTTTATAACATGGGATCAATGAAAGGCAATCAACGAGGACTCAGTAGCACGGTGCACTCGGTAAACTCTCTCCTGTTGTCTAAAACTTTACTGAAGCTCTTCCTTTTCTTTAGGAAAAATACTGCTCACTTTTTTGTGAGGCTAGACAGTGCAGCTAATCCCATAGTCTGCCACTGACCCAGCACCTACTGCAGTGAAAGCACAGCCATATCTACTTAGCAATCCCCCAGTAATTAAGGAAGGCCCGCACCATGTCTAAACCTCTTCCTGACACAGTGTTGTGTCTGCACAGCATGGAGGCAAGAAGCCATAAGAGGCTTAAAGCTCATGTACCTGTCGCTCTATAAGTGTGTCTGCATGTGTCTGTGTTTCCAGAACAGACAGATTAAAAAAACTGATTGGAAAAGTAGAATTAGCCACCTTTACTACTTTCTTAATTACTGAAGTCCACCTCTGTGTGAGCAGACTATAAATACCCTCCAAAAATGGCCCTGGAATCCAACTTGTAAATGGATGAACACACACACACACACACACACACACACATAAATACATGCACATACACGTGCACACACACACACACACACAGACACCATTTTCGCAGGAATGACCAAAAACTGAACCCGGCACTTCTCAGAAACTGGGCCAAACCATATGTCCTTCTGCATATTTTGGGATCAGACTAATTCATTTTGATGATAGCATAAAAAATGATGTCTTCAGAAATAAAGGGAGAGAAAAAGAGGAAATGTGGAGACAGTAGAGAACAGAAGAGACAGAGTGAAGTGCCATGGGGAATAGATGTGATGAATCCAGGTCTTAGGAGGAGTTCCAGGACAGTAAAATAGGGTTGAACTTTAACAGGATCAGCATCCAGGGCAACATAACACTAAGACTAGAATCTTTTTTTTGACAGTGATAAAATGATCTGTAATTAGGACAAACAGCACTAAAAGCAAGTTCAGAGGTACTTTTTTTTTCCTTTTTCTTTTCAGTTCGGATGCGTAACTGCTTTATGAGGATTCCCAGGATGGCAGGAGTTGAAAGAGACAATTAAAAAAGAGAAAGAATAGGAAATGGAAAGACACAGAGAGTATGTTCTTTGAGAGACAGAACTGAGGCAAGGCATTATAAGGCAACACATGAAAAAAAAGAAATTCACAACAAGTGTTCGCCAACACACATATTGGTTCAAAGAGCGCAGCAAAACATGTATAAATCACGGCAGATGTGGGAAGTTTTAACAAAGACATGACTTGAAGGTACAATATGTTAGAGTGTTGAGCAATTTACATGTATTAATTGCTTTTTAACTGACAAAGCTCAAACAGATTGTAAAATGAAGTTTTAAAAAAAAACTGTCAGACCATCTCTGTTGCTATTTCTATGTGAAGAGCTTAGGAAAAGTGTTCAGGACAAATTCCAATGTTGAGTCAACAGTGTGCAACATGGGTTAATTATAGCTTTAGAAATGGAGACCCATAACATCAACAAACAACCAACTCCACATAAGCACAAACAACAAAAACTATTGTGGAGTGAAGCCTGTCCTTTGCCTATGCTGACACTGCTGAGGCTCTCAATAAAAATAAAAAGTAATTGTTTAGGCTGGCTAGCTTGTTCACGTCAATGTTTCAATTTATTTATACAGCAGATTTATAAAGCAACAAGAATTAACTGATTCACAGTAACAAGCCTGATAATGCTGATAATGTTAATCTTGCATAGTCAGATCTAACTTCATGAGTTTAAGTTCAGTATCAGCGTCAATATAGTTTAATTTCAAATATAGTTTATAATGAAGCTATAATAACACTTTAACTCCAAATGCCTCATCTATCAACACGATATTGATTCGTCACATTCAGTCTTGTATGTTACATCACTCTGTTGGCTGATGTACTCGTGCTTTGGATTGGGAGCATGTGCGAGTGCATTTAAGAGGCGAGTTTATGTTGTGAGATTTTGTGAGAAGCTTGTTTTTCTTTTAACGTCTTCTAAATGACAAAAAAACTGAAGTTGAAAATAAAGTATTTCACACAACATCTACTGCACTTGTGTCCGTCCTGGGAGAGGGATCCCTCACATGTGGCTCTCTCTGAGGATTCTATGTTTTTTTCGTTTATAGGGTTTTTGGGGTAATTTTCTAAATACTCTAGCTGAAGGTTAAGCACAGGGCTTGAAGAACCTTGATAAGCCCTATGAGACAAATTATGATTTGTGAATATGGGCTATTGATGGATATTTAAGAGCATTTACCAAAGTACAGCACTTTTAAAGGACAATAGGGGTTTTCCACTGCCTACCCAGAAAATGTTCTATCCATGTTCTAACAACTTAAAACAGTAATGACAACCATTTCCCAATCCATGCAAGTGGAGAGACTTGAAACTTGCTCATTATAGCTAATGCATAATAATGAAACACAAATTTAAACTCACTGAATTTTTTATTTTAATGGTTACAGCACAGAAACACGCTATTCCTCATATTCAGGTGTGCACATTCACTGGACGATAAGAGCTGGAGTGAAAGGTCAAGAACAGGGGACACTGCTGTGATATTACAAGTTCAAACAGACTCTGGAGCCAACAGATGGCAGCAAGCTGTGTGTGAGACATGCTGCATTTTAGAGCTGCTTTTGTAAAAGTTAGAGCATGACAGTAACGCAGTGGAACTACACTACATGTCTGACAACAAGCCGTCCTGAGGTCAACGCAGTACACAGTGGTGGAACCTCCTTCTCAGATACAAGGTTTGCAACGGATCATTTTAAAGTGGATGTTAATTTGGAAAAGTAGGAGCTGAAATATGGCGGTTTGCTTTAGAAATGACAGCACTAACAGGATGTGTAAGTCAGTAGTCATTTGGAAAACATTTGAATTCTGAGCACTTTTACTTTTGACTAAACACTTACTGTACTGTTTCCAAAACACTACTGAAAAATAATTTGGATTCGAACTAGAGATTCACACGAGAGATTCATATTGTGTTTAATTCAGTTGTCTCCAATCTGAAGTCAGAACCATTATGTCAGAAAACATAACACAATTGTCTTTCAGTTGACAAGAACTAAAAATACAGACAATAGCTTTGAGATGAACAGAGGCAAAAAAGGAGGAGAGAAAATGTTTTGTCCTTCAGCTGTGTTTTCACTCCACTTTCCCACCCCATGCCAGTGACTGCAGAATAAACGGATATGTGAATTAAACCCCATTGTTTTAAAAAAGATTTGCTGCTAAATTTAGGCGCAGCTCTTGTACTCCCTCAATGTGAAAGAATGTGCCAGTTATGTTTGTGTGTTTTATATTTTCTTCCTTTCCTTTATCCTTCACCGTGATCTCGGGGTACATACATCTTGTGTTGTTTGAACAAGTGTGAGTGGTGTGTCTTTGCACAGCAAAAGAGAGAGAGGAAGAAGTGCTCACACATATAGTTCAGCCAGGCGATTTTTGCAATTAGAAAAGACACAAAAATAATTATTCTGCAGTGCAGTCAGTCGACATATCCAGAGTCGATGATGCACGGATCACGTGTTTAATAAAAAAGGTTAATCAGTTGTTAATCAGAGGATTAATAACTTGTTATTTTCTTTACAAACCATTAATATTATGCCATAAATATTTAATGTTGATAGGTCTTTTTTTTGTAGGAGTGACAGCGTGGGGGTGGGTGATGTGTGCTTGATGATGCAGGGCAGAGTGAGCTATATCCAGGCATTAATGTGCATTAATCATGCTTTGGTGAAGACAAATAAATTCATTCATGTTTATTAATACAACCTTGGAGAAAACAATACTCTTTACATTATTCACTGAGTTATTAATAAAGGATTTATGACCAGGAGGACCACAGGACAGAGGCTGAGAAACATGGAGAAACAAAAGCAGACGAAAAGAGGGGAAGAGACAAAAAAAGAGAGCAGAAGAGGGACGTCAGATTCTAAAAGCCAGGAGCAAAAGTTCATTAATGTTTAGGATGGAAGGGGCATGTTTAGGGAGGGGATGAAATGTGTGTGTGTGCGTGTGTGTGTGTGTGCGTGTGTGTGTGTGTGTGTGTGTGTGTGTGTGAGCGGTCCACCGCTGGAAAGCTGGGGGTTAAACAGAGATTTTCTGCCCTCACTCTTTTTCTCCTTAACAAATTACCCTGCCCATTTGCTAATCAAAGCAAAACAAATATTGCTTTTCATTCGCTCCATTTGTTTGAATGAACATACAGACATTCCCAAAATACTCATTCCCAGCTCAAATGTAATTAAATTGTGCCTTTAGTGAAAACATGCAGTGGTACTCCAATTAGTTGTGTTTTTGTCATCGGGTAAAGACGAGAATGGCAGTGGGTACGCCCCAGGCACCTCAGTGTCCCAAAATGGAAGTATGCCTTGATGGGTGGGTTAGGGGGAGTGTGTTTGTTAGACAGTGTTTGGGTGCACAAGGCTGATTGCAATGACAGAAAAAAAGTGATTGCAGAGTTGGTGGATGATATAGTGATCTGATGATATTTTATTTGTTGTGCTGTGAATATGACTTGACTGTCGTGACACTGTTGGAGATATGAGAAATGGCAGCACAACTTGTTTGTTGCTGAAATATGATCAATCTTGGTTTGTTTTAAAGGAGAAAGGCCAACGCCATAAACCTCTACTGTCTCTGCCTCCTAAAAATGTGTCTGTACAACAAAGCAACAACAGCAAACATGTTGTGTGTGAATGTAACTGTGACTGAACATTTTATTTTACTACCAAAGTGAGAATATTGGACAAATCACAACAACACTGATACACATTATGTCAGTAAACTGTTCGATAACTTATTTGGTTTCTGCCATTATTTTTTGAGCATAAAAACTTTTTAATGCTCATGGTCTTGTGTTTACAATGTGTTCATTCACAGTCAATTAAAACCACATTTTTTCCATAACCTTAAACTAAAAGCTTTTGTTGCCTGAACCGAACCACAGACGAATGTCTGGACACAGTCCCTGGTTTGTGGCGTGAGAGTCGTGCTCTTTGTGCACCCACAGAGTCCCTTGTGTGAGCTCCTGATTGGCTACTCAGCAAATCACTCATGGATCTTATTGTTTTATTGGTTTTATGCTTTGTCCTCTGTGCCCTATTTTACACCCATTTACTTGTTATAGATGGAAGCAGGATCAGGGGCAAGCTGTTGATGAAGTAGTGTGTATTGCACAGCTTGGATGGCACCCATTAGGTACAAGATTAAAAAAATGGATTCATTTTTGCGAATGTTTTTATACAGTTGAACTTCATTTCAAGTAATATAACAATGCTTTTTAAAGCCCAAACTTTTGCTAATTTCAAATATTTAATAATAATGTATTAAGCATCTGAATTAAAATCTGTAAATGTTAGAAAACCTGCTCACAACCAGCTGCCACTGGGTTAGGAGCAGTTATGGTTCAGAAACAAAAATACTTAAGGAAGAAAATCGTAGCTACAGCTCAAACAACTACAAGTCTGGAAGAGGAAGAGGCCCCTCCAGGCCTAAAGGCCTATTCAGCACCTTGGGACAAGTCTTTGTGCAAGGTCTGATTTGATTCCATCCCAAAGTCAAACTGTGTCCTATCTTTTTCAATCTATGCCAAATAAAAGCAAAATGACCTTTAAGGACAACACATTATGGAGGAATATGAATGACGGTGCATATTTAATGATATTAACTTAGTTCTGGGGTTACATGTTTTATTACATTGTGTCAATGTTGTGTTAATGCCCAATGGTAGTGAAGATGGGTTTCGTGCTGCCATGCATTTGTAAATCCATCTTATAATCATTGCTTTTTCTCCTTCTCCGTCTTAGTTGGCTTCACGCCTCTTTTTTCCTTTGTCTTAAGCTCCAAATTGTATTTTTATTGAAAGTCTATAGGGATCTCTCGGCAAAATGTCATCCATCAAGCTGTCGATGAATCTATTCTTTCATTTAATGATCAGTCTACCTGATATGCATTTTACATGGCTCCATATACCTATAATGGGAATCAATGGAAAGCAAATAAAGCTGGAAGCCAGTAAGCTGCATGTCTGACGGATGGATGTGGACGCCAGTTATTTGTCAATACACACAGCTCTGTTCCTAACCGTGTGGCTTTGTCCTATATATGCCTGGATGAATGTGGCTGTAAAGGTGGCTCACTGTGGGTTAGAGAGTGGCTTACGTATTAGTCTGTACAATCCCACCACTTGTCTTTAAAAAAATAAATAGAGAGGAAGAGACTGAGCAAAAGAGACAGAAAGACAGGAGAAGTTGGAAATGATGACGGCAGAAAGAGATAAAGAAAGAAGGACGCTTAATGAAAAAGGGAGAAGGACGGAGAGCATGAGGCTTAAAAAAACGGATGAAAGGACAGAGAAAGGAGAGGGATAGGAGGAATGGCCTCTCTACGTGGTTTCAGTTAAATACAGATTTCATCATACATACTGGGGAGGAAGGGGGAGGGGGGTGGGCGATGGTGGCTGTGGCAGCTCTAAAACACATAACTTTTTACGAAGTGAAAATCAAATATTAAAAATGACAGGCCTTATAAGTGTGCTGAGTGAGCTCGGGTCACGGAGGGAGGGAGGTGCGGGCGGCTTGTCAGCTACTATCTGTCAGGGCGAATTAGAAACAATCAGGGCCGAGTGAAAGGGAAGGTGATTGTTATTAAGCGGCGGGGCCCTGCGAGCGGGCGCCCCAGATGTGGCCGTGCATATAAAAGAACAGGAAACCGGCAGTTTAATTCAGGAAGCTTGCCGAGGCGAGCGAGCAACGCCACAAAGGAGGAGAGGGAGGTGGTGGGCGCTGGGAGGGGGGGCAGAGGATATGAGGGGGTTGGGGCTTCTTGTTGCTAATACGCTGGAAGTTACTTTGATAACACATTAGGCCTTTTGAGGAATGATGGAGCTTTTTTTTTCCTTTTTTTTCTCCTCAGCTCATCCATCTCTGTCCATCCCGCTGGGGGAAGTCGCTGGTTAGTGGGCAATAGTAGGAATCACGGGTGAAATCTAGATAAGTCGCCCTAAACACACACACACGTATATGAGTGAGTGAGGAGGGGAGAGACAGCCAAGCCCATATATCAATTACAACTTGATATCCTGGGAGGAGGATGGGACAGAGAGAGAACCTCCCTGAACGGATGGATGTGTGTGTGTGTGTGTGTGTGTGTGTGTGTGTGTGTGTGCGAGAGCGCTCCTGTCTTGAGAGCCCATTCCCCCTGAACACTCGTCCTTTTTTTCTTTCAGTAATCATCTAACAGTCCTTCCCCGTCTCTCCCTGAGCTGCTGTCAGTGTTTTGTCCACGCGTGTGCACTTCTTCTCCCATGCATGCTCATCACAGCACATTGATGGACATGGACATGACTCGATTTTGACTCCTTTGATAGTCGTCCTGTTATCTGTCAAGTTGTGCACCCTGCGCCTCTAAACTGCTATGAGACAGACATCAATGTCCACAGATCACTATCAGGGAGAAGGGGAATGAGTGTGGAGCAGTGAGGGTT
Organism: Paralichthys olivaceus; assembly: GCF_024713975.1. Classification (NCBI taxonomy): domain Eukaryota; kingdom Metazoa; phylum Chordata; class Actinopteri; order Pleuronectiformes; family Paralichthyidae; genus Paralichthys; species Paralichthys olivaceus. The sequence continues at coordinate 4,261,696 of NC_091093.1, read as the reverse complement.
GCTGGGGCAAGGTGGGGGCGCGTTGTTGTGTACAACATCTTAGTCAGGGGAGGGTGGGTGTATTTGAGTGATCGGGGCTGATAGTAATCTACCAAGAGGCTGCAGAGTCAAAGACATATCGGCCGCCATAAAACATTACAATCACACTGCAATGCAAACTGTGAACTCGAAGGAGGAGGGGGAGAAAACTTAACTTGATGCCTTAATTTAAGTTTCAGTGTGTTGAGTGGTTATCAAAAAAATCAGATAAGATAATTAAGAATCGTAAAAACACGAGTACTGCAAAGGAGAGGTTTGTTAGAGGTTTTATTTGACTATACTGGGAGACAATCTGAGACAGAAAGTCAAGTGGATCCATTGCTTTTCAAATAGTTTCACTTAACACCAGTTAAGTGAAATCAATGGCACGTACGGAGGGGGAAAGAAGAGCAGGAATAAAGGAGTTGTTAAGATAGTTTCTTTCATATTGTGCTTTTGTCTCAGAGCTTGAAGGGCTTTGATTTCTGTTTACTTTGTAGTGAGACATATCGCAAGAAATTATCCCTCCCCTTAAGAATCATTGATCATCCAATAGGTTGAAATCAAGCAGTCTTGTCACATACTCTCTCTCTCTCTCTCGTCATTTTTATCGCAGTGATCAGTCGAACGCTCACCTAACACAAGCCGTCTCTAGTTTCCACCTCCCAGGTTTTTTCTCTCCATTGCCACTGCTGCTGTAGCGGAGGTTATGGTGTTAACACGAAGGTGCTAAACGTTCCCTTAGGTAATAACAGTAAGCGTATATAAAGCGCTGCGCTATGTGGCGACGGGAAGTTTCAGCTGAGTGTGGAAGCTGTGGGGATGGAGGGGAAAAGATGAGAGGGAGGGTTAAAGTGGAAGAAAATGGAAGGAAATAAAAATAATTAGCAGACAACGAGGTGAAAAAAAAGAGAAACTGAGGGTGCAACAGGAAAGAGGTGGTGGAGGGCTAATTGCTTAAGCAGAGGTATGAATAAAGACAACGAGAAGTGATACTAATGTTGCTCTGTTGTGATGCTGTCACAACAGTTCTATGGTTGCAATGAGCTTGTGATTACTCCGCCTTTTAGTCCTGTCAGGCATTTAATCTAATTATCCACTCCTGTTTTCAATAAACTTGGGTATGCTGTATATTTAGCAGTATATAGGCTGTACAGATATATAAATCAATTTGAGTGTGGAAATTATTCTTGACCTTGTAAACAGTGGTTTGACAATTTTACCAAATCTCAGGATCTTCATCTACTAATTGAATTTGACTCATAGGGTTAGAGTTGCCATGCAATCAGCGGAAGGCCAGAGAAAGATCCTAGAGGCCAATCACATTCCCAGCCGAGTGGACATTGAGTTAGGACAGTTGTGTCAAACAGCTTAAATTTGACTGAACCCACAGAGTATGGTCAGTTGAACCACATCTCCCCTTCACAGTGGACATTCACTGACTGTATGTACAGAACAATCAATCAAGTGGATTTCATCTGACGAAGTTCAAAGACTGAATACTATGAAAAAGTATTAACGGCAACGTATCCTAAATCCATTGTCACTTATTGATTGATTCTTATGATTTGTCAGGTGCTGAACTATTTAAATGTTTCTGAGAACAATATTATATATTTTCATGATTAGGGACGGCTTCAATAATTCAAGCCAGTTTTCTTTTTCTTGCTGGGCTATTCATGCTTCAAGTTTTTTGTTTTCAATTGATTAAAAAAAAAAACTCTCTGAATGACCACATTTTTTTGTGATTATTTAAAGGTATTTTTTAAATCAAGTGCTAAAAAATAATAATGAAAAATGATATCTACTTATTGTAGCTAATTCATTGACAGAAAATTTGTTCAGAATGTGTTGTATGATTTAGTAGTACATTATGTCAGGTGAGAGTTTTCATAAATTTTTTTAACATTTTATACCTTAAATCAGTATATAGAGTAGCCTAAATAGAGCCCAAATGTATATTTTTCCATCATATGATGTCAGTTTAGTTTGAATGAAATATGAATTGTTGTCCATTTTCACAAGAAAACATTGTACTATCTATTCATTACATGCTGCTCCTAGACATGACATAAATTGTGATTTATAGAAAATTGTTTTCTGAAGTGTCATAAACCGTAATAGAGTTGTTTTGTACCCAGATATTGTGAAGAGGATAAAAGTGTCTCTACCCAACCAGACTGACCCAAATCTTTCTCTTGATGAAAAAGGAGTAAAGGTGTAAAGATATGTGGAAGAAGAAATTCAAAAGTAAAAAAAAAACAGAAGATATGGATGCTGTGGGAGGTTGAAATTGTTCCCTCCTGCAATCCCATTCAATCCCCATTTTTTTTCTCCAGGAGGCCAAATCCAGGCCATGTCTAAGATTTCACAACGATTAGCGAGGGACGGATGAGGAGGGATATAGAGATGTACTAGAGCAGCATTTAGCCATTAATCACCGAGGAGGGAGAGAGAGAGAGAGAGACAGAGACAGTGAGAGAGGCAGAGAGGGAGTGATAAAGAAACAGAGGTCCTAGCATGGCTCAGCATGGGACTTGTACTTTTACTGTCTGGACCACCAGGGGTCTTGTGTTTGACGGCAGATGAGTGGCTCAGTATCCGTGCAGGGCCTTCTTAATCCTGGCAGTCAGAGATTCAGGACCAAAATACATACAACATAAAACCACTTGTTTTCAATTAATGCCAACATATCTGCTTGTGTGGTGTATTTTAGAGAGGATATACATTTAATGATGTTTATGAATGAACAGAATGTAAAGTTTATATTGAGTGAATTGTCTGTAATCACAGCTGGAATTCAAGTTTCCTGTCTGGATATATGAGCAGACAAGTTAGTGCTATTCAACTTTCCACAATATACTGTATCTCTCTGTGATCCTCATCAACAACTGAACAATCTAAGAAAAACTGAATTACACTTTAGATTTGGTCCAAGAGTTACAGAGTTCTTGGACGGACATTAAGTTATTAGCAATCATTTTGTTATCTAGCTAGAGGTCCAGTTTCAACCAAAACATCACATCGAGTCTTCTTCTTGGTATTGAAAAGTCTACAAAGAGTGTTGTTCTAACATCAGCCTCCAAAACACTTCATCTTCAGCAATCATCTCAAACCAAACCATCATCATAATTGAAACTGCAGAGTTGAACTGGGAGCTTCTGACGGAGCATTCAAGGGTGACTTGGATTCTTTTGCTGTTGAGTTTGAATATCAACTTCCTTTTCCAGAACAGCTTACTCTACCTTTAAAATAAACCAATGACTCTTCCTCCAATAAGGAAAGCAGCAGTCTCCTGTGTCACATGCTTGGTAGGGAAATTCATTTAGTTGACCTTCTTCCATAGAGGGTTTTTTATGTCAAGTCTCACCACATTTTTTCTTCTGAGAGAAAATTATTATTTGTTGTTGAGTTTGCTCGTCAGGAAACTATATAAATTGACAAGAAAATCTCATCACAGGCTCCACTTACTTTACTATCATATAACCAGGTGTGGGATTTTGGTCACAGATAATGCAGGCAGTCACCCCCTCCCCCATGTACAACCAGCTATTATCAAGTGACTAAATTATATACTTCCATCACACCTAAACCATCTCCATGACAACTGGGCAACTCCATCCATTGAGAAAGGCCAGGAAGCTTCAGAAACACAACATCAGTGGACCTTGTGATGATAACGTCTCGGTACACATTATTCGCCATATGGGTATTATGTTGTGTTCACACCAAAAGCAAAGTGAATGTTTGCATCGCGCAAGTATGGCTGCAGGATCATTTGTGTTTACTCTGGGTACTCACGCAAGCAACATGAGTAAACACAACCCAAAATATGTGCCTGTTCTCCTCCAGAAAAGAGGGGACTACTGGCTGAAGTGACTACAATAGCTATGTTGTACTTGTCGTGGAAACACCAGAGAGGCCAGCGCCTGTGTGGGATCAGAGAATCTATCCAGAGGTGCACAGAGCTCGGAAAATGTCACTGTCTTCTCCAGGAGGAGGATGAATGCCGTGTCCAGCGCTACCTAGGGATGAACAGTTGCTGTTCCGATCAGCTGCTAGCTCGGGTCACTGCCAGCTGGTGAAGCAAATGATGCACATTTTGCATCTTTGTGTCTTTGATGACGCAAAATTTGCATCTCATTGCGTGACAAATTTGCTTTGCATTGGTGTGAATGAACCATTAGCAGTTATTTAAGTTTGAGTGAATTTATGAGACAGGTTTTTGGCTGAGGATTTTGTGTTATGTTGGGCTGGGTACTGAACTTACATCCACTCATCTTTCAGGTGGATCCTCCATTAGTAGATAGAAATAAAGCAGTTTTGCTGGACAACAGTTTCCACTTTATCAGCCTTCTAGTTTTCTATCTCCATATAGGGTGTTGCCAAATCCTCCCTCCACCCCACTTAGTGTTCCCTGCATCCTCCTTACGTGTCCCTGATCCCCTCCTCCCCCTCCCTCCACCTTTTCCTCTCTACCTATTTTTATTTTATTATTTTTTTCTGTACTATGAATAAATTTTGTCTGTCCCGGACATGAAAATGTCAAATACCTAAAATACACCTAGGCTAAATAGCATATTAATTTTTAATGCCTGCTCATCCTATGCTGCTATTCTCATATCAGGCCTGTCTGCCAACAGCTGTTGCTGGCTCTCTGGCTGGGAATTTATCATCCATCTAGCTAAAGGAGGGGAGAGAGGGAGAGAATAAAAAAAAAGAGATGGGGGACATTGTTCAGAAAAGAGGAGGGACAGATCCGTGTTTTCATGGATCCCTAGCTTGCATTTATATCACCCACACCTCGCAACTTTTTTTCTTTGATATATGAGTGGGATTCAATTACACTAATGCCAAACATAAATTGTTCAAGATTCGTTCCTATTTCCCCCTCCACGGTGCGTTATAGTGCAAGCCTCCTCATACATAAAAAAGAAATAAGGAACAAAGTAGTGACATTGACGCTGGAGGTAGTGACATTGGGGAGAGCAGGAGAGGGAGGCAAGATGCGTGGAAGCAATGTGCCAATGTGGGTGTTGAATGCCACCCATGTGCGTTTTTAGGTGGCATGTGGTGGATGATTATCATAGATTATCACAATCCAGATTGTTACAAGTTCTGTCTGTGCACATAGCAAGCAGTGTACTGTAGCTGTGTGACTGTCTCTGTGTGCGTGTGTGTGTTTTGGTTTAAGACGGAGTGCCTTTGGGGATAAGACTAAATGGTGAGTGAATGACGAACAGTTGGAGTGTGTGAGTGTTTGTGTGCATTTATTCGTGTGTATGTGTCTTGTTCTTTTATCCTTACAGTGTGAGAAGCAAATATCATACAGGGTTTTGGAAATTGTGAGAAATCTTCAAGTCGAGGACAATTTGCTGCGGGTTAAGGTATGAATTGTTGTCAGCTTACCTTAACACCCCAACTGCATAATGGAGTCCAACGCGTCTGTCAGGATCAACTGGCCTCTCGCTGTCACTCCCGACTGACTACTGCTTACTGGAATGGCCACCTAGAAGCAGAAACAGTGGAGGGGAAAGATTAGAAGCAGAGGTGATAATGAAATATAGACGTGAAGAGCCATAGAGGAAGGTGGACTGGATGGAGAAGACAGTGACGTGTGGGGAGGAAGAGGAAGATGAGGTGGGGCAGGGGGTCAGTGCTGAGATGAAAATCTAACAAATTCAGCAAGCGACACTGCAGAGGTCAAGGGAATGCAGCCAGAAAAAGGTTAAAGATGAAATCAAAGCTGGCTCGCTGTGGTGCCCGGAGGCACAGCTGAAAATCTATCCCTCCAAGGCAAGGCCACCGCTGACGTGAGGCAGACAAGAAGCTAAATACTGCACGCCACTCGGGGATCTTTCATTTTCAACCGATCAATAAGGGCTTATATTTATCAGGGCCTCCGAGCAGCTGCCACGTCTGACAACCTCCACTTCATTTTTGCACTCCTCCTCAGCTCTTTTCTCCTCCTCCTCTTCTTCCCTTTCTCCTCCTCCTCTCCACCCCTGCACGCCAAATTGAGACCCATCGACCATGAAAAGGGGCAGAGATCCTGGATTGCCATTAACCCCCCTTGTGTCACCAGACTGTCTAACACACACACACGCACACACACACACACACACACACACACATACCCTGGAGATATAATTCAGCTAAAGGTCTGTCTCCCCCTTCTTTAAAGAAACATGCCTTATTATTATGGCCTTGGCACAGACACCAGAACCTCCTCATGTCTTTTGTCCCTCAAGCTGCCCAAATACATGCACACACACACACACACACACACGCACACACGCACAGAGACAAACACACACACCCCCCTACCACAACTTGATTTCACTTTTAATTACTACCGTGTTTGTACGTCTCTTTTTTGCCGAATTTATTTCATATAACGAAAATATCAAATCCCAAATTACCACTATAAATCTGAGGAGCATCATGAGAAGCGGGAGATTGGGTTTAGGGGTCTGAGTTAAAATAACTGTCTGTCTAATCATCTGCAGAACAATATTTGCTGTGAGGCATTCTAAATAGATTATCGCTAGTCCATCTGTGTCATCATTGATTTATAAAGCATTAAGCTGCTTGGAGAAGAGATAGGGCCTTGCCTTCTCTGCCGTTAAAGGGGCTTCTTGTCGAATCAGGGGCACAGCAATGGAACAACTGTGGCACTCGTCTAACCTCCCCTTTAATCGTCAGGCGAGAGGAAGTGAAAATAGGACGGGCGTATCTGTGTTTTTTTTCTAGAAGGGAAGTATGAATCCAAATTTTCTGCATCTCTTTTTGTTTGGTGATACAAAGAGACTGGGAGGAGGGGAGGAAGTACAGAAAAAAATATACACACTGAGAGAAACAAATAGCGCACATAAACACATATGCACATACACACATGTGAAAAAAAAAACAAGGGACATCATTAACATATGAATGCTATATGCAAATGGTAGGGAGAGAGCAGATGTTGTTGCATTTAATTGACCTATATGTGAATTGCATCCAAACCTTTCACTGTGTTTTCTGGGCCCACTGAGTACGGTTTTGACTGGCTTTCTAGTACCGCTCAATACACGCGCAAGGAGCACAGCGATGTTAGCGGTGTTTAAACATAAAGAGGGAGATGAGACAAAATACAGCAGAGGAGAATAAAATTCTTATCCCTGACTGATGATGATCTCTGCCAACACTGATTACCAGTACTTACTACTGGAAAAATGTAATTTGAGTTAAATTTTAAGTATTTTTATCTTATGCTATGATTTACAAGGACTCCATTCATTTGACAGCAGAGTGGCTACTTTAGAGATAGGTATATATTATACATACAATTGGCCGAGGGGCAGGGTTGACTCATGGTTTTATTTTAAGATTCTTAAGGTTGTTAAGATGCTGATTCATTTGGTGACACCTGTGGTTACTGTCGGTAGTGGCATTACTAATAAAGCTATTACTAATGAATATGAGGAAACGTATTTGCTGTGTTGATTCTGTTCACTGGCAACATTTCCACTGTTTAATCATAATTCCAAAAATGTTGTTGCAACAGGTGATTAATAACTAAACTGTGAAGAAAAATACATTCTGAAGGAAACGTTATCATCACAAATATGTTTCGACTGAACAAACTGATAAAATGTTCATAGTCAACGCATCTGGTGACTGCTAAGAAAACAATATCCAGTGATAACTGTTACACTTTTCTCTAGCTATGTTCAGGTACACTACACACTTGGTTAAATCAGGGAGAGGTTGTGGTCTGGTTTAACATTAAAAAGCACAGTTACTTCATACAGTGTTTTATAATTTCAGCGAAACCATTATCTTTAAATGAAGCACTTTTGATGCCTGAACTTATTACCACAGACAGGGCTGTGGATGCGAGCCCCGGTCTCACTCACATCGGTGTGACAGTTTTGCACTTTGCACGCCCACCATCCACTCAAACAACCTCCAGGCAACTCGGCTGCTGTTACTAACGTTAGCTTTATTCATTCAAAAATAGGTTGCTTCTGAACATGATACAGCCAGCGATTACTTTCATACAAAAGCTGTTTCCTGTTTCAGTTGAGTTGTACAGAAGAATATTTTCTAGAGGACAATGTCGGGGTGGAGGCTACAGTGAGGTGCTCTGCTTATTGACTTGCAATATTCTTGGTGCACTAAGCTTTAACTGTTGACCACTGTATTTACTCAAGAATTGAGTACTACAATTATTCATTTAATACTTTGAATGCATGGCTAAGTCTCTTGGGTATAGCCACACGTATAACCTTATCTTTGAGTGGTCCTCCATTTGTACTCACCTAATCATTTATGAATTAAATTATTTTATTTTTATTAAGATTTCTCCAAAAAATGGTTAACACCCATTCACACGACAGTGGAATTAGGGAGAATCCGTGACATACCCATTAGGAAAGAGAACAAAAATATGGTAATAGTTGATTTCATGCTGTCTATTTTACAAATAAATAAAATGACAATGATTAAAACTAAAAGCTTTTTCATTTCATCTATTTCTTTTTTGATATTAACTTCGCCCTCTATAAATGCTCATCCAACGTTCAAGGTGTGGTGTCAGAAAAACAAGTGTGTGAGCATTTGTAGAATTTCGTTAAATATTTTTGTTTCCTCATTATGTTGATTTCTTTTTTTTTTATGTAAAAAACGTGGTACTACACCTTAACCTCCACCTCTTTTAATACATATTTGTTGCACCTAATTTTTAGGAGACATTGTTGGGCCCCATTTGTTTTGCACATTATAAGTGAAACATGCAAATACTCTGGTTTTTATCTTCTGTATCATGTTCAGTACATGAAAAAAAATATTTCCTGTGAATCCCATGTGCATTGGTTTGCAATTTGAATACTGCACAGGAAAGGCAGATGTAGCCAGTTACAATGAAAAATGTAATATATAGAATTTAAATACACCTACACCCACTGACTGTAATACTATAACAGGGGTTTGATGGACCCCTCTGGTGGAATCTTTACATCGTGGCATTATTAATTTTACTTAAGTAAAAGAGTAAAGAGTACTACTTGATATCTTAGGCAGTCTGCCAAGGCCCTGATAGAAGGTGATTTTGAAAGTCTATTCATCTGTAGCTTTATCAAGCCCCCCAACTAGATTTCATTCTGCAGCCAGCAACAGATAGAGAGCGACGGAGAGAAAAAGGAGGGAAAGTCACACATTTTACACTGCAATGTTTGCATGGGTGAGCCATGAAAAACACAGATGCTATTTTCATCTGGGCCTCTGCCTTTCTTTTTTTTTTTTTTTTTAAATTCTTCTCTCCCCACCACCAACACCCCCCCCTCCCAGCCGCCGCCACCGCCGCCAATCTTTGGGAATGTCATTAAATTGTATTAAATAGCCTTTTGTCCAGGGGGCAAGGACCACCCGATATATGATAATACATTAAGGCCCCAGTGTAGCAGCCACTGAGCCGAGACCATCTTAAGAACAAGCATGGTGTGTGCCTTTGTGTGCGTGAATGTGTGTGCATGTGTGCTAAAAAAGTGGACGGTAATACTTGCAGAAGACGCTGGTGACAGGAAGAAGAGGAAGAGGCAAGTTAAGGATAGAGGGACAGAAAGAGTGAGATAAAGGGAATGAGAGAGGAAGGGAGGGAGAGAACGAGGTGGTGTGGCTGCCTGCCTGCGCATGTGGCTCTCTAACAACTGTGACACATACTAATAGAAACATACCTAATAAATTACAAGCTTTCAGGGTCTGGCAAGCTGACATTTTCTCTGTGCACGGGACAATTTCATATCTGCGCCGCAAAGTCGAGGGGCTGCTGGACCAAATTGCATCACACAGAGATGCCAGAGGATTAGCATAAAAATTAACACTTAAATTTCAGCTTATTGTCAACCCCACTCCTGCACCGGCTGCCTCACAACAATCAATTCCTCTTAGAAATCTGATTAGATTCCATGACGCTTATTATCCAAGTCATGTCTGCCTGCCCCCTTCACTACCACCCCACACAAACACACACACACACACACACTGCTATAGTCAGAGGACTAGCTGCCATGACTGCCCACACCATTTGTTTAAATGGAATTAAGGAGGATATAAATCTATAGGTGTGGCATTTCTTTTGACACATGATGGCTCATTCTCTGTCTGAGTGTTTATCATGTGATTGTGGGTCGTTTGCGTGCACAGAAAATCCATCCTGACATGTTGATATTGTACCTTTTGCAAGACAAGTTAATTCCAATTCTCTGGAATGCTTTGATGAAGCGATGGCTGCTGGTCAACCATGAAATATGAGTGGTTATTATTCATTTTTTCAAATTCTTTTCTTTCAGTTAGAAGAATGAGAATTATATTATCTTAAGTATTTAGATTCCAATCTCACTGATTCGTGTCAGTCTTAATCTGTGGTTCTATGTCTCTCTTCATTTCCAGCCCCCAACTCTTTTTAAATGAACTTGACTGCATCTCATCCATCCTCAAGAACACACCAGTCACAAATGCTTTATGTTTATAGCAGAGAGCTGGAATGATGTAAAAGGGGGAAAAAGAGATCTCATGAGGCTGTCGCAATGAAATATTTGTCAATAACAGTTTCTGTTGAAGCACATTGCACAAGTATGTACTAAAAGCACAGCACACTTTGGGTGGCTCTGGTAAGACTCTTGATTGTTTAGACAAATGGCATTTCATCGCATCCAGATGTCTTTAAGCTGTGCTCAACCACCAGCGCTGCTTTCCAAGGCACAGGATGAATGTATACAAACATCTCCTCATAACTGCATTCCTCATCTGGGCCTGCAAGCGTCACCGCGCTCGTCACTGAGCTTGGACGACAGCCCGCGGTGAGCAGAGTTAACATTTTGATATTTAGGTTTTTGAGGTAATCTTCACAGGGGCAGAGTCTAACGCTACAACAGGGGATTGATTAGTATGGCCCAGTCTGAGGTAAAACACATCGTCCTGCCAAATCAAGTACGGAAAAAAATAAATACAAAAATACGATTTTGACTTTGCTTTCGAACGGGTTAAAATCGGAGCAGATTTCAAAGCGACACCAGTTATCATGAATTCAAAATGCAGGATAAGGAGAAGCCTAAGAGTGGAAGGGATTGTGGTTCAATCCTTTCCCGGACAGGCGTTATAACATAACACTGGTACAAAGGGTCCAGAATAAAGACGCCCACAGGGTTGAGAGAGGGAGAGAAGAGAGAGGGAGAAGGAACAAATTGTCTGATGTTCTAAGTGGATAACAACAGCTCCTGCTATGCAGCAGCAGAGGCGCAGAATAATTTAAACCGGCTACCCGGCGACCCCACCCCTCCTTCCCCGCTCTCACCCCGTGGCCACCACTCCATTCTTATGTTAACACGGCTAAAGAGGAGTGGGCCACCCAGCAGCAAAGAGCAGAAACTTAAGTCCATCCTTCAGGAAAAATAATCCATCTCCCTGCCTCTCTTTGCAATGTAACTTTACTCACTTAAACACACACACATACCGCTGAAACAGATACAGGGGGGAGAGCACCAGCACGTTTACTGTGCCGTTAAAGCATATTACTTTTCAGACAAGAGTTTGAAGAATAATAAACCCAGTGCTTAACTGGGCTATTTTCCCTTTCAGTTAATGCCACGCATAGGCAAGGCGGGGGCGAGAAGAATTCATAAGTCTTTAAATGCAGAGTAAACACTGCTTTCTTTGTTGATTGTAGAGCTCTGTTTTTTGTGTGCGTGTTTTTTTTGTGTGTGGATCTTGCCCCTTTCCCCTCTTTCTTCCCTTTTTCCTCTGTCAGTGTATGAACCAGAAGAGCTGCTGTTGTGTTTGGTCTCCAAACAGCTCATGTGAGGTACACACCTCTGTGACATTTTATAGGTTCAAATCCCCGAGAATGGGAGAGAGTCATATTTTACACCAGCGGTTTATTTTAACGGGCGCTTGTAATTAACGCAGCATGTCCTTTATCTCCCAGCCATCTATGCCAAGGCCTTCATTTAAACAACTTTATTGTGAAATGTTTGCGTTCTCAGCATTCGGCCAGGGCCCACACACAGAATATTATTTCATACTTCAAGGGAAGGGTGGGGGAGTGCGTAGGGGGGAGGGGGGGGGGGGGCTTTGGAAGAGTTTATGCTTTGAGCGGTTATTGTTTTTGATTACAGCAAGACTCCTTTTAAAATGGATCAAGCCTCGGTAACCTTACATACACACATATGCACACAAACACAAGAGTCTCACACATCCACTGACTCACGCTGAAGTTGTGAGAGGCTGGAGGAGAACCTGTTTACAGAAGGTCTGTGCGAACCTGAAGCCTTTTCCTGGGCCAAATGTACAATCTCAGCATGATTTACGAGAGTACGATCACACTATTTATGTCCAAATGAGAGCACTTGTTTAATACCGCTGCTTGGGGGCTTCTTTTTGGAGTGTGTGTGTGTTTGTGTTCTTGCAGAGTTTAATGGAATTTGATGGGGAGATTGCGTGTTTACACATTGTCAAAATTACCCAGAGTTAACACAGCACTCAACATACACAGGTGTTTCTCGCAGGCTAACAATGGAACTTTGAAGATCAAACTGTGCAATGTGAGTGTCCAATCAAATGCCACATGTTCAGTGTGCTGTTGTATTTTATCATTTTCTAGAGCAGACCTCCTGTGCTGAACATATGACCACAGTCCACTGTGAATTCACAATATTTACCATGTTATTATAAAGAACCAGATTCTATAAGTGGATGGCTGAACTGGTGTCAGCTGTCAGCACATTAGGAGCTACATTGCTTCACATTCCTGCACTCCTGATCGGTCTTGTTCTTCCTCTGTATGTAATGGCAACGGTAGAGTTTGACGCCTGGCAAAAGACAAATTTATATTGAAACCAGACGACAAAGCACATGTTTATCTTATCGTTGCGGTGAGATATACACAAAGGATAAATACGTCTTAAAACCACATTCAAGCTACATTATGGGTTTTTAAAATGAGAGTGCAACCAATGTGATTGTATGTAATATTCAAAACAGTCCCGGTTAGGAGTTCTCTGACCTTCATAAAACCCTCATAGCAGATCTTCTGTTCTTATCTTATAATAATGATAATAATAATAATAATGTAATATCTACAGTTCCTTATGGTACCAGTGCGTTATCATGTCTGCAGTCCAGCAAATCAGATGGATCACAGATTCCATTGCGGATGCTAAGGGCAGTATATTCTGCTTTTAGCACATAGAGAAGATTTACAGTAAAAACACAAACGAGAGGGAGAGAGTCACGATAAAGATTGTGAGCAAGGAAAGCTTCACTGCTGCAGCTGCAGCTGAGCCACCGGAACACTTCAACACATGGATTTCAATGGAGGGTTAGTTAGAGGGTCTGTGTGACTGATGCCTTGGGCACTGCCGTCTACAAAGACTTCACACACCACGACCTACAACAAAAAGAGAAACACACAGCGTAGACTTGAGGATTGAAGACAAAACAACTTGCAGTTGACACTTTAACACGCTGTAGAGCAGCTTCATCCTTCTGACATTTGGCTACGACTTTCCTTTTTAATGCATATCCAGGTAAACACGGACCCAATGATCACTGAGTTACAGTAGATAGGTTGGCCACACTTCAGCCGTTTTATATCAATGGGCAAGACATTGAATCCTCGGACTGAAGTGCCAACTTTCTTTGCCCGCAGAAAAAGTCACTGTTGTGCTACTTCCACCAAATGAACAACATGTGAACCTCATTTTCTCTGTTCCCTGGTGCATCTGTAGATGGACCAACAGACAAATTCAAGAAGGATGAACAATCTCTGAAAAACTTGCTTCATATACCTCCTCCAAGTATTAATACAATTAGAGCTACACCTCACTAAGGTTGACTTTTCATTCTTTTTTTCATATCATTTACTGAACTGCCAAAACTTTGATTGAGGTTTGGCTTGTGTACAGGTTGACAGTAATGTTTACATACGACAGTAAACAGCCCAAATTATCTCTCCAAGCTAATGCATGATTACTACTAAAGACAATGGAAAAGTGTTTTTTTTTTTTGCCTGAAGGCCAAATCTCTGAATCTCAGAGCCTGACTTTTATTTAACTCCGTCTCACTCGCCCAAGTGCCAGGTCTGCAACCGTCGACAGAGTAGAATGATTTTACCTTGAGGAGCACAATGAAAGACACGAGTGCTCACTCTACACCAAAATCTGACCTTTCAAATAGTCTGTCAACTTTCAATAACGGCTCCCTAACCAGTTTATTACTCGACCGCCTCAAAAGAAATTGTTTGTCCAATTCGAGATTTTTAATATTTTAAATTTTAAGAAAAAATGATATTTTCTCAAATTCAAATATTCAGGCAGAGAGGAGACAAAACCTTAAACTGCTACTAGAAAAAGTTGCACTTTATGAAATGATGTTTTATTCTGAAAGGAAGCTCTGGTGGTTGACCCATGCCTGTGTCTACACTGTATGTCAGTGCTGCTGTCTACACCTGCTCCCTGTGATGTATAACCTTACTTAAACTTGAGCCTGTGACCACACAGGGCAAATATGTGAGCAGGTGGAATATTTATCTTTTAGCTCTTATCAGTGGAGCTGCTAGGGATGCATTTTACACCAGACTAAATATAAGGCTTTGTGTTACAGGGAATAATTAGAGAAGTTAGCTAACATTCTCAAACATTTATAGTGTAAGTTACCAAAGCTAGTTATTTATATTTTCAATGTTGAAAGGTTTTTTTGCAGGTAATGTTTGCATACTGGATCCTTGCATTTTATTCCTCAGCGTTCCACTCAACTTCTCTTCCTCTCTATCCTCCTCCTCTCCTCCTCCCCTCTCCTGTATGTTGTGGTGTGAGAGGCTATAAGGGGATAAAGTGAGGCGCAGGCACTTCTTTAGCCCAGCGGAGGCCAAACAGATCGAAGATGGAGAGCACCTAGCTGCTGGGTGAGCTGTACACTATGAACTCACTTGGTCTCCCTCCTTTCTTATCACCTTTCCTTTTCCTGTCATGGCCCCTCTTTCTTTTGATTTTACTCATGTGCTCCCTTTGTCAATGACACTGATATGTTGGCTGGGATTTCCATCACTTCTACACTTAAGACCAGCAACTGTCAGACAGACTATGGACTTTTTCTAACTGTTCTACTAACTCAAGGTAGAAGCATTGCTAAAAAAATTAATGTATTTTTAAAGTGTAATTGGTTTACTGATCATTAAAGTCATAACATGCGTAACCCAAAAATACAATAACACACACAAAAACATTCTCAAGTGCCCTCCAGTCCAACAAGTAGGGGTAGTGGCAATTCACCAGAGTTGTATTGATCATACCTGGTTATGCCAAATCCTCAACTGTGTCATTCAAACCTTTTCAATTTTTAATCACCAGCTCCAAAATCAGAACAAGTCCCTGTACTGCCAAGCACACACACACACAAGTGCATTGTGTATACAGGAAAGAATGCAAAACACACAAATACACACAGCTGCACAACTACTCTTACCACCCACACTATTTGAAACACCCTTATCCCTCCATTCCGACACACACAAGTACATAAATACACACGTGCATGCGCACACACACATACACACACACACACACCTCCATCATGAGATATAAATGCACAGATGTAGGCAACACAGCATATTTCTGCAGACGATTCAAACCAGGGACATAATATTAAGATCTCCATGCACACTGAGACTGTGTTTCTGTGATTGTCTGTGTGTAAGAAAGGGAGGCATATAAAACCATGTGTTATCACCTGGCCCCGTCCTGTGCCCAGCTCCAGTCTGTAGCCAGCTTTGACCTTGGGCTCTGCCATATTCATTACATCATTAAGTTACCTCTTCATTAACTTTTCATTGTTTATGGAGAAGGCATGAGAAGAGATGGGGGTGAGGTAATGGTGGGGGCTCTATCAAAAAAAAATCCTTATCCATGGCTGGGCATCTGGGCCCTGTTCTGCCTGCCTGAGCGTCCCTCCCCTGTAGAGCGAGGGGGGGTGTAAGCTGGAGATTAGACAAGAGGTTTTGTGGAAGGTTGCTGATTTGATTCTTCAAACTGAAACACTGGGAAAAGTGGGTGGTGAAATTAAGGGAAGAACACTCTGCCTCAAAGAAAACTGCCCTAGTGCCCTTGAACATGATCCTCAACCACCAGCTCGAGGTCGCAGGTCCACTTACTATTCGTAACCAAGAACCAACTTTGTATGCAAGTCAAGCAGGGCCCACATTACATTCTAATCAGGTTTGGTAGGGCCCAGTTTGACTAATGCAGCCTTTGCATCTGTGTATGTCTAATATCCAAATGGATCCAAACTCTCATCCCAGATCACATGGTGCTTCATAATCACTGATTGATGAAAATAGGATGAGTGTGCGCACTGTGATGTTTTTATAGGGCAGGCACTACTGACAGTTCTCCAAACACCATCAGTATGTTGTCGTTAATGCCTGAAAAACAAACAGTATGTTCACCTTCAATAAACAAAGCCATCCAGATGCCATGGGCATTATGACTGTTGTTTGTCAGGAGCATAGTCTAAAAGAATGTGATGTTATTAGAGAGCTGGAGTAGGTGGGGTAGCTAGGTCAACTAAGACACTGGAGATCACTGTCCATCAACATTGGTTTCTTTTGATGGTGAATGTAATTCACGTATCCTCAACTAAGTAATTTGTCTTTACTAGCTATGCAGGCTCATATTGTCATTATTATTATCCACTTCATACGCTCTGGTCTGATTTGTTTTTTGCTAGTGATCATAAAATTCAATAAATTTATTATAAATGACAGATTTTTTTTCTTTGAAGAAACGTGTTGTTCCTGCAGCTTTCCACCACAGATGCTTATCAAATAGAAGTGTATCATGCGTCTGTTGGGGTCGAGCACATTTTGAATTGGGCATAATTACAAATAACTGACTGGGTCTGAGTGTCTCCCATTCCTTTTGGATAAGATGTGTTTTTTGTGCCCCCCCCCCATCTGCTCTAGTATTGTAATGTGTAACTCCCAGTGAGAGTGGGTGTAACTATGTGGAGCAGGACCGTCACATTTTATACAAACATTTGAATATGAAATTTACAAAAGAGCAAGCGTGGCAGTGATCAAGAAGCTTTAGCTCTAGCACTTGTGAAAATAAGCACTTAAAATAAAAAATAACCCACAGTTTTATGATCTGTTACCACGAAACATCATTTATCTGAGATGTGTTTGTGAACATATTTGCGTGTACTGGCCTCATAGCCACCAAACGCTGCTGAGCTTCCGCACCACTCTGGCTTTCTGTCATTAGCGATGCATCGCCGCGACCGCAGGCACAGATTGTGTTTTTAAAAAAAAAAAAATCCTTGCCAGCCACCATCTACCATTGCGGGCCAATTATAAATGGCAAATCACTATAGAGCATGGCTCATTCACTCTCCCCCCTCTCGCTCTTTTTTATGGCGATGCCTGGCCAGGTTCCACTGCTTCTCTTGAATAACATGTGTAGATGGCCCTTTGTGTTACAAGCTGCTGGACACTTGTTAGTTCACACTTTTTCTTTGGCCTGCAGAGAGACTGATAGACATTTATACTTTTTTTTACCTTGAGCTTACTACACTACAATGTGTGATTCTAAATGTGTAATCCTAAAATTAATACATGAATACTCACACTGCACAGCTGATCTATTGAACAAAAACATTAAAGATGATTGATTGGTCACAAAAAAAGACTTGACATGCTGCAGAAGACTTTATGCAGATATCAAAAATTTATTTTATTTTTTTGTTATTTCAATGAATTATTGTATTCATTTGAAAAATAAAACAAAAGGGAGAGGAAATCGAATGAAATTGTACCAAGTGTCTTTTCTTTATTTTTGTGGATTTAGATTGAAATAAGGGCAACATCACCGCCAGTCGTTAAAAGTTGTACATATGAATGTAGAAACTTTGATTTAATTGTTACCTCTTAGCGTTCTCTGCCTGGTCCGGCTGTTGTTGTCTTCTTCATTGCTTCTCTAAATTTTTTTTTTTTTTTTTTAAACTAAAGTACCTCCCTGGTTGGATACAAACAAAGTACAAGTATATAAAGTCTCTCAGCTGCATGTTATGTTAAACTCAAGATGTGGTTTTCGAAGTCCAACTTGAACTTGAAAAGTGAAATGAAGTAAGAGCATGAGATCACCAAAATTCAACCATTTGAAAAAAAATAATAAAGAACACAAAACAGACACAGATTACGAGGGTAGAAGCAAAGAAATTGACAAATTCTGATCTAAATTACTTAACACTCATGTATGAATTATTTTATAAGAGCAGGTTTAAAACATATGCTGACTACCACAGTACCAAAAAGTATTTATCAACATTCTTGTTTCCAACAAAAGGGAAACATTTTTTTAATGAGCTGGGAATCCAGTAGCACAATTTTTCTTTTGCTCGTATTGAGCTACAAAAGATTTTGTGCCATTCAGTTTTTCACATCAAATAGGCAGTGAGGTCAGCGTGCCAGGATCAGTGGCTATAACACATGTGTGTCATCAGCGTAACAAAGAACTCAACCACTGTGACTATGAAAAAAAGAAATATTCTCAAAATGAGGGACACCAGACGAGACAAAGGTGACACATGGTTGTTAATGGAGATACAGAACATCCTGTTTAACAGGTATGAAAAGAACAACTTCTACCCAGTGCCTTAGTCTAAGAGAAAGCTGTGATCAAGCAGCACTAAGGTCCTCAAGCACAAGGACTGAAAACATCCTGTCTTCAGGAGCCATTAAAAGGTCATTAGTCACTGAGATGGACGATTTCAGTGCCGTGAAGCTTGTCGTTGTCGATAACCTGTACTTGTTTCTGCTGTTAAAAGCATGGATGGGTTTTTTCTTTTTGTGTTAAATAAGAAGTAGCTTAAGTCATCCCCCTCAAATTGTCAAGGCCTCTCTTTATATTATAACCCCACACTCACAAACAAACGCTCCTCTGTCCTTGTCTGATAAAATAAAGCACAAGATGCTTCAGTCTCCAACAGCAGGCAGAGCATCAGAGAGAACGTATGCTGTGAGTTGTGAGATGAGATGGATTTTTGTCTGTCTGACAGGTAACATCCAACCTGTTCTCTTCTCTGTCTCAGAGAAAGTTGTACCTGGCTCACAGCATTACCGTCAAGTGGATCTATAATTCTGACTTCTTCTGATTTTTAAGGTCTTGACCTTTTATTTTAAGTGCCTTGAGATAATGCATATAATGATTTGGTGCTTTACAAACACAATTGAATTGAATTCCCTTTGTCGTGTTACCCTTGTGGCTGTATTCACAGACAGCCCTTGGAGGACCATTTCTAAACCTAAAGTGTTGCAAAATAGTTTTATACTTTAAACTCTGGTAAAAGTATAAAATCAAGGGGATGTTTCAGAGCTTAAAAGGGAGCAGATTGGTGATTTAAAAAGGTTACCGTGAGGCTAGCATGTGTTCACAGATGAGACCTCTTTCATATCCAATATTATAATTGATACATATAAAAGAAAAAGTGCATACTTAATACTCTCTCAGTCAAATGAAGCTACAATATTTCTGAACAGGGAACTAATACTATGAGTCTGCTTAAACCTTTCAGAGATGGGGTTTTCAAATTTCATTACTGTATGATTATGCATGTGAGTCTTTTGTGTATTGTGCTGTGGTTTTCTTGTTTAGTGTGACGCACAGCATTCACCTCAACTTTACAAGTCCGAGCAGCATTCAAAACATTTCAAAACAGATGTGGGTGGTTGCTACAACTGGAAATATGAGTTGGTGTATAAAATGCAGAGGTGACAACTTGGATCAATAGCGTTAGCACTAGTGCTGACTGTACAGCGTGTCGTCATTAGACCACACACAGACTTCGCATGCACCCGCAGCAACGAGTGCAGCCTTCGCGATCTGACGGGGAGCACCACTCGGGAAGTGAGGCGCTGCGTGTGTGTGAGTGCTTGTGAGTTTGTGTGCTGTGCACGTGTGTGAGAGAGAGAGAGAAAGACCTCAGAGCCCTAGGGATAGTGTGTCACATAAGCTCCATCACAAGGCTGCTTTATTGGGCCTGGCATGGGTCAGACCCCTACTGTCATCTTCAAATATGCCCGCCACCTGCTCACACATACACACACAAACACGCACACACATCCATATGTGTGCACACTCGCCACATGCACACATACACACTGATGCATACACAAACCAGCACACATGGCTCGCAAAGAATTCATCTGGTGTTTTCTTGTAATTGCAACAAAAACACAAAATCTGGACGTGTCACGTTCATTTCCCAGGACCCCAGAGTGGAGGGCTAATTTCAAACAGCCTCCCCCTCTCACTCTGCAGACCTCTGTCCTTTTTTCTCTCTTTTGCGTCTTTTTTTTTTTCATCTTCTCATCTCAGAGGAAAAGAAAGGCAGTCTTTTATACACCGGCCAGTTTTGCAGACGGTTATTTGCTTAAGAGAGGCAAAACTGACTGAAATTCTTTATTTGTCTACCCAGAGTGTCTGTGCCACTCAGCCTTCAGATTCCACATGTCTAAGATATACGCCCAGGCCTACGTTCCAGGGACTCAGCTGCCAATAATATAAATTAGCAGTGCAATAAGATTTGCAGTGCCGCCACAATCAGTCCCGAATGCATAAGCAAATCAGTCACTTTCTCCGCGCATTTACAATACCAGTGTAGTTTTTTCTTAATCATTTCAATACAATACAACTTAGTACATATGATAAACCATGCATGCTTTCCATATATCTATCCTGTGAGTGGTTGTGTGTGTCAGTTTAGTTTATGAGCACATCATTTTGTTTTTGTCTTGATTTATTTAAGTCTGTTTTTTTAGCATTTGTTGAATGAGTGTGTAAAAGTGAGTGGTTATTTAAGCGTATACAGGGTCTGCGTGCCCCCTGTCTTTTTTGTCTTCTCCCTCATGAGCATAAGTGTGACTGTGTGCATGTGTGTGTGTATGAGTGTGAATCAGTATGTGCATGTGCCTGTTCTCATGTGTGCCTGACCGTGTGTGTGTGTGTGCGTGTGTGTGTGTACGCGCACATGTTCCCTGATGGAGATAAGTCTGAGTGGTTAGGAGGGAACAGATGTCAGCTGGTGTCGGCTGCCAGGAAGACTGAACAAAGCCAATCACGTTGCCTTCCTGTCCAAAACGCATGGCAGAGGGAGACCTGCATCTAACAACAATTTGTGGCATTAACTCTGAGCATGCCACCCTGGCTGTGTACACACACACACACACACGCATGCACGCTCACACATGCACGAACACACTTACACACACGTTTATAAATATATGCATCACCATCTTCTTGTTTGGAATATATCTTGTAAACAACTGGTGGAGATATGAAATATTGCAGGGGGAGCTAACAAAATGGCGTCTGTAATATGATCTCCCACTGTTGCTACAGTAGCTCAATCATTCATATGCCTGTACAAAGGCAGGGCGGGCTGGTATGACTGAGTTGCTACTAGGTTCCTATGTCACTTTATTAAAAACATTCTTAAATGTTTCATCATTAAAAAATTAATTTTGCTTTTTACAGCAGAGAGAACATTTAAATCTCAACTGACTCATTGTTTCAAATGATAAATCCCAGAGTTGCATTTACACACATTACATTATTTGTATCAGATGTCACTGATTTGCAGCTTGAGTTCAGCTGCACTTTCATTGTCCTGTTTCCTTTTGTTATACGGCCTGAATGACGATTAAGTTCATTTTCACTTTGCAGAATATTCCATCTTCCTCCTCTCACTTTAATTTCCATTGGTGTTACTTTCAATTTCTCCTGCTTATTCTTTCCCATCAAACACATCAATGCTGTAATAGCAGTAAAATCCTACATGCACTGAGATAAGAAGCTAATTTGAGAGAGAAACACACAGATCTTAAATATTTTTTGAGAGGAGTGATTCATGGAGAAAAACATATTCACTGTGTACCATAAAAACAATAGGGAGTACTGAGAGAAGCGACTAACACACCCACGCATGCATAAAACAAAGAAATGTCTCAAAGAAAAATATCTAAATTGTATTTCAAATTATGACATATGTCATAAATGTCATCTACATTTCAATTGTATTACACAAATGCAAAATGTTATAATATGTGCGAAGCTTTAAGCTGCATTTGTTTATTCAAAATTCTTCTAACACTGGTAAAACCAAAAGAGGCCTCTTTGTCTCGAGCCGGAGTTTAATCTCAATGACAGTCTGAGCGTCTGTTTTGTGGAGGAGTACTGTTGTCCCAGTAGGGCAGGCAGGCAGTCACACATGGGCAGCAAACTCAAGGACTGAACTGTCTCAGCCAGCCCGGATGGGCAGAGGGCTAAAATGGATAGCTCTGGGACTGAGATGTTTCACATGGGCCAAAAGCACAGAGGTGACTCTCAAGACCAAAGCTGACTGAACCAAATCTAAAGTCATGTCGACTGTGTCTCATTCAGTCCTGCATGTTGGACCAGTCTTCCCCAACAAGAAGAAACTTTCAGATCAGTGAAGAGACATAAGGAAAAAAATGAAAAGCAGACACAAGCAGGGGGACAGAGTTAGCATCCAAATATACTGTATGTGTGTGTGTGTGTGTGTGTGTGTGTGTGTGTGTGTGTGTGTGTGTGTGTGTGTGAGAGAGAGAGATATTCTGTGTTTGTGTGTGGTAGTCATCATGGCATCTTTGCCTTGACTGACAGATCCTTGGGGATTGTGTGTTACAAATCTGCTGACCTTTGACCTCCCCAATGAGTTGTAAAAACCACACTCCATTTCCCTTAAGACGTTAACAGCCTGCATAAGTGGTGTGTGTGTGTGTATGTGTGTGTGTGTGTGTGTGTGTGTGTATTTGCTTCTGTCTATTTGTGCACGCTGTGTTTGTGCATGTGTGTGTGTGTGTGTGGTGTAACCCTGAGGTTAAAGAGCAATCTGCAGCCAATTAAGCGCTTCACTAGGAGGGCCCTGCTTCCATGAATGAGAGGAATGCTCTACAAGCTTATAGAGAGGGACTTGACTGAGAGCTTTGGAAGCAGTATACAGTACGCATGTGTGTGTGTGTGTGTGCGCGTGTGTGCGTGTGTGTGTGTGTATGGGTGGCTATATGTCATGGCAGAGATGATTACAGCGCAGGTTTGTGTGCTGGTAACAATTAAGTGTCAGGGAGCCAATGTAACAGTTTAAAAGTTCAGCACATGCAGAAGACTGGTTTGAAACTGAGTGGAGAGTTTGGAAGCTGAATCCACATGCATTAACAGGCCTTTTCCACAGCACAGGATTTGACTTCTCATACAGCCCATTCAAACCAATAAAATGCATTTTGGGTGATTTGTAATTCGATGGAGCTTGACCACATGAAAGCATGGCTGCAACTGCACTTGAGACGCAATGAGGATGGGTTGTGATCGGCCAAACCACCTCCAGAGGGGGTCAGGGACACATTGTGACCACATGAAACACGAGTTCAAATGCAGTTGTGTTGAAAATCCACAGTCAACAATTATGTGGACTGAAATACATTATCATATCCGACTGTTCCAATTCAGACAGGTAAGAGCAGCTAGGCAGTTAGCAGCCAAGCTAGTCAACTCTTTGATTGGTTTCAACTTGATTAACACAGAGTCACAGAAAGCTCTTCTTCTTCTTTTGTTATTTTTATGTGGACCTGCACAAACAAGAGGTGTATGTAGCGTGAGGTTTATTGAACTAACATATCCCAATCAGATCCGTATGTGGACACTAGCGACACACATTAATAACAGGAATAATGACATCATATTGAGATACAATCTGGATATGGATTCACATTTTAATGCAAGGTGTAAATGGAGTCCTAGTTGTCACAGAAGAGGTGCTAATAACATTAATAATGTATTTAAGTGTACCAGCATTCATGATAGTGTCACACTATAGGCAGCATTCACAGTAAGCAGCGAAATGGAATCCAGCCATCATTTATTTTATT
This sequence comes from Paralichthys olivaceus, assembly GCF_024713975.1. NCBI lineage: Eukaryota > Metazoa > Chordata > Actinopteri > Pleuronectiformes > Paralichthyidae > Paralichthys > Paralichthys olivaceus. The sequence continues at coordinate 4,237,698 of NC_091093.1, read as the reverse complement.
ACGCTCGTGCTCTTTCTACCGTGTCATTGTCCCTATTGCACATCGTTCTCAAACCAAAATGTCCTTGAATGCATGTTTGTTTGTATTTTTGACACTTTGTTCCGATTTGGTAAAATATCTGATTAATCTGAACAGTTCCACTAATACAGCTGGTGGCAATAAATTAAATAAATGATAGGGCAGAGAGAAGGTGGGGGGGGTTAACAATCTGATTAAAAAACACCAAGCTGTGCAGTCACCCCTCAGATCAATAAAACTGACAGGAGAGGAAGGTAAATCAGCTAAAGTCAGATAAAAAAAAAGAAATTTTTAAAGTTACTTCTACAGAATGTAAGAGATTTTTATCAGGAAAGACCCACGGCATGTTTAGATCTGTAAATGGAGGAGCTTCCATGAACTGCTGGTGATTTACTCTTCAGTGAGCATGAGCGTGTCAGATGCATATAGAAAAGATAAATGTATTCATTTATTATATGAAAATTACATTCAAAGAAAAAAAAAGTAGATGCAGCAAAGTCAGAGGGGGAGGCATAAAAGCAAGAGGGCAAAGAGGGATAGAGGGAGAAAGGAGGGTAGGCCCGATGTCCATTTTGCTCTCCTTCTTCTGCCCCCCACCTGCACCTCCTCCCAGCTGCCCTTGCCATCCATCAGTGGGTGAACAGAGAGGATCAGGGCCCAGAGTAATGAGCCGTAAGCCCCCTTACACGTGTTGACGCGCTGCTAAATAAGATCCATTTACCTAGGCTGCCGTCACCACGCCCCACTGACGACTGGAGGAGAACGCACCCCCAACCCACCAACCCCCCCACGCAAACACACCTCTTGTCATACACACTTGTGCATGCTCGTTGTTTTCTGTGTGTGAGTTTACCTCTGTACCTCTGCAGCTTGTTGTGTCTGTAAATCTGCGTGTGTGCCTTTTACTGAAAGAATACCAGTGTGTTTGCGTTATACTCTGTAAGCAAGTAACTAAGATTGTGAGTGTGAGTCCGTGGTTCAGGTAAAATCTCAAGCTGTGGAGACCTGACTCTATTTGCAAAGTGACATTATTTAACAATGATGTCCACACGATGGAAACCAGACATGCTGCTTGGCCATTTAAAGGTTCATCATTTTAATTTAGGGGTCTACTAGATGCTGTAATATTTACACCAACCACTATTTGTCTCATAGCAATCACTGCTCCACCACCTCTTAGCATCTTCTTTCTGACACGCTCCGTTTAAGCTTTTGGCCCACCTCCCAAAAAGGCGAAACCCACTCTGATTGGTCAGCTGGCCCACTTTTTGTGATAGGTTACCTGCTTATAGCGCGTGTCAGAAATGTGATGCCCCTTGACCAGAGGCTGTCTGATCAGGGATAAACTCAGCTGTAGTCACAGTAACAATGGCATTTGTGAGCACGTATGTTACGTACAAGCTTTACAGAAAAAAGCCGGGTATGAAAACAAGGTGTTTCAGTGTCTTCAGGAGCAGAGATATCTGTGGGAGAGAGGGGCTCACTTCGCCACAAGCTGTGGCCTTCGCAACGGAATTTTTACCGTACACACTAAAGGATGTGTGTGTGTGTGTGTGTGTGTGATTGTGTGTGTGTGTGTGTGTGTGTGTGTGCACGCCTGTGGGCAGGGAGGACGACGTGGTGATCCAGTTACTCAAGACAGACAGAAGCGATTGTTCTCCAGTTACAGAGTTTTCTCTGAGACTTGAGGGCATCACTGTCAAACGTTGAGGCCATCAGGGAAGTCTCGCATTAGACGATTACACTTGATCTGGCTTGTGTGTGTGTGTGTGTCCGTGTGTGTGTGTGTGGGGGGGGGGGGGGGGTATGTGTGTGTATGTGTGAGGGTATGTGTGTGTGTGCTTGTCATGGGAGGGGGTCTACAATGTGACCTCCACTGTTGTAGCTGGGCAACACTAAGGGTCAATTGCGATATTTGAAGGATTTCATATTTTTTTGTGTTTTTTTTTTATTTGTCGGAAAAAGGGTGATAAAGCTGTTTCTCACTTTCAACAAGGCTCATAGCTCTAAGAGACGCAGACTCTGAAGTCCAAAACAAAGTGGAAACAAATCTCAACGGGCTTCGGAGGAAACAATTTCTTCCTCGTCCTGTGTCCCTACAAGCATCACAGCAACCTGTCAAATGATTGGTGGAAGCAGTCCATCCACTATGTGGAGCTGGCTACAATAGTAAATGGTGTGTGTCATACTCTGCCCCTACGTAAAAGCCACCCAGTGTATGGGAACAAACACTGTGTATACAAAGCATTGTCACAAAACAAAGGAGGAGAGTGGTAAGAGACACAGCAACAGAGGGGGTGGAAAGAACGATGTAAAATTAATGTGAAACTGAAAAAGGTAAAAAAAAAAAAAAAAAAAGAAGTGAGACAAAGAGAGAAAGAGCCATAGGAAAAAAAGAAAACAGGCAGAAAAAGGGGACAGATGAGTGAGCAAGGCTTTAGTAGCGCTGTTGGGGTGAAAGAGAATGCCACTATTAATGAGATGTCTATTTTACCCACCAGCTCTCTGTCTCTCTCACTGCTACGCCTGTTTTCCTCTGGCCCCCATTATCAGTGCACTTGAACCCGGGGATAACAATGAGTTCACAGAGATTGAGAAGTGCCGAGGCCTTAATTGTATGTATTTAGTCACGCAAACAGAGGCAATGGCCTGAGAACGCCTAGTTAGCCAATGACATCATTTAGCCACACAGCCACTTTAACTCAATAGGGCTGCTGTGGCATACAGCTCTCTGTCACTCTACCCTGCCCCTGCCTACCATCGCTCTGCATCTCTGTGTTTTCCCAGGAAAGATTCTTTATTGTTATCTTTTGTTGTTAGTTTTTTTCTTTCATAAGTTCATGTACTGTATTTATGACTGTTTTCACACCTGCTTTTTGTTTCATTTAACTCAATTCAACTAGCTTGTACACATCTACATTTAAATGCCACCACTGTAAATATCTAGCACCGAAAACTCACATGTTTCTCTGTTTGTCTTCCTGAAATATAGAATCTGAAATGTTCTTGTATTAAATGTCATCGCTTGAATTAATCAATTTAAACTGTTAAGTCAAAGTGATCTAAAAATGTCAGAAAGTAGCACAAAAATTGCCAATAACAGTTTCCCAGAGCCCAGGGTGATACTTTCAAATTGCTTGTATTGCCAAGGCAACAGTCTAAAACCCCAAAAATAAGATGTACAGTGATTTTAAAAGGATAAAATAATTTTTAGTTTCAGAATCTGGAATTAATGATTATTTAATTGATTAATGTTCCGTTAATTGACTAAATGATTTTTCCAGCAGACAGTTTCAACAGTGTTCAAGTCAAGACAGATTTTAGGTATGATTTTGAATATTTCATTTTGACTGTGTTTAAATTTCTGCAAGTGTCGTCAGATAGAAAATGACCTCTTGCTCTCTGCTAGTGTGTTTGGATGACTATGAGTGGATGTCCTTGCATGTATGTGTGTGTGCATGCGTGTGTGCGTCTGTTTGTTTGCATGCATACTTTTGTCAATCAATGGTGGTTGCTGGCAGTCACAAAGATGATGATGGCACCGAGATGTTAGTGCGCCTCACTTGCTCGGCACAAAGAAGGGTATGTGTGCGTGTCTTTGTGTGTGTTTGTGTGTGTGTGCGGTGTGCGTGTGTGTGCGTGTGGAAAGGAGGGGTCCTTCTCAAGCAGGGATGTCAGCACTTGAAAAATCAATCACCATCTGGGCTCATTTCATACAAAGGACAGAGGGAAAGGAGGATAATACACAAAACCCCACACATATAAACACACACTTCTTGCATCTTTCATTTCATGCAAAGACAACAGAGGGCAAAACTGCACAGCAGCGAGGTGCCCCTCTTGTCTCCTGCCTTTCTGTTCTAAGTGAACACTTCACTCCTCGCCTGGATCCTGCTGCTATAAAAGCAGGTGCAATTTCCTTCTGACTAAGAGACGACCATTTTTTTGGGGGTTGCGGTTAATGTAGTGAGCAGCAAATGTACAACTGAGGAGATAAGGGTCAAAAAACATCGGGGGTGTTTTTAGAGGAAAGCGTTGGCCATGCTGGAGCCTATCTAAACCTTTTGGCCGGTGCTATGGGAACACACTGCATCAGGGCTGGTGTGCAAGGTCACCCAAAGCAAACGGGGATAAGAGAAAAGAAAAGCAAAGATTCATCTGCTTGAGTTAGCACCTCAGGTCAATGGGTTTACCTCCTATTCACCAGCGCGGGCCTCATTTACAGACGGTGCTTTTAACTCACTTTCAAACCGGGTTTTCAACTTCACATAAGGCAGTTTTATATGAGAAAAGTAAATGTTTTATGCAAACAAGTTTTTTTTTTAAGTATACACAAAAAGCATCAGAAGTTGAAAGCTTGTGTCTGTATGTGTGCGTGTGTGTGTGTGTGACATGATTTTTGCTGCAGCGCTGCCTCCTTTCAGTTGCACAGCTGTGTGAGAAATACCAGTGGCAGAGGCTGCTGAGGCAGCGAAAGCATTTAATACTCGACAAACAGTTATCTAAGCCCATGTCCAATAGCTAGACACCACTGTAATGTGACCTACATACAAAGTGAATAAGATTTTTTTTGTATTTCAGTGGGGGTGCAGCGGGAGGCACAGGGTGGGGGTTAAGGAGAGGATGTGAACAGAACTCATTCAAATGTCAATAATAAAGTGGCAAGTATTTCTTTTCGTTCCCCGATTGCCTCCATCTCTTCCCCTCTTTTTCTCCTTTCAGCAAAAGAGAAAGTACAGTATAATGTAACAGAACATATTGTGCACTCCTCCGCTTTGAACTCCCCTTCCTCTGCTCATTTTCCCCTCTGGAAAGAGGACTTTCTCTCTCTTTTTTTGAGGAACTAATGAAATGACAAGTTGAGGAATACAAAGGTCAGTGCATGTGTCTCAGGGACGTTGCAGAGGGTGAAGCCTCCAAAACTCTGATTTCACAGACAGAACAGTGTCTGCTCACTGTACTATATAAATGTCTCATATATATTTCTCATTATGAAAAGTTTTAAGATGATCTAAATTAATGATATATGAGGATCGGATGGAATTGAATGCATTCTTTTCTCTGTGTTTTGATCATGGTTAACTATTTCTCTTTTTAACTGCTCTATCACCACACGGTTTGAGTTTCTTCCCTTTTTTCTGGGGCCAAACATCGAGAAGGACACTGTTTCAGCTAGTTGCATGGCACAAAATTAAAAGACCATTATGCATAATTTGAGGCAGAAATGGACAGATTGACTTCAGAACAATTTTGATAGGTTTGGTCCCAGTCTCAGCCTAAAAATTGATGAATGAATAAAAGCATGCGTGCGTGCACACAGACACAGACACACACACACACACATACACAGGCACACACACAGTCAATCTGCCTGGCCACATCAACAGAGCAGGTGTCCTTAGTAATGCACCATCGCGCACTTGGATCTCTGCATCTCAGAACAGAGGGAGGGGGGAAAGTTAGAGAAAGATAAAAGGGCAGTTAGAGGAAAGAGATGAGGGGAGCAAGTCTTTCTCGAGCTGCTGTATTTCAGAGCACTGGTGTGTTTATTTCTATGTTTGCTAGCGGCTGGAATTTGGAGGAATTAAGAAGATCTTTTGCCAATGCTAACCCAAGCTACAGTATACGTATCTGTCTGCCTCAGACACGACGCACCAGTGAAACTTACTTGAATGCACCTAATTTATTTGCTCGAGAATAGCAGACTCCTACACTCGTTATTTTGGGGAATGATCAAAAACATCAAGATGATGTATTTTCGGTGTCCATATGAGAAATATGTACCAGAAAGACAGGCCACGAGCCCAACTGAGGAGAAACTAAGCAGAAAGAGATGTACTTAGTAAAGCCATGCCTTTGCCCCCTGCTGAGTCTCAGCTACATGGTACATAAATAACCATTATGAATCACGCTGTTTGGTCTCACTCTGCCGTCGCTCAAACAAGATCCAGTTTCCATTTAGCCGCCATGGTGATGCAAGCGTGCACCATTTTAAAGAAAGCAAGAAAAATAAAACAAACTGTGTGTTTATGTAGTGCTTTAATTTGCTGAAATGTAGAAAATCCTGGTAACTTTACCCAATTCAAAAGATCCCATTTTCAGCTTCTTGGTGTTTACATTTCAACTCGTTTGTCTAATAGGCTTGTATCCAGTCTGAAGCTACAAGAGGGCAGAGGGTGAGCCACCAACAAAGCAGCCACGCAGCCTAGATGAAAAGACAAACTGCTGCTCAAATAAGACCATTAGTTTGCACAAAAGAAGAAGGCTTAGGGGTCTATTATCATAAAGAAAGTCTCTGACATAACAAATCTTGAATTGTTAAGGTTTGCCCAGGTCAAATGTAATAAAATGCAGTTGAAAACAATCAATACCCCAATCAGGAATGCTCAATCATATCATTAGTAGTGCCATTGATGCATGTCTGTCTAAGGAGTTTGTTGCCTTTCCTTCTTGGCACAAGTTCAGAGGCAATGTCTTGGGTGGTTCAACTTGCATCAGCCTCTGTAGCCAAAGAGATTACCCTACACAAACTTTATCCCATGCCAATCTATCCTTAGACTGGGCATTTTAAACCTTGTAGCAAAAATCAAGCCTCCATTCAGGGAATCCCCTTTTGTAGAACTTAAATACATCCCAATGTGTCCATCAACAAAGGCCTCTACCCGTCCTCCTCACTCTCTGTGACACTTTAAGTTTAGGATTGTTCACTGGGCCTGTGGGTGGGTATTTCATTCTTTGCCATTCTTCCTTTATTTTGCTCCTTCTTTAGAGCATTAGAGCAACCAGCCATTGAACTACAACCGCTACTATAAAAATTCATCAGGATTAAAATGACCTCACACACAAAATTAAAGTTCCCCAATGTACACAATAAGGGCCTGTATCTTTTTTAAGACATTCTCAGCTTCCTTGGGAACAGGATTGTTTCTTGACAAAGTGGTCTCCACTCAACAATGAGCACCTTTCAGACACACACAGGGACTGCCTTTAGAGCTGCGGGGAGAGACGGATTTCACATATCAATCAAAAGACTGGGGTGGTGGTGGGCGGAGGGCGAGGGGAGTTGAGAGTGGTCCTTCAAAAACCATGAACAGCTTCGAATGGAGTATATGCTTTTCTCTGTTACTGCTACTATTCATAATAACAGCGACACAGGAGCAAAGGAGGGGAGGGGAGTCCTCTTCACACTATTTTTCTGTGGACTTGCTTTCCCTTATATGGGGACTGAAGCATGGTTCCTCAAACTGGCCCTGAAATAATAAGGCTGTAGTGTACACCGAGATTTTACAACACGGCAAAAAAAGTTGCTTTGTGAAGAGGCCAAGAGGCCACAAAGTACTCAGACTGTGTGTAAGCTTTAATGTTCTTGTTGTTGGGTGGATGGGTGGGTGGCTCATTCAATTACACCTGTGTGATGGCATCCTGAACCCATGAGTGTGTGCAGTGGGCCACAGCCACCAACTGCGGCAGCCATGCACACCACTGCCGCTAATCATGTCGAAAATGAATAAGGTGTCAGAGTAGGTAATTCACGGCTGTATTAAAAGTAGCACAGCCCAGATATAAGGTACATAAAACAAATTAAATATAGTATATTCTATTACAGAATATTTTTGGACAGCATTATTAATGAGCATGCTTCAAAGGTCTTCTTATTAGGTCACTGGCTGCATGTTTCACCTTCTATGCTTTTTGAGCCTTGGGAATTCAGATCATCTGCGACTCATAGCTCAAACGAATACAGAGAGAGCAGATGGGAGGAGGACCAGCTGAAAGTCAGTTTAGTGTCCAATTACATCAGAATTGTGAGACGTGCGAGTCATTTTCTCAACAGAAAACAGATATGGTAAATGGCAAATGGACTGCACTTATACAACCCTTTAGTCTTATGGACTACTCATAGCGCTTTACACTATGTGCCATTAACCCATTCACACACACACACTCACAGCACAACCATCAGAGGTTATTGGGATTCACTATCTTAAACTAAGACACTTTGACATGCAGAGTGGGGTCAAAGCAACAAGCTTCCTACATTTCTACAAATAAAAATCACTGTGAACATTGAAACAATAAATATATATATATATAAATAAAGACAAAGTGGATTAAAGCTCCAAAGTTGGTTTGACACAGCAGGATTCAGACATTATACTGTAAAATGTACGATATACCCACAGGCTCTTTTTAAAGTAACTGCTGATTCAAACAATATACGTCGTGAAAGCCAGATCATCATAATTGCATGGTGCAACAGTTATGTGCAATGCATAGAGCAAGATTCTTTCAGTCTATCATTTTAAAATCAGTGGTTATAGTTTATTTTTACACAAATTACATTCAATTCTCTTTGACCAGATGTCGGAGTACTAACACCTACATCCACATGAGAAGAGAGACCAAGGAGAATAACCCCACGCTCATTCATCGCCTCCTGAATTACATAATTTCCCCCAGTTTAGACCTCTGTCTGACATTAAAGCAGATATCAGTACCAGTAAAATAAAGGGAAAAGAAAAGCATTAGTATTCGCTGCATGTATGTGTGGCACATGTGTGCTATTTTTAAATAGGGATGCTGTGAAAGTGTGGAATTGGGGACAAGGCAGCCTTGCACCGGGCCGTGACACAGACTTATGTTAAACCTAATTAGATCATGATAATAGCTTTAGGGCCCCAGTGATCAATGCTAGAGGTCTGTGGAGATGAACTTTCCTTAAGTTTCATGCTGCACGCTGGTTGTACTCAAATTTTTCACACACACACACACACACACACACACACACTGAGAGTGGTTTAAAGGCACTGTTCTCTATGATCGCATTATTTTAAGTATGTGTCTACATATCCTCTGTCTGTTTTAATGGTTTGCCTTTCAACTGTTGGTAGTGAGTGAATACAATATGGTTAGAGTGATGCACAGTATATGGTCAGTGTTGGACTAAATCAAATTTCTTTAATAGCCTGCATCAGTTCTACATCCACCATCAGTTTGATGGATATGATTTAGAATTCCTTAATGTTCATAATTCATAAAGCCTATTCAGCAGTCTTATCCAAGCTTCCCCTGTAATGCAAAGCTGCACAGTGTCTCTGCATCACAAAAACGACACTTGCTGATTGTGAGCTGCTTTCCATCAACAATATTATGGTGGAGTCTAGTTTACAGCTTAGAGACTCCTCAATCTCTCTAAAAAGAAGACAAAGAGGATTCCTTCTGCTTCCATTACTATCTAATGTAATTAGTGTAATCTAATATTTCAACATGTCTGCATCTGCTGACATGCTAGTGAGCTAGCTTGTGATAGATCTTTATACTGGGAACATTGGGAATCCCTGCACATACCAGTTGTGCCAGTATCATCCACTTCTGCTGGACAAACCACGATCGAGAAGCACTTTCAGGAGGCAAGACAGTAAAACTGAAGATGTGGTTTGACAAAGAATAATATCTTATTGTAATTATTATTGAATTTGTGTTCATTTAGTTCCAAAACTGTTCAGACTGGTATGCTTTTGTCTGGATTTGTGTCTAATGAAATCACACAAAAAAACATTTAATAAACAAAGGCATAGCAAACCTATGACTACACACGTTTGTGGATCTGATATCCAGAGTTTAAACCCTTTAAAGGTTATAAAGCAATCTTAACTGCCCCTAGATGTTGCACCAGAATCTTGGACAATATCAAATGCTTTGAAGGCCAAACTCACAGCCTCCCCTTAGCCAAAACTGCCCACTGCCTTTGTGTTCTCAGGTGTTTTGAAGCCCAATGAACGTGTGGCCTAAACACACAACAGAAAGCACATCTGAATAAAATTACCCTTTGTATAGAACGCCAAACAAAGAGGATTCTGACACAGCCGTTAGTCCATGCTAGCATTGCCGTGATATGCTCCACAGCACTGCTGATAGTATGTGATAGCAACATTTGCCGAACAAATTTGGCAAATATTATTGACAAATGATATCCTGCCTACTGTAGCTAGTCTCTTAATGAAAACAGTCATGTAACATTATGTACCCATCAACTTACTCATTAAGGAGAAGCCAAGTCAAATTGGAGCCTTATGCAGGGCTCTATCTCAGAAAACCCAGACCAATATTGACTCTGGTCTAATTTATTTTCATGTTGGAGCTTTTAAGCCAAAGAATATGGTTTTGTTGATGGAGAAACATTTTGGAAAGTTACTTTCACCTGAACGCACCATGTAGGACCTTGTCATAGCGATTTCACATTCCTATGTTGGTGGTGACTTTGTCTCCTTACAAAGTTGGAGAGGGCTGATATTTTCAAAGAGGCTGACTCACATGCACATGTGTCTGAGCGGGCTACCAAATCACAAAACAGACACACAGAGGGAGAGTGACTTCGTTCTATCTGAATGTAAAAATAATAAACACAGTTATAAAAAACAGTTCAAATATTGTGTATATAATCAAAATGAATTTGTATGTGACAAGGTCTCCATCCAGTTTCAGTTGCATCTCTTTTTTCCATTCAGATGACATCACACCTGCAGGGACACTTGATTAACTAAATTATAGGAAATGTTCCCCATTAAAACACAACATTTTAAGCCCATTTTTTACAGTGGTGAGGAGTGGAGACCTTCTGTTCCTTTAGAAGCAGTGCAGGAGCTTCAACATCCACAATGGGTGCAGGTGCAACCACATTCCAGATCCCCAGGCCAGATCAAGACAAGGTACTTGATTAGCCAGTTGCCACCATGACCCAGACATGGATAATTCTTGGAAAATAGAGAGATGGTTGACCATAAAAAGGACTTGGCCTCTGAAAGAATAATCCACATTGCCCTTTATAAACCCAATTTAGCTTAACCCTAGTGCAATCTGCGTGTGTATATGGACGCAAGACTTGAAGGTTTCATCTCCCATAACACAACAGATTTCATAAACATGACTATTTTCCAGAGGTCAATTTGATTTGTAATCTATTAGTGCTTGTGTCTTTTCAGCACCTGGCCATTTCCTGTTTGCTACCCAGCGCTGCTATGCTTTTTGGGAAATGTGGAAATGGCACAGAATTTATTAGTGGTGGTAATGATTAGGAAGGAACTCCTCATATTGGATGTGGACAACACAGATTGAAATGTTCAAATTAAAAAAATTTAAAAACTGTTACAGATAGATCTATCTATCGATCAAACAGCTGTCCTGACAAAGGTGGATGATATACTGAAACCTTGCGAATAAAGCTTTAACATTATTTAAGATGCAAACTCCCTGAAACATGAAGGCATCCCTCTGCTTGGTGTGGAATGGTGAGGTGTTAAACTTTCCATGGCGACATCTATCTCTCGCGACCACCTTGAGGGCATCTTTTAAGCAGAGAAATTTAGCCATTATGTGGCATTAACCTCATTAGAAAACACTCTTTAGCTGCTCCAAGATAAAATTGATTTACAGCTGCCATTTCCACCACTGCTCTCGATCAATGGTTAAACTATCCGTTTTATGGCCCTGTGCACACTCTCTGCTCTTTTCTCCAGTTTTCTTTAACTGCTCCTGCCCTCCCTTGTGCCAGGTATGTAGTCACAGAGTGGAAGAGGGTCTTTTTCTATTCTCACATGCTCAAATATGCGACTGATTACATTTTTTGTTGAGTAGATGGACGCGAAAGGATCAGTGGCAAATTCCTTGAACCCATTAAGCACAAATTTGCTGTCTTAGTCTTTTCTAGATGTAAGAATTTCACAGCGGTCAGCTAAATTAACGTGGGTGGTCTTAATTGAGGTTATATCTTGTATTTTTTTTCTTTCCACTCTCACTAAGGCTGCTGTGGTTATTCACAATTTAGGAATGTGATGAGCTTAAGCAGCTGCAGATGCATGGATGTGTTTAAAAAACATGTGTTTTTTTTCATAGGGGGACATGGAGGGGGGGGCCTGTAACAAAATAATATAAGGTTAAACTGGTGTCAAGTTGTGACAGTCAGGATGGAAAATTTGGAAATGCTTTAAGAGAATATTAAAGTGTGACTTGGGCAAGTGGATGTAATGAGAATTTATTAAACACAGACACCTGAAGTCCCCCGAAGTCTATTCAGGCACGGTCAGATCTTGTTTTACAACCACAGGTCTCAGGTCAGTGCGTTCAATATCCAAGTGGAATCGACTTGAGCGTATGTGGCATCAGGTGTGTTATAAGGCGAGGGCGAGAACAAGCGTGAACCTCTAACTGGAGCTTTGCTGTGACAAGGAACTGAGGCTGAGCTTCAGGAAAATAAGTAGCCTATGAGATTTATTTATTTCAGGTTGGGTCTGAAATATTAAACCCATGAATACCTCCATAAACAGCAGTCTAGAAACATGTTGTCATAAAAAAAGAAAATGGGAATTTAATGACTTACATATTATCCATGATCACGTCTAGGTCATATCTGCTGAGGAACAATGAGAAATTTGGAGTTTTTCATAGGAGGCTGTGAGGCTCTGAGTGTGCAGTGTGCAGGGGCCACTTTGCCTGTTACCACATAAAGCTGATGGTTAAAACTCTGTACAGCTAAGCCAAGCAGAAAATCCACAATCCATGTCTGTGTGGTCAAATGTCAGCATATGACCGCCCACCTCTGACAGCTCAGGTTTATGTGGATGTTTAAGCAAAACACGCAACGCTGTATTTCTTTGACAAATCAATACAACCACCATTTCAGCTCTTCTTCCTCCCCTCTCTCCCTCCTTTGTGCGCCCGCTCCTTTCTTATCTCCCTCTGTCTGGGAGAATTGATCCGCACGGATGGAATGATATCAACCGACGGATAGAGTGATACACCCTGCTCCCTCCTTCTTACACTCCTTTCAACCCACTTTTGACACATAAATAAAATATGTGGCCTTTTTGTTTCGATTCACCACGCCGTTAGTTCTGAGACAGGAATATGGTGCATGGGGCTCACATGGAGCCGCTGGTAGACAAGAGGGAGCTGAGAGTCGGCTGGTTGCCATCACTCACTGTTCACAGGCGCCCTCCAAAATCCCCTGAACTTTCCATCATAGGCATTTGTTAGAGTGACGCAGTCAGATTCTAAAGAATGGCATTAGAAAATAATGTGAGCACTAAATTATTCAGGCTTTTTTTTTTTTTTTTTTTGCCATAATGCTTCACTTTACAACCACTCACTGCACACACAGAGACACATAGAGTATATATAGTAAAGATATATATATCATCCTCCCACTCATATATGAATTATGACAGATTCATTTAGTGTCAGCGTCCAAATTTGGCAAAGGAAAAGATGAGGGAAGAGTTCACTAACTCTGTCATGTTACTGAGCTAAGATGCCAAAGCAGCATCACACTAAATCCACACTTTAATATCAATGGAAATAAATCACTACCATGGCTACATGTATTAGGCCCTACTATTAACAGAAGAATGCAACAAGTCCATCCACACCTTGGCTAGATATTCCTGATATGACTGTAGATGCATTTCCACAGCTGGATAAGAAATAGCTACCGGGTGAACTAACCTCGCGTCCTCGGAGCATGTCAGAGCATCAGGCCCGGGTCGCGCAGGCCTGCAGGGTTTCCACTTCAGTCTTGTCAAACAGACAAACGCTACGTTTCTAAGGCCCTGACTTCTCCTCACACCTTCCAGGGCTTCAGATGCACTTTTTGCACTCCCCTCCCTTATCTTAAGCCCTCAGAGGTAGGTCAAGTCACACACTCTCATGCATACCTATATTACATAAGCTAGACCATACACAGCCTCTGGTCTGGGCACTGGAGAGAAGAATGACACAGGAGATAAGAGACAGCCAGATTGGACTTAAAGATAGACAGAGTAACCCTACTACAAAGGATAACTGATGGGATTAAATAGGAATTATCTGTTGATATGCCCATGCAGGCCCTGTACGTCTACATGTAACGGACGTGGGTGTGTGTGTGTGTGTGTGTGTGCGTGTGCCCATGAATGTGTGCATCTGTGTGTCATTATGATGATCATCCTCATGTGATCGTCATCATCACACCATACAGACTAAAGAAGGTGGATACCTGTTACCAAGGCTTATGAGACAGTTCTCCTCTTTGTCCCAACTTCCTCTCTTTTCTCCCACATATTTTCTTTCCCCCCCCCCCGTCACTTGAATTTGACTTAATCATGCAAAAGTGCCATCACAAATACTCAAATAGGTCCACTGTCATTATTCCCTTTGCTTTCCTCTCCACCCCGGGTCTCCTTTCCTCCAACCTCTATCATTCCCCTTTCCCCTCCTTCACCTCCTCACCTCCTGTTCTGTGGAAGCCCTGAGTCACCTCAGACTGTGGGTGGGTAGCTTCTTAGACAGCGTGACAGTGTGCTTAGCCCCGTTAAGCCAGCGACAGCTTCAGCTCCGCTTCTGGTCGACACTGATCAGGGAGCCCTGCGAGACGGTAACAGAGAGAGACAGAAAAAAAAGAAGATAAGGGAAATTGCTGAGTTCACCGCTCCACCACTGCTCCCCTTCCTTCCCTCCCTCCATCCCTGCTTCTCGCACCTCCTCGTCTGGAAGGGGTTCCCCCCTGGTAAAGGGAGGGGAAGGTAAATTGACTGATGTACTGCTGACTGCTCTGCAATAACCTCTGATTACCTCCAGCTCACTGCTCATTCTCCCTCTGCCCCCTGTTCACACACCAACTTTTCTTCATTGTGCTCTTCAAACCATTTAACGTTTCATCAACTTTTTGGTGTAAGTCACCATTTCTTTAAGTTTTGCCCATATTCCAATAACAATAGGCTCCTATGATATGTAAAAAAACAACCTGCAAACATCTTAACCATGACACATTTAGCATAAAGAAGATGAGCCTGGTGATATGTCTTTTCCTTATGGTCTCGTGAAAAAAAAAAGAGTAAGAAACAATGTGTTTATCCCTCAAATATTTCTGTATGTGTCTTTCTGTGTCAGTAGTTTCTACTCAATGCAGAAATCTTAAATAAAGGCCACAGTGTAAGTCAGAATAAACTGCAGTGCTGATTTTCATGTTTATGGTTGATATTTTTAATGAATGAAGGTGCCAACCATTACACGTGACAATAATAAAGCTTCAAGCAACTGAACCATCATATGATAAATACATCTGCTGTTGCTGTATAATATGGAAAACTTGAGGAGTCCCAAATAAAATGACCAACCTGTTGCCCAATGTATTGGGTTGTGTAGTAACCTATAACTTCTTTAGAATAATGTATTTAGGCAACTGAGTTTTAATGAAAAACACAATATGCTTATACTCTCAAGCTTTAGTTGATACACAAAGAAATCATTATTATTACACATTTAATGAAAGTCTTTGCATAATTCTGACAATTTCTAGTAACTTATGTGTTTGTGTATGAGTCGACAGAGGTGGACAGCACCCTCTGTCCTAAAAGACAAGGAAAGACAAACTTTATCAGAGACAAAAAAGATCCCATATGCTCCGAATAGTATATAATAATAGACAAGTTCCAGTTTGAAGAGTATTTTAGTATCCATACATTAAAATCTGGTGATTTGCAGTAGGTCTTGATTGATAATTTATGTGACAGATTTTCAGCTGCAGACTCAGACAGAAAATGATTACATGAATTATTATTTTACATTTTTTAAAACAATGTTATTTAGTGTAGGTGAATTTGAATAAGGAGGGAATTATACAGTTTAAATCAAACCACAATAAAAAAATTAAAACATTTTGCCTTCCTGTCTTTTGTCAGAAGACCCTAAACAGTGATCTTCCCCTTCACTCCCACTAAGTTGTTTTAAACATCTGAACTCCCCTTAGACATTAAAGCATTAAAGAAAGAAAAAATCTGCTCCTGCATAGATGTGCAGCTATATATTTCATGCAGTAGATATCCAGGTCATTAAGCAACATTTTGACACCTCTGTTATTTACTACCCCAAGCGGTTTCCCACCTCGTTTAATCAGACTTTGCTAAAAGCCGCTGACTCAGAGAGAAACCTTCTTTTTCTCCCTCTCTGTTTATGTTTATCTCCTTAGCTCCATTCTTCCTTCTGCCCTTCTCCCCTTCACTTTGCTTACTTGCTCATATTTTCCAAAATGTCTGTTTCATGTGTCTGGGGTTTCGAGGGACTGAGCCGTAGAATAATCACAAAAGAACAAATAAAGTGTAATAAAAATGAGCCACGGTATCAAAAGGCAGAAAAGGTCTCCGCTATGTGCCGCGGCCCCCAGATGCTGAGTGTAACTTTCATTATCGCAGCCGCCAGATGATGAACAAGAAAGTTTGTGATTCTGACGTGTTTTACCAAAGCAAGTATCACCAGTGTGCATCTATCAGAGGGTGATATTTAAAACAGCCAAAGTGGTGTGCACCGTTTTTGCCTTAGAAGTGGTTTACCTTCGATTTTCTCTGCTGGGAAGGGATCACTTGAGACAGGAGGGGAAGGAAGATTGAAGGGAATAAGATGTGGCTCAATACAAGTTATATTTAATGGAAGGATGCTGGATGAAGGGATTCAAGAGAAAAAATGAGGGGAAAAAGCAGAGAGGCACGGAGCGGGTCGGGGGGATATAGATGTAAAGTGTTGGCAGCTGTGTTTGGTGTGGTCAGATTTTGGGGTCAGGTGCTGATGAACACACACACAAACAAGCGTTCACTCGGCACACATATATTAGCTGTCCCTTGCTAAATGGAAGTTGGATGTAATATTGCTCTTGTCACAACGGCCATCTGATGTCAATTTCACACAGTGGCGGGACCCTCCGCAAGCTGCTCTGTACACCAGCCACCCTACAAAACCCCCACACATACAAAAGGTGTGCTGCAGCCACACAGTCATGTATAGTCTTGCGTAGTCCTTTTTTTTTTTCTACTCCCATGTGTCTGTCTACCCCTCCCTCGTCACAACACACATGCACACACATACACACTCTGGGATAAGTCATGAGGAAATGGATGCCCATGTTTTGTGGGACCACCTGTTCATCCTGGATACAAGTCTAAGAACCCAGTAAGGGTTAACCCGCTTTGTGGGACTGAGCCAGGACAGTGTGGGTCTGTGCACAACTTCATACATGCATGCATGCATATGAGTGTTTGTGTGTGTGCGTGTGTGAGCGCGTGTGTGTCTGCACGCGTTGGCACCTCCCCGCCTGAAACGTGCCCCATGAGTGGCAGACTGGCTCAGGCTGTCCGGCTGGGAGGAAGCAGAGCCCACTGCTGGACCACCTCCCTGGCAACACACACACACAACACACACACACACACACATGCACACCTAATCCTAGTCACATTCCATGGAGAGCATCTTTCCTCCCCATCACCCATTCCAAACCACCAACCTACAAACTACATAGAAAAAAAGTGGAATCATTTGTGGTAAGGGGTGTGGATGCTTATATGAATACATTTTTATAAAATCAGTAATTTAAGACAATATTTACAGCTAATTTTATTACCAAGTCATTCTTATATTATTAAAATCAATTCAGACATTTGTCAATGAAATTCATTTTTCAATCCAAAGAATAAAACCGAAGTCACAAAGCTTTTGCAAAAAATTGTAAAAATGAAATCAAATTTGGCCAAATTAAACTACACATTTTTAAATGTCCAGACAAAACATATATCTGCTTCTCTCAACGTCTTCTCTCTGTCAGTCACCAATGCAGCCGCACACACCATGTTCTACTCGACCACATGCTAACACTGACCTGTAGAACAAGCTTACACACACACACATGCGCACACACATGCACACACACAGCCACACAAACCACCGTGAATCATTGCACCTCTCATCATTCCCATAAGTGTCTGAAAATAAGGGAAGTGCCATCACTAATCCCCCCCACACACACCCCAACAAATAATCACCTCCTAGGAGGCAACGAGATGGAGAAAAAAAAACAGCAATCTTGTCTTTCAAACAAAAAAAGGGAAAATATTTTAAGGGGCAATGAATTTCGTGGGGCTGAATAGGATGTTGGTACATGTTTTACTAAAGGAAATATAATGGCACACTATTATTAGATCACATTAATCACGAGTGTGCCAAAGGCAGTGACAGCCGCGCTGAAAAGGATTGAAAACGCTGGTAATGGATATAAATTACCCATTGTGTGATAAAAGGATTTTTTCTTCACTAAGAAGGTAAAAAGGAATAAAACACTGAGAGAGCCACTAACCGTTGTGTGTACACATTTGCATGTGTATATGTGTCGGTATGCGAGTGTCCTGCTGCCTGTGTGTGTAATGTGTAATAATACAGGGTTATCAGTGCAGGATTAAAATTTTAAGGGAATCAGATAGTGACAGTGAGGCCTTGTATTAAATGCACCGGCGACAGAAAAGAGGGAAGGATTAAAAACAGATTAAATTGGTTTGTAGTGACGGAGATGAAAGGAAGGAGGCAGAGAAGGGGGGAAGGAGAGTGTGTTTTGACAGAGGTCTGTCGGGCTTTTGGCACGGTGATAATGAGTCACATCTCCCATGCACTGTTATTTATTGCCGACTTGGCTCACAAACAAAAGATCAATAATTTTGAGCAAATCTAATGTTGTCCTCGCCACTAATGCGCTCGTCCATCACATCTGCCATCTCCACCAAGGAGATGGACTGATTCCCTGTTTATTTGGAGATCAAATGCAATTATATCACATGTCTATAATAACAGGAAGCCCACCCCCCAACGTGAATGTGCATCAAGTCCCATGCATATGTATATATAGATGTAAAGACACGCACCAAGGTGTCACGCAAGTGTAAATGATAATATATGTATCAAATGGGCAATGGGTTGCCGCACCATTTTTCCACATCAATCTTCATTTCTTCCTCAGACCTCGCCTTTGAAATATGAAGTGTGTCAACGGCCCGTCCCCCAGCAACACAGGAGGCACACAAACATCCGTCAGAGCAACTCACCCGATGTTCACTAGTTAGCCCTGCAGCACAGAGAGATGAGAAGACAGCAGATCCTTCACTGACAACTAGCCCTGGGTGAGATACTTTCCAGCCACCTGAACTCAATCAGGCCCCAGTGGAGGCAGCATTTGGGTATTTCATTTCATCTCCATTCCCTTATTCACTTGAGGTACAATTTGATTTATCTCTCAATGCCACACACAGGAATGTAAATCGGATTTGGAATCTAACGTCACTTTCGTTACAGCTATCTACATAGCAACCGCTTGTTTTGGTTCTTTTCAACCTGGCTGAGCGAGGCTCAGAGCAGTTACTGATATAAGGGCCATCAGAAGTTCAGTCTACTGCATTGTACATGATACGCGTCCACTCACTTTACCAACTGGTGGCCATGTATGCAAATGGGACCTACTGTCCTTCGCAGACCAACAATAAGTGTGCCCCATGCCAATTTCCAGCACTACAACAGTAAAGACAGTGGCAGGTGTAAGGAACTAAGCTCCCTACCCTTCTCCCCGGGTGAGGTGTGAGGAGCAAAACAATGACCGACAAAGGTCACCTGGCCCACAGTGCCCCACCCGCTGAGGTGTTGACCTGCAGAATGCACCACTGAGGCAAGAGGAAGAAAAGCAGGGAGGAGGGAACTAAGAGGGGACAAGATAAGGAAAGATAAAGGAGTAGACTGAAAAACAAGCATAGCTTTGATGTGACTGAAGCAGCAGCTAAGAGTAAACCAGGAAACCTCCCTCAGTATGATATCATTGGAAATATGAACACACTAAGTGACACCATGAAGGAACTTCAGTCGATTCCCAATCTCACGCTGCAATGCAAGAGCTTAAAGTAACAATTTGTTTATTGTCACCATTCATCTGTGAATATCTTTTTCAATTGACAAATTCACTGTTTAGTACATTTAAAAAAATGAAATTTCAAAGAGCCCAATGTTTATTTCATTTTCATTGACTGTTTTGTTGGTATTGTGTTTCTAAATGTCGAGGTCCATTTTTATATGCCTCAAAAGGTGTTAGCAAATTTCAAATTGCTGCTTTTGTCCAACCAACAATCCAAAGATATTCAGTCAAAAATGATGAATTATCTGTAATTGTTCTCTTGGTGATTCAAACAATCCTTTCAACAATGTCAGTGATGTTGTAATTTGTAAGGTGTTGAGCATTTCCAAAGCTTCACGACTGGCCCTTTTATCAAAGCCAGTTTTCTGGAAAGTACCAGAAAGGCACATCCTGTGTGTATCAGGTCAGGACCTTGGCAGGTGCAGTAATAAAGCCTTGACATAAGGCAGAGAGCGGGGGAACTCACCAAGACACAATGCACCTCCCAAGTGCATCTAATTCTCTCTCTCGCTGTGTCTTTCTTCCCCACTGTTAACATATCCGTACACATCAGACTTCATAGATGTTCAGAGCAGTGTCAGGGCAACGTAAAGGTCAACATGCATGGAGGCCGTGCAGAAATGAGCAACACTGTACTGATTTTACACTACAGAATCTGTTAAAAAGTAAAATGTTTGAACGTAATCAGTAAATCAAGAAGACAACCTCACCGGAAATTTGTGTCAAGTGTTGTTTTCGCAGAGAGGGCCATGAAGGTATGAGAGGGAAGCTGTGAATAGATCCCAAATCCATGCAGGCATCATCGCCTAAACTGTTTATTCCTTTCCTTGTTGAATTGACATCCGTACATCAGTTTTAGAAATGCAAATATATTTGAGACTAACGTGGTGTTAATGAAACAGCCGCACACACTCATCAGGTCTCTGGAACAAGAGTGACACAAGCACACACAATAACAGGTCAACGTCTCTGATTCACCCGGAGTCGCGTGAAAAGATGTTGTAGTGGATGCCAAGTCATCGATATGACACACTCTCATTTTGATCTGTCTGTTGAAATGTATTTCACGCCTACAGAGGAAACGTGTCAGAACTGTGAAAGTTAGGTGTATCTTAGCTGAATATGTAATAATTCACTAGTATCACTGTAATGGCCACCCTCTGCATCGTCGTAATCATCACCGCCACTGACAGCATCACTATCATCATCAACACCGTCATCTGCAATCATCAAGCCCATCACAAGCCTTTTTTTCCCCCATAAAGAACGTGACATGGGCAGTCAGTGGCTGGTGATGAGGTGGTGTTAGGATGCATTCACACCGAGCAAGTCTGCAGCAGTTTAGTTGAGCTGTCAAGCAGCAAGAACTTCAGATGGTTTTTTTTTGCAGCGGAAGGAATGCATGTTGTTTCAAAGTCTGAGGATACAAAGTAACATCATTCAGATAACCCACAGTCACCAGAATTTAGTTAGATATATAACATAATTTAGTTTTATTTAGTTATTTAGTTTTTTTTATAAAAAATATCTATTTGCAGAATCATTATAAAGCAGAACACCTAAGATAGTCTAAATACCTGATCATCACTCTAATACACCACGGTTATCATGACCTGAGAAACAACATTAATAGATGCTCGTCATTGAAATACCTGCATTAACATGAATTAAAACCCAGCGGCTGTCAAATACTGCGCTAAAAAGCCCACTGGTGCTACAGGTAAATCATGATCATGGTATTAAAAGGTCTACACCACCTTGTTGAGAGAATGTTGACAGGGTTCAGGAGCTCAGAGGTGGTGGTACTACTCTGTGAAAATGGAATATAAAGCCCTGATTGTTGGCGTCGTCATCATCTCAACTCTTAAAATGTTTCCACGGCTGGGTGATTGGTGCAGGGAGCACTTGTCAAGTACAGTGTGTTCTCATTGGATGGTTTACTAGAGTGATGATCTAATAAAAAAAAAGACTAAACCTCGGAAGGGCAAAATCTATCAGTGTAAAAGAGGTGACACCAAAGCAGCATCACCCCCAGACTGACTGACTGACTGACTGATAGAGCTTTACACTGACAAACACGAGAGAAGAACTAAATCGCGGTTATCATGGCCTGGTATGTTAAAGGTTTGTTTATCGACAATGTGTTTGACTAACCTTACTATGCCAACAATTCACAATGTACATTTTATATGACAAGGTGGAAACTGCATCCCTGACATTAACCTGGTGTTTTAGTTGCCATAGTGATCATACCATAACCATGTTGTTTCCCTTTCCTAACTGTACCTAAACTGCCAAGTGCAGGTGTCGCACAAAGTGTACATTTTTGGTAAAAGTGGCCCCTGTTGTGGTAAAATAAAAATAACTGACAGTGATCTGAGGTTTCACAGAAACATCCAATAAAGATGTTGTCATCAGCTGAAAGTGCCCTCTGAAGTGGCAGGATGCCATGTAGCATGTCATTGATGATCCATTTTATATGAAAGTCTTCAGTATGACTCAGGTTAAGGAAATTATTTGCAGTTATGGGAGTAACCTCGTACCTGCTGCATCTGCCACACAATCACAGCCTCTCTCACAAAGTTCAAACCCATTTATACATTTCGCTTCACTGCCAATAAAAATGTTGCGGTATAACAATTACTGAATCCAGTGTGATGACTGATCTTCAACAACATTGATGGCTTCTTTCATTGGGCAACACAGGAAATATTAATGGAATTATCAAGTACTTTATCACCCATATGTAAAAATGTTGAAAATCCATTTTATTTGAATTATTATTATCATTTATTACATTATCTATGTATTTATGTGTAAGTTCCCCTTTGTAGCAAGGTGTTGGGTGCGGAGATCTTTTTGACATGTTAAAAAACCAACTTGAGACTGACATCAGCCTGCGCTGCTATCGGTGCAGCCCTATCTCGCTGAGCAGACAGGCTAGACTGACAGTGCAGCAGCAGCCTTTGGTTCCTTTCACCTAACGCTGCTCTCATAGCCCAAATATCGCCTGTGGGATTTCACCACACTAAAGAGTCATGTCAAAGATCTCTACAGTGCGTGACGTCTCCCTCAGCCACTGCTGTCATGTTCCCCTCTGCTTCTTACTTCCATTTCCCCCCCACCCCCCACTTTTTTCTCTTTCCAAGCCTCTTTTGACTCTGGTTTGAGCAGAAGACTTTCTCCCTGAGCATTTTGACTTGTCATATTTTTAAACACACATATCAAAGCTGGGAGTAAAGGGGTGGAGGGGTAAGACAGATGTTTCTCTTATGCCTTCCTACTCGAGTACAAAGAAGCTTTGGAAAAGAAAAGAGAGAGAGGAGTGAAATGCATTCAGAGAGATCTTTTTGCAATCCAGATCCTTTCTCCCGACGACTGGCAATACATCATTTGTATTGATGCAATATTAAATTTCAATATCGCATGTCAAAAGGTACAAAATGATAGATCATAGCCTAAGTAAATGCATTATTAAAGGCATACGCTGGCTGCGCCGACTTCTCTTACAATCAGCTGTGTCAGAAGAGTACAGTTGGTGATACTGGCAGCATTTCAAAGCTTTGTCGTTTTTCCTTCTAGCTGCATCCCAGCTTTCTTAATCTAGCTTTCTGTCACTTATTAATGTTCCAGAGGAACGAAAAACCACAGATCTTTCCCTCCCAATAATCAGAGGCTTAACTCACATCTTTTTATTTCTCCAGAAGAATTATTTTAAAAAATAAATGAATAAAGTCATAATTAAATATTGAATATTGAAGAGAAGATAAGAGAAATGTGTTCAGCTCTGTTAGATATGTTAAGAGCACAGAAGGAGAGCAAAGCCGTGGCTGAGGCAGCGGCTCGTTCTGTGCGGTATGATTTATGTGCTCTTTATGTGCTCTGCAACCCTGTAAGTTTATCTCTATATTCCCTGCCTGATAGAGTGACTCCTTGGTTGTCTCTGTGCCTCATCACAATAACACTGTGTGCCGAACTTAATGGTTGATTCTATTTTATTACCCGGGTCAAAAGGTTTGACCTTTGACTCCTCAACAAGTTGTGGTTTATGAGAAAAGAGGAGGTAACAGAGGAAAACTAGAGAAAAGGGATTCTTCAACCAGTACTCACTTGAGTGCACCAGCCTTAAGATGACATAACCCAAATAAACTCATCTTCCAATGTTAATTTGAGTCTTTTCCAAATAAAAGCATCCTAAGGCAAAGATAATTGATTTCTTTTTTTATCATGAATGCTGATGTTCTTAAATGAGTTTTGTAAGAAAATTAAACAAGCACAAATAAATGTGATTTGGACAAATTCTCTCGTCATCATCCTCTGTCACACACGCTCTGATATACCATATGTCTGATACAGAAATGATAACAGAATGCACAATACAATATAATAAATAAAGTTTAAGTCAAATTCTATTTGAAATCTATTAGATACAATATTGTTCTGACACAAATAAATACTTTGTAAAATGGAAAGCTCAAGGTTTGTGGGATTTGTGTTTGTTTTCTTTTTCTCATCATTGCATCTTGCAGACATTCAATTTGATTCAAAGATTAATACGATTATTTACAATATTATCTCAATGACTTATGTGTGGAAACAATCCAAATACGGTCCAGCCAGTCCAGAACTAATGTAAGTTAATCATAATTTGTAGGTTGGACTGTCCCTTCTTGCATCATCTTCAAATTAGTATTTACCAAAGTTTTTCCTCTGACTCCACCTGATCACAACTCATCAATGTGTCACAACCAGTCAGGGCAAAGATTCTATCAAAATTGGAATTCTCTGAGCAGAGTTATAAAGTTAAAATTGATTATCCCCCATTGACAATGATTATTGAATCTTCCGGGTGAACCAATGATCTACTATTTGGACATTTTGGTCCCGCTGATTTTTTTTTTGCAGAAGGTATTGTCAATATTCAGATCAAGATGTTCTTGGATTTGCTTTAGTTTTCTCAGAGAGCAGAGTTCCAGATGTTTCAAATGGCTGTCCTGGAGGTTTTCAAGAGAACTGTGCCCTCACTAATTGTGACTCATGAGTCTTGATCTCCTCGTTGTTTGACTTGGTTTCCAATGGAAAGCAAACTCCTGATTTCAGCATCCTTCTTTTCTTTTTGTCTCAAGGACAGCCCCCCCCTCCCCCTCTCTGTGGCATTAGGATGAAAACTCAAATTGCCCCTGATCGAACTATCATCATTAAGTAAACTAGATGTTAGAAATAAACACTACATATATACAAGTGCTGTATGAATGTATGTGTGAATGTGACCCATGTGTAAGGCACTTTGACTGAGTAGTCGTTAAGAATGGAAAAGCGCTATATAAATGCTGTCCATTTGCAGTCTTTGCTAATAACCAGTGCAATTAAAATGATATAGCTTCAAACTGACACAAAAACAATATATTAAAATAAGATCATCACTGTACATAATCTATTAAAGGTCACACATGTCAAACTGCTGCTTTGTTCTGAATTTATTTCAGTCGTGGCTTAGAAAGTTGCATATGAAGCTTGGTGAAATATATACAGAGCAGAAGGGTCTAGCTACATGCTTATTTCAGTGTGCCTGTGGCCTGCACAAGTGTTAATTCCCCTGTGCATGTGTAATGTCCTGAATCACTAACCCCCGTGCGGTTTTAATTGCAGGGTCCAGATTGCCAGGGCTGGTTAAGGCCTGGCGACCCCCATGAGAAGTCACAGCCTCCATTTAGCTTCCAGATCCCATGCAAACGAACACAGGGCCCCCGTGTTAGCGTGCTAGCAGTGGCTGGCAAAAATTCAATTTTCATCCCCCTTCTGTATCCGAGCCTGCTGTCTTGCCCTAACGATGCTCTCTCTCACCCGCACAACCACCCCCACCCCCAATGCCTCACCACCACAACCCTACACCCCTTCTCTTGCCTTCTCCCTTCAACAACAGAACACAGTGGAGTCGTTAGGACCCTCTCTTCATTACTTCAAAAAACCAATCATTAGACACCAGAGTATATACGTAATTAGAAAATCACTTCCTTTGCAATCCCGGCTAAGTAGTTTACATACTGTAATTACAGGGACAAAATCAATTTTTAATCATTTCACTGATTGGGCTCATCAGCTCAGTAGGAACATTGTATCCTGCTTGTTGTGCGAATGCAACATCTGGGCTAAAACAATTACCCTTTTGTGTTCCACGGCGGCTCTGAAAATGCCTTGCTGCCACTTCCCCATGTCGTGGGCACTCTTTCTATCTCTATCCGTCTCCAGACGCCTTTTTCCCTTCATTTTAGTGTTTCTTTCTTTTTTCTCCCTCTCTTTTTCTTTCCTCCCTCCCTCCCTCCCTCTCTTCTTCTCTCTCTTTCTCTTTCAATCCCTGCCCTTGACTTCGACATGGAGGATCACATTTAAAGCTTTATAAATCAATACGCTATAATAAGCTGCTCTTGACAGAGAGGGAAAGGAAGGAGAGGGGAGAAAAACAACATATTGCTTTATTAACACCTCTTTTTTTTTCATGTCCCTGTTATTGTCATTGATGTTATTTTTGCATTATTGCCTTTTAGAAAACTTTTGTTTGGGCCGGCAGATATATCCCCTTATTCGTATGTTTTGGGGAATATGACAGTAGCGATATCGGTTTTAACAAATATATTACAGTAGTCCTTTTTTCTCAAAGTTAGACACACAAACATAATCCAACTTCAAACTGTGTCTACTGTCCTGGTATGTTTCACCCTTCACTGGCTAATAAAATGCTTTGTATTCTTGTCTGAGAAAAGTCCAATCGATCCACATTAGTCTGAACTCTCTCTCACTTTGAAAACTCAGGAAATCAGATTTCAGAGGGGGAGAAAAAAAAATCGGTTAATGCATTGATCACTTGGGCTGTATGCAAATCACATTTGCCTTTTTTTTTTTTGCTAATCAATAGCATTAATTAACGGCTTCGTTTTAACAGCACCCCGCAATCCTGTTAGACACCACTGTCGACCTCAGAAATCATCTCCACCCGCCTGTCCCTCTGTAGCCATGGAAATGAACGGCACGTGGCAGGGACCATAAATCATGAAATCCAATTTGACCATGAGCTCCAGTGCTAAAAGTAAAATATGAGCGCTAACACAGTACACAGGTAGGTCATCCCATATTGTGCATAATATTATTTAAAAATTATTTATTTATGAAAATAAAAGAGGTTGCATTTGTTTGGTTTTTTTTGTTTGTACTAAATTGACTCAATTCATAAGTACGATGCAGCCTGTGGAAAATATATTATGACGACGTCATGGTGATGTCATGGGGTTATCTCGGTTTAGAGTTGAGACATCAGATTCACAGAAGAAAGCCTGTGTTAGTTTGGGGCTGTGGAATTTGAAAGATGTGGCAGGAACAAGATATTAAGGCCTCTGCTGGTTTTAATTATACCAGTTTCATTTTAATGTTTCCCGCCCCCTCAGTACTAATCAATAAGAGCATTTTAAAGATGTTACACATTTTTTTTGTAACAAGCTTTTAGCTTTCATGGGGAAAAATAAATTCAGTAAATTCAAATAAAATTTCAAATCAATTTTTCCCACTGGACATCATTCCTTTAACCTTTATTTAAATTTGACACAAGTACGACACTATCAGATAATGGGTGTGCGTTTGTGGCACTGCGTGTGTGTGTGTGCTAACCAGACTAGCTGCTGCTGCCAGGGATGGTAGTGTGTGGGATTAATAATCGACGCTTTTTGAAATTATTATCATTCCCAAAATGCTCTTTTGTGATTTGCTTTGAAGGACGTGCATGTGTGTGTGTATGTGCATGTGTGTGTGGGAATGGGGGGGGGTGTTAAGTGAGTAGGGGGGATGTGGTTGGTGGTGGTGGTGGTGGTGGGAGGGGGGCTTGCTTGCTCATTTGGAGAGATTTTCCAATTATACAATTAGTCAGGAATGTAGGCCAGCAGCCTTGGTGTTCCTCCCTGCTCCCCGACCCTGGATAGCAAGTGCCCTCACCTCACTTTGTATGTATCTGTTTCTTTCTCACTCATCAAGAAACACATAAATAGACACAGATGTAGAAAAACTGAAATGATATGCGACTGTGGACGTGAAAGTGAGAGTGGCGTCGGCTCACAGGCCAGGAGGTGGTTGAAGCAGCTGGTGTCCCGGAGGAGCAAAGCTAACAAACGCCGACCTTCTTTGTGAATTGGGTTGCGTGTGAACGACCATGGCAGTGCACTGTGGTGTTAATAGATAAAGTCACGGGGTCTGGGCTTCTCTGGTCAAATACTCTTCTGTGCTGAACGCTTTCTTTTACATCCGCCTACAACTCTAACTGCGCCCCAAAACCCCACCACTTTGGGAAAATGCCTGTGTCAGTGGATAGCACAAACACACACAGACACACACACAAAATCCTAACAACATCTGAATCATTTTCTTCTCTGGGATAGAATGACAAGATGAATTGATTTATGATGAAGAAACAACTGTTTTATAATTTGATCCCTTTTTTATCGTCCCCTCACTGTGGCCTGTTCTGCCACCGCGTGCACTGTACTGGGTTTAACATGAAGCCACGACAACAGCCAAGTGCCATCTGTTGGCATCCGGATTTTCTGTAATCTCTCTTTACTGATTACAACAATGACTACACAAACCTCTTAAATAATTATCCCACAATGTAAAAAAAAAAGCTAAATAATTATAATCATTAACTCCCACCAAGTCTGCCACTCCTCCAGCAAATGAAGGCTGTCAGAGCGGGAGGGAGAGAGCTGTGATGCCAATCATGTTGTATTTATATCAGCAGGGTAGAGAACCACACAGCAGTGACAATCTTAACCCAACAACACTGAGGAGGAAACTGTGGGAAAATTGACCCCTCTCCATCCGCCACCCCTGCACCTTATGTTTCTACGTTTTCTCTTAAATTCATTTTCCAAAAAACTGTCAAGTTTTGGAAGTGTTTAGTTAAAAATACTTTGACACCGGTGACATATATAATTCATAAGAGAGAAGGTGACAATTATTTTCTCTCCATAATAGTGTTAACAATGCAAACGGAGGAAAAAGCTGCTTCGGAATAAAGGCCGTGATCAGACACACGACCTGATGTTCACAAATGATCTGGTCACATCCTTTTAATAACATAAATAAATGAGGAAAAAGCAAAAACTCCACAATCTTTTTCTGGTGACTTATAAGAGGAATTCTGGGAAAAGTAGTGAATCACTACTTAGAATTAGAATCCAGACTATGTGGAATGCACAAAAACATTTTAATGGTATCTGGCAGAAAAAGAGAGACAGTGTCCATCCCCCTATTTTTAGGTCGAGATTTTTAACACAAACTTTTTAAAATGCACTTAAATGTTTAGGGATTTGCTATTTTTTTGCTCAGCTTTGGAAGTATTCCATTCAGTAAACACATAAAAATACTTCATTCAACCTTAATGTCTTGCCCTCAATATATCGATATAGACCTTGAAGAGTGCACCAGTAAATGTACTTACTTTACACTACTAGACTCACATTCATTGGAAGCAACTGGCCGTGCCCCCTTCTTCAGCAGCAGGTTTGGTATGTAAAGGCTTTATGTGCGTCTCCATAAATGCTCATCCGTGTGTGCAGGTCTGTTTGTGAATCTCTTTCTGCTCGAGCCATCTGTGTGTGTGTATGCATCTGTAAGTTTGTGTGCAAGTGCCTTGTGTGAGAAATGGTGTGAGAATACGTCAAAGGGAGCATGTGTTTGCTCTGTTTCCAATATGAGGGAAAATCTGTGGCACATACCTCAGATATGACACAAGCCAAAGCGACATGACTCACCCATGCTATATTTGATTAATAAAACTACAGCCTGCAAAATGTGTTCCAAAACAGCACACTATTAACAAGACATGGTTTGACTGGAGAAGTGTAGCCTCATATAAGGATAATAGCAATTAGTACTATTATTACTAAAGTAATTTAAAAAAAATATCTGTGTGTGGAGTTGGAAAACTTGTATAATCAAAAAGTAATTTCGTCTGAATGTCTTCATTGCTCACTTTAGTGAGACATATGTGAATACAGGGTGATAATTCAGCCAGGCTGGTTGTCTCAGCTTGTCCTGCAGAGGAAAGCTGCCATGCTGTATATGTTCAGACCCTGCTGCTCTGAATATTATAATAAATGTTATTACATGAATTTCCCAGCTTTGAGAGAAAAGGTTTTAATTGATTAGCACTTTACAAGCAATCAATTTTTACAAACTGCCCTGACCCCCTCGTCTCTTTCTGTGTTTCTCAGGAAGCCAACTCTCAGGATGATGGTCTATTAGAAATTAAAAGAATACAAATAAGTGAGAGGGTATATGAGTAATTATTGGAGAGAGAAAGAAAGGAAGAGGAGGGATGTCAGAGAGACGCGTATAAATTTAAGGCAAAGCAAAGACGAATGTGACATTCCAGAGAACGAGAGAGAGACTGGAGTCTAATTCCTGTTGTGTGAGCGCGACAACAATGGCCAAGATGATGTTGATGATCATAACGTACTGATTAGTGGGATGAAGCATCCTAACCTCACAAAGCAGACATATCCCTCGCTTGTACTCGTCCTATGATCCCCCATCACTCACTGACGTACACCTAGACACACATATAGTGCACACAATGCAACAGCCCATCACTATGAGAGATGGGGTGGCCACGCTCCTCCAGCTCCAGGAATAATGGCTTGCACCTGTTTACCATGTCACTACTGTTTGCTAATCGTCTCCTTGAGCTACACAGAGAGGAACTGACGCCGTTGTGGCTTTTTGACAAGCTGTGTCTCTCTCTCTGTGTGTGTGTGTGTGGGTGTGTGGGTGTGGGGCGGGGGGTGGGGGGGCGTGGTTTGGAGGGGTTACTACGTTTCTTTCCAGTGTGCATGCTAATACTTCAGGCCATTAGCATCGTCCAAAAAGTGAAAAAGCAATAAGTGGGAGCAGCTCGGCTGCTGGGTGATTACTCCAATCTAGCGACACACGCCTAAACTTGCCAGTATTTATTTTAGGTAAACTGGACGTAACAGTTATCCATAGATAACCTAACTTCAGGGACTCTTTTACTATCATTTATGAATGGTTGGATTCCACCAGAAAAGTGCAGTTATACTGGCCGAAATAATTTGAGATTTGCATTTACCATTAAAATGATAAACTTTTAGAGAAATTCTTGAGCTGATCATGTCAGTTTCAGGAGAATTTCCCACTTAAACTTAAATGAATATGAGATTAATAATTGAATATCAACAGTTCTGTGCGTGGACATCCAGTATTTGGAGAAAAAAGAAGTAGGCCGCAGCTGTTGCATCACATATTAAAATGTAGTGTTTCAGCTGACAAAAGGTGAATACAGGTCTTAATTGATAGTTTGAATTTTCTAAATGTATTGAGGTTGAGAGCTAAACCCAACGGGATTCAAGTGTGCGGTGTGGATATTGTCTTGATGGGATCTTTATCACACATTTAAGTGCATTACAGCATGGCTATTGGCAATGCCCATTTACAAAGTTCAGTTCAACATCGTGACATTAATTTACCCGACACCCACCATGAACGTTTGTGAGCATCAAATAATGCATTGTGTGATGGAAGCCCGAAAACTTCCTGGCTGGAAGAAAAAGAGGAAGGGATTACAGTGATCTTGAACTTTAAAAGTCTACGACCCACCAACAGACGCTGTACTGGGCAGCTCCCAACATGTCTCGGCAGCGTGACTGAGAAGCAACAGCACTGCTTAACAAGTGCAGGCTCAATTGACTTTCCCCGGATAAACACAGATTTAAATGAAAACAAAAGATGTGTGCGCGGGGTGTGCAAGTGTGACAGACACCTTTAATATCCTCCCCCTTTTCCCGTGATCAATCGGTGTGATCGTACCTGCGTGACTGCCGCTTCTCCAACGAATGCCGGATGTCAGGAAGAGCGCCGACAGCTCCACAGAAGGTGGGACGACCAGAGCCTGTAAACAAAGCACACACACCAGGAAATTCACAGTCATCCGCATTTGAAGCTTGACAAGTTTGCAACACTGGCAACAGAAGAAAAATACCCATTAAAATGTTGTGTGCTGATTCCCCAACCCCCCACAGCTTTATTTCTCCTCAGGACTTCCAGTGATGTCATTCACACCTCCATGAGTAATCTAACAGATATATGAACTATAATTACCTGTGTCTGTCAATCTTTTTACATTTGTTTTAAACATTTATTTTCTTCTTATTATTACTTTTTAATTTGACGTAACAGCAGCTGAAGACCAGGGAGTTGTACTTGGACACGTAATAGGATGCACAATGTTTATCAGTTAAAATATGTTAAAAAAACCCACCAGCTTTGTTCTCGTGAGCAGAAAGCTGTGAGTGGTGCCTATGCAGCACAGCAGAGGTTGTTATCTGATCCCGCCTTGAAGCCTCTGTGCTTAACACCAGAAAAATAATCAAGCCAACAGAAAGTATGTGAAGTCAAAGACCGCCACTCCCCTTTAAAGTAGTATGTAGCTCGGTGAGTGGCGTTTGAGCTGAGGCCTCACAGAGAGTCAGAGGCAAACTGACAGCGACTGGCTTCGACTGCAAAAGGTTTTGACTATGTCGAGGTGGAAAACCTGAACAGGATGTAAAGCTTTGTTCTCGGTTCAAAAGGCTCATTTATCTATTTCTAGGCACCTGACAAGACTGCTCCCGATCTACATTTTTTTTGTGACATTTTAAATGTTGGCTTAAATCTGTTGAAGTTTGCTTATAAGCAAGATCTTTGCATATATTTCCACTCAGTCTTAAGAGCTAAATGCCTAGTGTTGTTTTGTTTCTGCACTTCCATCATCATCATTCCACAACCATCACCTGTCACACTGTAACACCATCATTTTATTTTCTCTCTCTTGGGTTTCAATAGGCGGCGCTCTTTCCAGTGACTCGCTGATATGACAAAGTGCCACACATAATGACTGAAAATGTAGACTGGCAAAGGAGAACAGATCCAAACAAATTCTCCTGGCTATTCTGGATGTGGAGAGGCAGCCACGCATGGAGAAGCTGGCTCAGTTCTGCGATTGGGGGGGGGGGGGGGGACACAGATGTGGAGGGTCTGCAGGAGGGCCACCCAGATCTACCCGCCACTACTGTTTTAATGGAGCGTCAAGAGTAAGACTCGCACTCACATACAGGGAACAGACACACACACACACACACAAAGCCACGACGTTGCCTTAAGTCACAATCTAAATTGGCTCCCAAGGGCATACCAACTACCTTGTTCACCAAAGGCATTGTGTATGTTTTTGAGTGCTTAGCATATGCTGCTGTAACCTGAGATCTCTCTCTCTCTCTCTCTCTCTCTCCCTCACTCTTTATTTCTCCTTCTTTCTTTATCTCTCTCTCTCTCCCTCACTCTTTATCTCTCTCTCTTTCTTTCTTTCTCATGCACACTCTCACATGAATGCAAACGCGCAGCATTGCTAGAAGTTGCCGCGTTTTCTCCCATTACGTTTTTCTCATCAGGCCCTTAATTAAATTCAAAATAGTTCACGTCTACCTATTAAACCATGTTGCACCAACCACCCACCAGTCAAACCTCAGCAGAGACGCAGATACAGGCAGGGCAAAGTTTCTTTTTTCTTTTATAAAGGAAAGAAGAGATAAGAAGTGAGGAGAGACTACAAGGAACTCCTCCGCTTGCATCACAAGCAGCAAGGCATGTCACGTCTGCTTTATATTCTACGATATGATATCATAATGCTGTTGTATGGCAGTTAAACACACTCGTCAAATTAGTAACTTGCATGAACAGAATTGTAAAAAATGTGACAGAGGTGTCCACCAGTCAATTAAAAAGAAACTTTATCTCTCTGAGGCTGATTTTCGGGAGAAATTGCAGAGTTATTTTCAAACAAAGTATGAATATTCGATTGATCAAGAGTTATGAAAAAGCTTTCAAGCTACTGCAGATATAGAGTAGATAGCTTATACAGTGAAATGCCAAGAGAGCAAAAGCTACACTTGATCAAATCTGCTACATCTATGATTTGATATCAAAGCTCACTGCAGAGTAAAAGCTAACATTTTAAGACAGTCTAACCTTTCCTGTGTTTACCTTATTAAACAGTGTGTACCTTAACTGGTAGTGCAATACACAAAGGGGTGGGGGGGTGGGGGGGTACAATGTGTATAAAGCCAGTAATGTTTAAGCAGGCGAACAGTAAAGTAATAGGCAAGAGCAGTGAAGTGTTGATTCTACATAAAATGCTGGGTAAAAATTGCACCCTAGTGCGCACAAACACACACACACACACAGAATACAAGCAAACACACATATATGCACATTTACACACACACATCCACATTCCCTCCCCCTCCCCAATATACTCCCACAACACGGCCGGCTGCCTGGCAGCCGAAGTTAACATTTTCAGAGAAAATATTCCTTGCCTCCAATAGTCCAATGTAATTCATTTTCCATCTCTGTTCATTAATCATTGTTAAAATTAGTGATCCATTTCTTCCACTCTGCCATCTGCACTCAGCTTCCTAACAAACATGACACCTCAGCGCATAATAAAAGCTGACAGCTACGAGGAGGCCTTTCCAAATAGCTTTCTGCATATGTGCACCTCTACGACTTGATGCCGTTGTCAGACAAAAGTAGGTTATTTAGACCACTGGCTGGAGAGAACTGCATACACACGTGCATATTCAGACATATATGGACATATGTGCACACAAATATGTTCATGCATGTGTGTGTCGCAAAACTGTGAAGCTACAGTACGTATGTCAAAGGAGGCAGAGAAATCACAAAGCCAAACTCATGGTCACATGCACACACTTTCAACCACCAACACATACACAAAACAACAGATGTGCCTAATCTCGAAAGGAATGTCCTAAAATCCTGATAAGGGGTAAAGTGGGGGAAATGAAAAAGAGGGAAACCTAAAAAATATGAGCAACCAATCAACCCAAGAGAGCAAAAACAGAGAAAGAGAGAGAGCATTAAAACGTTTAAATGTTTTACCCCTACACATCTTTTGCTTTAATTTCAGCTGGAACAGAGCTGTACTTTTCCATTTTCATTTGTGTCCAGCAGCTGTGGCATTTGTGTGTGTTTGTTGTGATACTGAATATCACCTCGGCTACACCCTGATCTTAACAGCTAAGCTAAGAGCTAATTCAGTTAAGAGACGAGAGTGTGTGAAAAAAACAAAGACGGGGTGAAGAAAGAGTGAAACTCTGGGCCACAAGACTCACCTCTCAGGTCATGCAGGCGTCATAAACACCTCTCTAATCCAAATAAAAATACCTTGATAGAAAGCGACACACCCCAGATGCGAATACATACCCTGGTGTTCAGTTAAGATTATATGTGCTTCATAAAAAGCAGGCTTAAAGGAACAAGGTGTAGAATTTAGGAGATCCATCCACTGAAATCTGATACAATGATGTTTTCATTAGTGTATTCAGTAATCCAAATATTAGGTATCATTGTGTTACCTTAGAATAAGCCATTTATACATAGCTCAGAAAAGTTAAGCGAACACTTAATCATCACAGTATAACACCAAGTCAGGGATCAATCTGTCCATTTAGGAAGCATAAGTGATTGTGAATCGACAACAGGTGCAATGGAGAGGCAAAAGCAAGAAAACTCCAAAAAAGGAATGGTTTTGCATGTGCTGGCCACAGACAGCTGCTCTCTCCTTATCCTTCCTGACTAATTCTTCTCTGGGTTTGTGTTCTGCTACTGGTAGCATGAGGTGGTACCTGCAGCCCGATCAGGTTGCACAGGTAGTCCAGCTTCTTCAGAAAGGCACATCCATACGTGCAGAAGGTTTGCTGTGTGTGAGGAGATACCAGGAGAGCAGCTGTTACACAAAGAGAGCTGGACAGGAACGTATAAGGACATCAACCCAGCAGCAGGACCAGTACCTGCTTTTTTGTGCGAGGAGGAACAGGAGGAGCACTGCCAGAGCACTACAAAATGACCTCCAGCAGGCTCCTGGTGTGCATGTGTCTGACCAAACTGTCAGAATCAGACTCCATGAGGGTGGGATGAGGGACCGATGTCCTCTAGTGGGACCTATGCTCACAGCCCAGCCCTGTGCAGCTCGATTGGCATTCGTCAGAGAACACCAAAATTGGCAGGCCTGCCACTGGCGCCCCATTCTCTTCACAGATGAGAGCCGGTTCACACTGAGCACATGTGACAGGCGTGAAAGAGTCTGGAGAAGCTGTGGTGAACATTATGCTGCCTGTAACATCATCCAACATGTCCGACTGCTGTTAGGTACTGGGATGAAATCCTTAGATTGTCAGATCGTATGCTGGTGCAGTGAGCCCTGGGTTCCTCCTGGTGCAGGACAATGCCCGGCCTCATGTGGCCAGAGTGTGTAGGCTGTTCCTGGATGTCTGAGGTATTGATGCCATTGACTGGCCCTCACGTTTCCCTGTCCTAAATCCAATCGAATGCCTATGGGACGTTATGTATCGGTGCATCCCATGCTGCCAAGTACCGCCATAGACTGTCCAGGAGCTCACTGACCCTGATTCAGGTCTGGGACAAGATACCCAGGATACCATTCACTGACTCATCAGAAGCATCATGCCCAGACCTTGTTGGGAGAGACACGTGGGGGCCATTCACACTACTGAGTCACATTATGACTTGCTGTGATGGAATTCACGTAGGTTGGATCAGCTTGTGATATAAATTGTTTACTCCGATTTTGGTGTGGTTTTGAATCCATCCCTCACTGGGTTGATGATGTTGGTTTCCATTGACTGTATGATTTTGTTCTCAACAAAGTATACAATGTACTTCAGTCAAGATTGTCAACTTGAGTAATTCGTTCATTAAGATCAGATGTGCAATTTAAGAGTAAATTTGTTTGAGCAGTGGAGGTGGTCCTCTTCCATTGAGTCTGCCATGTTGTACGCTACGGTAGCCAAGAAGGGACAAACCAAACACTGGCTCTAGAGGGAGACTTTCTCAGTTTTACTTTAAATGAAGGCCACCGTAGGTTCTCCTGTACAGGCAGTGAGGGGAAGTCCCTAAACCTGAATGATCATAGAGTTTATTTGTCTGTACCCTCTGATCCGACTCAATGGAGCAGCTCTAAAAATGGTGGTAGGTGTGCAGGAGCTTTGGTTTGGATTGGGCACACAAACAATTTGGTTAGGTTTATGGGAAAGGTCATGGTTTGGTTCCAGTAATTACTTTCTTAGTTAAGGATAGAGGATGTCCATCACCATGGTTACTATAATAAACACATGGTTAAGGTTGTTGAACTGTCGTGGCTGACAGAAGCAATGGCAACTATTAGTTTCAAAACAAGAAAGGAACAGAGGCCTCCTGTGTCAAAGTTACACATTTTGACAACACATTCACCCCCAACATCGTCCAAATGCAGACAAGACCTGACTCACAATTAGCACAGGTGCTACAGGACAGCTAACAATGAAATGCAACTATAGGTCTTAATTAGCTGCTTGTCTTAATAAACGTTTTTTAAGAGAGAAAGGTTTTTCGTCGTAATACCTGCAAATTAGGTGAAAAGGGACTTTGACTTTTTATTCCAGTGTGTTTCAAACAGACTCAGTTTAGTGAAGCATAAAGCGAGAATACAATCTAATATCTGTGAACTTTGCAATCATGGAAAATTTCACCAAGAACACATTTGAATGTCTTTTCTCCCTTTTACTTTTTCTCTTTCTCCCTCAAACACATGCGTGTAGCGTACCTTCTCTTAGTCCCTTGTTAACATCCCCTCAAACTATCCCTTCTCACATCCACACACACATATGCACACAATCACAAATTTGCACACACATGTTCACAAGTACACACACTTAAATCTCAACAATACTGTGCTGCTATAGTCCTCTGATTCTCTTCTGCACACACACACACACACACACACGGTCAGATCCCTCCCTGGCGAGGTGCGTGTGTGT